>NC_051086.1:27119750-27444577 GCF_004664715.2 Peromyscus leucopus | reverse complement strand
TCTCTGCCTGTTGCTTGTGGGTGAAGATGTAAGCTCTCAGCTACCTCTCTAGCACCATGCTTGCCTGCCTGCTGTCATGTTCCCCCCATGATGGTCATGGAGTCACCTTTTGAAACTGTAAGAAGCCCACAGGTAAATGCTTTCTTTCATAAGCTGTCCTGGTCACGATGTCTCCTCACAGCAATAGAACAGCAGCTGAGACATATGTAGGCCTGAGCTGCTCTCTAGTCAGAGAAATTTCTGTGTGCAGTGAAAGTCATCAATGGAAAGATACACAGCTGGTCGGAGTGCTGAAAATAAGAGGCTGAGTGCTCAGTCAATGCACCAGCAAGTCTTAGTGCACACCACAGAAGCAGAGGCAGAAAGAGGGTGAAAACCAGAGGATGGAGAGCAGTGCTCTACAATGCTGTCTTCTAGACTGAAGATGGATAACACAATCATGAACTCACAGTATCTATGATTACCTGCACAAAATCAAGTCAGCCAGACTTCTGGCATAGATAAAGTAGGCTATCTTTAGATAGTAGGCCCCACCCCTTCTGAGGTGCTATGGGCAGTGGATAGTTTCTGGGGGTGGTGAGAGAATCATTCATGTTTGAAACTATGACCACTAATAGGTTTGCCATGATCTAGTGAAGTGGATCTCAACCTGTGGGTCACAACCCCCTTGGGGGTCAGATGACTTCACAGGGGCCACCTAAGACCATTGGAAAACACATATATTTACATCATAATTAATAACAGTAGCAAAAATAGAATAAAATAGCAATGAAAATAATTTTATGGTTGGGGTTCACCACAACATTAGGAAGGCTGAGAATCTTCTAGTGGATGACACTACATCCATGCACACAGGGGCAGCATTAACTGGACGTATTGAGTTAAGAAAGAAAGACAGTCTTTGGATGGGGTTTATGGCACAACTATTAGGGTGTTTGGCCATTCCATCACCAGAGTAGGTCAGTTCCGGCTGTCTCTCGACCATTGCCAGCAGTCTTTTGTGGGGGTATCTTTGTGGATTTCTGTGGGCCTCTTTAGCTCTTTGTTTCTTCCTTTTCTCATGTGGTCTTCATTTACCATGGTCTCCTATTCCTTGTTCTCCCTCTCTTTTCTTGATCCAGCTAGGATCTCCCGCTCTCTTTCCCTCGACCCTCGCCCTTCATTGCCCCCACTCATGTCCAGGCTGTTCATGTAGATCTCATCCATTTCTCCGTGTCTTTCTTGGGGTCTTGTTTTCCAGGTAGCCTCACTGGTGATGTGAGTAGCAGTCCAGTCATCCTTGTTCCACATCTAGCATCCTCCTATGAGTGAGTGAATCTGGATTGAGTAAGTGAATCTGGATGCAGACATCCATGGCTAGGCCCCGGGTGGAGCGCTGGGAGTCTAATTAGTGAGAAAGAGAAGGGTTTATATGAGCGAGAATTGTTGAAACCAAGGTTGGATAAAGCACAGGGACAAATAACCAAATGAATGGAAACACATGAACTATGAACCAAAGGCTGAGGGACCCCCAACTGGATCAGGCCCTCTGAATAGGTGAGACAGTCGATTGGCTTGATCTGTTTGGGAGGCATCTAGGCAGTGGCACCAGGTCCTGGGCTCATTGCATGAGTTAGCTGTTTGAAACCTGGGACTTATACAGGGACGCTTGGCTCAATCTGGGAGGAGGAGACTGGACCTGCCTGGACTGAGTCTATCAGGTCGATCCCAGTCCTCGGGGGAGACCTTGATTTGGAGGCAGTGGGAATGGAGGGTGGGCTGGGGGGAAGGGAAGGGGAGCAGGAAGGGAGAGAACAAGGGAATCTGTGGTTATTATGTAGAACTGAATAGTATTGTAAAATAAAAAAATAAAATACAAAAAAAAGAAAGAAAGACAGGCAGAGAGATAGACAGACAGACAAGAAGACAAAGATAGGAAGTTGGGAAGGATATATTGGAACATGGAGGAGAAGGAAGGGGAAATAAAGGCTAGATGTGGTCGTGTTTCATTGTATACATGTATGATATTATCAAAAATTAAAAGGTTTAAAATAATAAATAAATAAGGTGACTTTCCAAGAGCAATTAGGAAGACACCTGGTGTCAACCTCTGGCCTCCACCTGAATGAGCATACAAGGGCATACATTTGAACATGCATGTGAGGCAGGAGACTGGAGAACAGGGTAGAGAAGGAGTTTCCAGAGATTAGCATATAAAAGGCATTGGAAGACTGGAAAGCCTGTTCCATTTGGGCTTCCTTCAACTCAGGAAGTAAGCTGAAAAAAAATTCAGGTTATATGAACATGGGAAAGGCAAGTGCTACATAAATGACCCATACATTCAGTCAAAGCCTACCCTTTGCTCTCTTGGAGCCATACCACAGGCCAGGCCCAGCATGCCTTTAGGCTTGTCTGTAACTCTCTGTTTAATAAATTATTTCTTCCATGTATGTATTTATGTGTCTCTGTAAGTCACTGTCAAGCAAAATAAGCTGAAAAGTCTTCCAGGGGCAGCCCTTCAAACTAAGTCTGCACCTGTAAAACACAAACACATACACACACACACACACACACACACACACACACACACACGCATGTGTGCATATATGTACATGTGCAAATATGGACACACACACAAATTTAAATGCATGAAATCAATACAAATGAACTTTTTGAAAAAGATAAACTGCTTGTCTCAGGCATCATGGTTTGAGAGCCCCACACTCAGGAGCTAGAGAAGAGAACACATAGGCTGCTCCTGCTGTGGGTTAAGAGAGTCCTAATGCAGAGTTATGGCTAAACCACCTAGCCTCCTCATGTGAGACACCCCATTTTAAACCAAATGACACTGGTTTATGGGTGATCACTGTACATAGTCCATGCCAAAGCAAGAAAAAGTCAGACCCACAAACATTCTCCAGTCAGGCACAGGTTCAAGGCTGAGCTCAGAACTGTACATCAAGTGAGTGCTACAGCGGCATTGAGGTAGATTAGAAGGTGGTTGTGGGGAGTCTTCATGCATTCTGAGTTAGTTTCCTGCTTCTGTATGGAAGATCTGAAGATCTGTTTCTCCAGCATTATCAGTGTGAACCATGTCCTCAGCAGATCTGGTTCTCCAGCACTATCAGTGTGAACCATGTCCTCAGCAGATCTGGTTCTCCAGCACTATCAGTGTGAACCATGTCCTCAGCAGATCTGGTCCTCCAGTGTTCTCAGTGTGAACCATGTCCTCTGCAGATCTGGTTCTCCAGTGTTATCAGTGTGAACCATGTCCTCAGCAGATCTGCTCCTCCAGTGTTATCAGTGTGAACCATGTCCTCAGCAGATCTGGTTCTCCAGCACTATCAGTGTGAACCATGTCCTCAACAGATCTGATCCTCCAGTGTTCTCAGTGTGAACCATGTCCTCAGCAGATCTGGTCCTCCAGTGTTCTCAGTGTGAACCATGTCCTCTGCAGATCTGGTCCTCCAGTGTTCTCAGTGTGAATATGTCCTCAGCAGATCTGGTTCTCCAGCACTATCAGTGTGAACCATGTCCTCAACAGATCTGGTCCTCCAGTGTTCTCAGTGTGAACCATGTCCTCTGCAGATCTGGCTTTCCAGCACTATCAGTGTGAACCATGTCCTCTGCAGATCTGGCTTTCCAGCACTATCAGTGTGAACCATGTCCTCTGCAGATCTGGCTTTCCAGCACTATCAGTGTGAACCATGTCCTCAGCAGATCTGGTTCTCCAGCACTATCAGTGTGAACCATGTCCTCAGCAGATCTGGCCCTCCAGTGTTATCAGTGTGTACTATGTTCTCAATATCCAGGACTACAGCTCTTAAAAATGTGGGAGGCATACAGAGGCAAGTGGACCCTGTAGTTTTAGACAGAGTTCTGTGGTTTGTCTGTTTTCTTACTTAACTGACAAATGGTAATGTCCGTAAATCTCAATTAATGAGAAGAGCTTAAATGGGAAACCAGGTTGAGGGTGCAAAGGAGGTTTCACACTCCTTTTTCAAGTTTTCTGAATGTTTCATCCATTCTAAAATAAATGTTTTAAAGGACAGTAAGTGATCCTGTTCACTAAGACTTTGCATAGGGCCCAAACTTTGGCCCAGTTAGGGAAGTGATTGCTTCCCAGGCAAGGTTGAACTTGCCACTCTGTTTTAGAAAACTCCCCCTTGTCATCATCCCCACAGAGTAAAAGTCCTCACAGAACAAAGACTTGAAGGAGACAAGTGAAAGTGTTGGCTACTGTTTTAAATAGGAGGATTCGTATGTAATGTGGGTGAGTAGGTTCTTCCTTAGGTTTTGTCTTCTAAATTTACTGTGGCTACTTTTGAAAGAGGAGGTTTGAGAAAGCCCTTCATGTAACACGCGGGGCTTCGTGGTCTGGTCCCATGTCCGTATCCACCTTCGTTGTCTCCACTCTTCTTCCCTGTCTATATTCCAGTAGTTCTAGATAACGCTGCATGTCTCCCTGTCCCCAGACATGCTGTAGAGCTTTATGACTGGGTCTTTGTGCACCTTCATAGTCATAAGTATCTCCTCACCTACCTATTCTGTTGTTGGTTGTTTCACTCAAAACCCACTGGAAACCTTCCCACCAACCGTCTCTCTTTACCTTGGCACACATGTTTCTGTGAATGCACTCACACACTGGCTGACATGTGTCTATTTGCATGTGGAGACAGACAAGGAGCACACTAGGGCAGAGGATATCTTTCCGTGTCACAAGCCTCTGCCCAGCCCAGTGCCTGACCCACAGAACTGGTTGCAAGAAACCTTTGTCAGGTGGAGGTACTGAGTTACTGATAAATGGAGATATGCTTGGGCTACCTGTCAGGAGTGTCATCTATTCACCAAAGGACTGACTAAGACTCAACAGCCAAATCAGAAGGGAAGAGCCACACTGGGCAGTCATGTTAGAGATGGGGGACCGTTGTAAGAGCACAGACGTGACCGGAGACCTCGCTGGAGCCAGAGTTGGTGGCCTGCTGAGTGACTGGCAGAAGTTGATTATTCTGTGGTCCCAGGGTGACAATTTTAATTTTGTTTTGCCCATACATATCAAATAACGAATTCTATCCTCACTTGTCTTGCTCGCTTACAGAAGTATTAAATTGTCAGGGACAAAATACTTTTTGGAAATGATAAACCATTGGAGATTAGTTGGATGCCTCATGGGGAGAGGCAGTTAGGAAGACAGGGCTTTTCCATGCACATTAACTCTTGCCTATGTGACAGTACATGCCCTGATCATGAACCATTCTTCTTTTGTTCGTATGAGCAGGTCATAAGGATCCTATTGGGTAACATCTTTATTGTCAAATCTATTCTACTTGAAGATTTTATTTCCATGGTGCCAGCTTTGCCTTTGCTTACTGGGCATCTTGAGACATCCTAAGAGGAACACCGTGCATCAATGAGGGGAGCTGGAGAAGAACATGCGGCTATCACACCTTCTGAATAGAAGGTGCAGTATCTGCTGAGCAAGGAGGAGAGAAACAAAGCAATCACTCCAGTGCTGCTACCATCCTCTGTGACCTCAGAGCATCACTTTCAACTCTTTTCTACCCTTCCCTTCTTTTAGCTCCTCCCCCTCCTATCTCTTCATCTCATTTTCTTTTTTCCTTCTCATCCCTTTCCTGTTGCCTTTCCTTGTCCTTACCTACCCCATTCCCTTCATTCCCTCTCTTCTCTTTCTCCTGACATCATCTCTTCCTTTACCAATAATTGCTTATGATGTGCCAATAGGAAAGCCAATCTCCCTAGGCTGAATTGGGCATGTAGAAAACTGAAGGATTATTCTACCCCATACTCCTGTCTTTAAACAGTCCTTTAGAATTTGATACTTCTTTCAAACACGTATGTAAATCACTGGGATTTAAAATCTCTAAGAGGCATTTTCTTCTTAATAATTTAAAGTTGTTGTCATCCTATAAGAAATTCTTAGAGGAAGGATAATAGAAGGGATGGCGAGAAATGAGGAGAAAAGAAGAGGAGAGAAGAGAAGGGGGAGAGGAGAGGAGGGAAGGGGAGGAATAGGAAAAAGGATGAGATGGGGAAGGGAGGGAGTTCAAGAGTTGAGAAAAAGAGAGAAAATGAGGTGAGAGGGCATGAAGAAAGGAAAGGAAGACAAAGCTCTTTTAAGGGTGGTGTGACCCATGGTAGATTAACCACACTGCAGTGGATGGCCACACAGCCATAGGTATATGGACAGCACAGATTAAACTTGTTGGGGAATAGAGATTGGGGGTAGGGGGTAAAACAGACAGAGACAGACAGAGTCTGAGACAGAGACATAGACATAGAGACAGACAGACAGAGACAGAGACTGGAGAGATGGTTTAGCAGTTAAGAGCACATGTGCCTAGGGAATTCCTCACCCATACTTCTGTAAGAAAGCTCACAGAATTTAATTCTTCTGGAATTGTTACTTTGGTCTGTTGTTAGCTCCCTGACTGAGGTGAGTAGGTGTTTATTCATTTTTTTTCTTAGAAAATTCATACAATGACCAAATTCTCTGGGTTAGTCATAAAAACATTTGAGAAATAGCATCTATGTGAATACTTGAACTTAGTCCTGAAGATGGAAGGGAGAGTTAGCCATGAGACCATACACAGAAAAATGTCACAGGAGCAGCAGCTTGGAAGGAGGAATGAAGCTTAGAGTAGTGTGGAGGTGGATTCAGCTGGAGTAAGAACACATGGCCAAAGAGGGGAGTCAGGGATCTGGTCCCAGATCTGAAGACTCAGCTCTCTTTGATGGGTCTCCTCAGTGTGACCACCTGAACACCATTCACTAACACATGACCTTTTTCTTGCTCCAACTCAGTTCATCATTTCCCCTCCAGTATCTTTCTCATGACATCAGACAGTGATCACCGCTTCCTATGGGATCTCCATGCAACAGTGTCTGCCATAGATGGCACTGTCTGTCTTCCAGTTCAACTCTGGCAGACATGTTTTATTTCATTCTTCTTGGACAGACCGAGAAAGCCAGACTCTCGCTGCCAGCTCTGAACTAGGCCTCACTTTCCAAACCTTAGACAGGCTTGAACACTTCTGACATATTCAGACATGACATCTGGAGTTCTACCATCTCTTTCCTTCAACTTTTCCCCTAGTATTCTTCTGAGATGCCAGTAACTTAAAATCATTAGGAAGAAAGTGTCTCTCATAGAGATGAAAATTCTTGATATATCAACATGCCACAAGGATTGTGCGCCACCACTTTGTCACTTTGCTCCTGTAACAGACATCATTAATCACTCACCACTTTTTGCTAGTCAGCCCTGATCCTCTCATGGAAATCTCAACTCAACTCCTCAGCTTTCCAAACCCCTGACTTGGTAGAGCTTGTTCCTACAAAGAAACTCTCCTAATCATTTAACTTACATTTAAACATGACACATTAGTCAAAATAAACGTCTTTTAGATATGAGGGGCAGGAGGGACTACCATAGTTTGCTATACGTGGTATAGATTGGCTAGTAAAATGTACCCTAAATAAATAGAGTCTATGCCGAAGTATTACTTGACAAGGAAGTTTTATATGGGAGGAGATACATACTGGTTGAGCCTCTCTGTTTGCCATGCACTTTGCCAGGATGGGTATATAGGTAGAAAGATGATAGATAGATAGATAGATAGATAGATAGATAGATAGATAGATAGATAGACAGACAGAATTATTGGTATAATAGACCATAATGTCAGCCACAAGATAGAAGTTTTCATTATGTTATATCCTTACCATAGGCTAACAAGAGGAAATAACCAGATTGCAGAATTAGTAGTTAAGCAACAGATCATTCCCTAGAGTTTTGTCTGACAAAAACACTGTTTTGTCCTTATTGATTTTTGTGTTCCTGGAGTAAATATTACAGGGCTCTACTATAAGGTTCTGTGGGAATCAACCAAAAGCTAAAAGACAAGCTTCATGCCCTTACTTTATAGTTACATATTATGTTATTATACTATTATATTTATATATTTATCTACTAAGTATATATAAATAATATTGTATAGTATTAATTTTATATATTATATATAATTAAATTATATTAATCTAAGAATCTATTAAGTTCATCTAATCCTCAAGATAGTTATGTAGGCTAAATATTGTCATTCACATGCTACAAAAGAATTTCCCACTATTGAGGAGATGTTAGGTAAAGGGCTCCCTAACTGACACACAGCTTCTTGTCTACTATACTCTGATTAAAAGAGGCACCTAAGAAATTGCATTCATTTTTCAGAAAAGAACTGTACCATAGAATAGTAAGCATTCATGGCGGATCTTCTAGAAAGCTCTGTCAAATAAAAGCCCCTGGGTTCTCTTAAAAGTTCTTTCTAGGCCAGAACTCTCAGTACCATATGGCCAGGGGCTCATATCTTAGCTTCTGGTTGAATCCCACAGAACCTTATAGTAGAGCCCTGCAATATTTACTCCAGGAACACAAAATCAATAAAGACCAAAACAGTGTTTTTCTCAGACCAAACCCCAGGGAATGATCTGTTGCTTAATTACTAATTCGCAATCTGGTTATTACCTCTTGTTAGCCTATAGTGAGGACATAACATAATGAAAACTTCTATCTTATGGTTGACATTATGGTCTATTACATCAATATATTAGTGTCATTTTTAGCATCACAACAGTGTCATGGGCTAGTCTCCATAGGCAGAAGCTGTGATAACATTTAAAGTTCAGGGTATTCACAGGGAATTAACACCCATTGTAGGGAGAGGGATAAACAGGATAAGCCAGAGGGAGAAACTGAACTTGAACCTGGTCTGAAAAGCCTGGGGTAACCCAGCAATGACCTGTAGGATGATTGGTGCCCATTAGGGTTTTCCTCTTTCAGGAGAAAATAGTGGAACCCTTGTGTATCTGCCTCATTTCCTCACTAATGTTGGATACTCCAGGAAGAGTGCGATGATGCAGAGATCTCCAGCTGAGGCAATCCCTAAAAGAGTGCACAGCTGTAGCTCCCTGCTGAACACACTCCTTGCGACTAGGCAGCAAGTCCTTTGAATAATAAGGATCCAGGTTGCACATCTCTATTTTTCCAAAATAATGAGAGCTGGTGTTTGAATAGGGCTTGACATTTTCTTATCTAATTACTTTTGCTTCTTCTCATCCAGACCTGACCATGGCATGCTCTGGTAGAGTCAATTATTGCTCAAAACATGTGCTGCTCTTCACTAGAGAAGAAGAATTATATCAGGCTGTCACTGACAAGAGGGTCAGACATGTGACTGACTTACTTTAACTGTTGACACATTGGTGAGTGTGATGTGAGTCGTTTCTAAGCAGAAGTTTAAGAGACACTCTCTCCTCTGTCTTTCTGGCCAAGAGTGAAGAGTGGCCAACAGAGCATCTGCTTCTTTGGTGCAGATTCCTACATGAAGGAGCATGGAGATCAATGGCTACTTCACCATGGCTGTGTGCATCGGTTGTTGCTTTAAGATGACATTAACATCCTTAGGGTATGAGAACTTACCCTGGATAGGCTGAAACATCTCCCATCACCTCTAAGGCATGAGGCTGCCACCTGCCAGCCATGATTGCCATCTCTCCAGTCACATATCTTACATTTATGCTCACTCCCATCACACAAAACCCATTTTTCTCCTAGAAGAATTTCCATAGCACTAATTCTCAAAGGGGAGTGATTTTGCCCACCAAGACCTAGGGAACAGTTGACAAAACACATTGTGGTTAGATGGATGCTAGCAGTGTTACTAGACAGTTAATATTCAATCTCAGTGTCCACTCTGCATTTTTTTCTCACCTCTTCTCAGTATGAAGAAATAATCCTCCTGTGTTCTCTATTAGCCCAGGTAAGAACTATTTTGCAAATCCCCACCTGGTGCTTAGTACTATAATAGACTAGCCAATTAAAACTTAATAAATATTTACTCAAGATCAATAATAACTAGTGTACAATGAAGTGTTAGCCTATGCTGAGCACTTTAGCAAGATCTTCATACACATTATTTAATTTGATTTATAAATTAAATTAGCTATTACTTATGCCTTTTATTTTACAAATGAGAAGAGGCCTCAGAGAGGTTAAGTACTTAGTCTGTACATGACAGTGACAGAGCCAGGTAATCTGGTGCTTCAATCCTGTGACAGACTGTGCATGCTCCAATTCTAACAAAGTACTTACACAGATTGGAAGCTTATTGAAAAGTAGCAGTGGTGTATGAAAGTCACGGTAGCTGGAGAGCTCTGTTCCCCATGAAACCACAAAATGCACATATTACCAGTATAAAATTTTGAAACACTTATAAAATCATTAAGATTTTATTTTCTGTGTGGCAGTAATTCTAAACAATATTAACAATAAAATACTCTTCCCTAACAAGGTGGAGTACTTACATCCCACCCCTCTTTGATATAGCACAGAATGGTTGCTAAGTGAGTGAATGAACTAGTTTATCAAACTAGTGATTATGGAAATGATGAGGATGCAGCTGAATTACTTCCATGACTTTCAATTACAGCAAAGTCTATAGCCTGGCATGGCATGGTGCCTCCCTTGGGCATTATGGGCAAAAAGTGGTAGGGAGTTCAGCCAACCCAGCTGGCTAGACTTTGCACTTGGGACAGAAAGCAAATCACCCACTTGCTGACACACAGGGCTGTGGTTCACTCATAACCTGATACCTCCACCAGGTCTGCACAGGTAACCTGATGATCCCTCCACCAGGTCTGCACAGGTAACCTGATGATCTCTCCACCAGGTCTGCACAGGCACAGTCAGGAAGTCCTTAGAATCCCACGTTTCTCAAGACCTCTTTGTCAATTGGACAAGTCTTCAGAAACCACTGCTCACTACATTAGTGTTCTTTCAGGAAAGAGAGGAATGAACACCATGTACAGCCTGGACGAGTAAGTGCGGTTCCTTGGGCTTTTGATGATAATTCTATGGGCATTTTTCCATGACAGAGAATGGGAATTGTTTCTCCAGCATTCTGTATCAATGCAGAATTCATTTACAATCTATTAAAACATCAAGGTCCAGAAATATAAAGGACATGTGTAATACCCACCAGGCTCTTGGCTTTCAGACTCATTTATTGTCTACTTGTCTGCCTCCCCGGGTTACTTCACACGTTTCTGCAGTGTGGAGATGCCCATCTCATTCATCTTTTGCTTCCTTAACTAGGAAAGTAGCCTTTGGCTTGTTGAATGAGCAAATGATAGCTTTGCTTCTCTTTGCTGTGCTCTTATCTGGTGACTCGTACACATTCCCTAAATGGCTGTGAAGTGTGCCCCGGAGTTCCTCCCAGGTCTTCACAAAGGCCTAGAAGTCTGGGCCAGAAGACATTTCCCAAATGTCTGGCTTTAATCTGAAATGTTTCTTTCAACCTTCCCACATTTTTCCTGAAGTTTTCTCCAAAGACCTTCAGTTACTCAGTTGCTTTCAGTGTCTTTCCTCACTGCCTCTTAGCTTTTTCACTTGATGAGAAAGGTGCATGCTACAACTAGACAATCACCGGGGGGCGGGGGGGGGGGAGCAACATTGAACTTCCCTCTCAATTGGCCTCTAGCTCTAAGGAACATTGATAATGTCAGGACATTGTTCTAATTGTCACAACCATGGAAAGAAGCTGCTACTCACCCTTCTGGGTACAGGTCGCAGATCCTGCAAACCCCTAAAATGTTCAGGGTAGGCCCATGACAAGAAATTATGCAACCAAAAATGTAAATAGTGACACATACACTGTATGAGAGGCACTAGAAGTTAGCAACAGAAAAATATTAAGTTATATGATGTTGGAAAATAATAATGACAAAAAACATGAACAGCCCTCAGGAGACACGCAGTCTCCTGGGTGATATACACTCTGGCTGTCTTCATCCACATTCAAATGTCCTCTGAGGTACAATTACCAACTGTATGCTACTAATGAGGAAAACAGGACACCTGCAGGCCCTCAGTTGTAGAGTAGCTGAGCCCTTATCAGTCTCAACACTGTTGGCTTCAAATGTACATTCCTCCCCACTCTGGAGGACTTGGGGTAATTGGGGATTCAAGATTCTGGAGCAATAGACACAGTGTCTTGAGCTCATTACAGAGATTAAAATGCAAACGAAGCAGAGGGTTCACACTCCTGTAGGTTTTTGTGGAAGGAAGCACTGTGGATGGGAGTGTGAGCAGTCACTAGCATTTGCTGTCAGATCTCTGAGTATGAGCTGGGTTTCTGCTGCTGTCATGGTTAACATGAGAGTGGCAGAGTGGAAAGCACATTGTGTCAGAAAGAAGAAGAAAAAACAGGGATGTGATTTGTGACACACCCACCAGCATGTTATGGGACTTTAGTGAGTTCCTAAGACTTGGTTATACATCAGGGTTTTCTGTTTTAGTATTGCCCGTTGCAGGTTCCTAGGAAGACAAAGCAGAAGTAGGAAATCTGCAGCTCACGAGCAATCAGGCCATCTCTGCTTCTGTACGGAAAGTGTTTTTAGGAGGCTGCAGAGATGCCTGCTTGCTGTGCGATCAGAAGCATGAGTCTGACCCCTAGTACTCGTGAGAAAGGGCAGGTGTGCAGCTGCAATCTGAGCACTGAGGAGAGGGAGAGGTGCCAACAGCTGCTGGCCAGCCTGCCAGTGGCCTCCAGGAGCTGAAAATGAGCTAGAGAACAGTTGGGAAAGACACCCAGCATCAGCCTCTGGTCTTCATATATACAGGGAATATGTACATGCATTCAGCACATATGCACACTCGCCACATTCACCTTTTATGTTCGACCTAGAGTGACTATTGTGCTACCATGGCAAAGTGGAGAAGTTGCAATAGAAATCACATGGCTGTGAGCCAAATTGTTTACCCACTGATCTTGGACAGGAAAGTTTTGTCCACCACCAATATCTTAATACAGATTTTTTAAAACTCTGAAAATTAGGAAAATCAAGATTCATAAGTACGCTAGATGATACACTAAAATATGCTGTTCTAATGAAATCACATATAGGAAAACACCTTGGGAAAGTGCTAAGAAAAATAAGTACCAAAGTGGTGACATAAATTGATGGGGGTGCACATGACAGAGTGAAGGAAGAGGGAGAGAGAGAGGAAAGGAAGGAGGGAGGAACAGAAGAAAGGACAGGAGGCAGAGAGAGATGCTCAAGTACAGCTGAATGTACAAATAGTCATCACCATTGTGATTTGAAGACAGTTATTAAACTGATTAACTCTCAGTTCTCTTTTTATCTTTTTTTCATATGCAGGTATACACACATAAGGAAACGAGGGGAAGATATCTGGTGTTCTGGTCTATCACTTTCTCTCCTCCCTTCACACAGGGTCTCTCACTGAGCCAGGAGACAGGCTGGTATCCAAGCTCCAGTGACCTCCAGTCTCTGTCACCCACAGTGCTGGGGTTACACACAGGAGTGACCACACACCTGACCCCTTACACAGCTCTAGGGTCCAAACCCGGGTCTTCATGCTTGCACAGCAAAAGTCCCGGCCCCAGCCTCAGTTTTCTGAATAGAAGGGAAAATCTTGACTCGTTCCTAAGGCTGCTGGGGTTATTAAGTAAGATATCTTCCATGGGTGACTGATTTGTTCACTAGCTACATCAAATCCTTGTCCCATATTGTTCCAGGAGCTGTGTGGGTCTCCATCGAGCTATGCTTTTATACATATGCCTAGGCCTCTGCCTTGCCCTTAGAACATGAGGAAAGGAAATGGATCATGAACAAGGAATTTCAGTACAAGAAGGATCCTTGAAAATAGTGAGTCATTCAAATCAAGCAGTTCCATCGTTATGACCATTACTAATGGCTGAGAATATTTCAAGGATATGAGAAGCTCTCTGGGATCCTAGTCAGGAATGGCCATTGGAAGGTGTTGGGGGAATCACAAGCATAGAAGAGCTTCACTTGGGAGAGGGAGGGAGAAAGCACATAAGCAGAGTACTCCACAGATTAGAGGCTCCAGTGGGACTTGGAGTAAAAGAGGGCAAAGGTAGTGTACAAAAAAGGCAAGTCTCAGGTTACTGAACACTAGCGACCAGTAAGGAAGTAGCATGCCTACATGGGATGTGTCCTCTTTCACATAGCTTTTCTGAGCCCTTCCAAAAGGAGCCACAGCAATGACCCTCAGCAGAGCATTGGCACAACCATCACTATGTACAGGTAGCAGAGGCTGCTACTTCTTCTTCCCTGGAAACTGGACCACATTACCAGCTTCCCTTGCCATTAGATAGAGTCGCGCCTGTTAACGTTCAGCGGGATCATAGTAGAGTCACATTCCTCCACTGTGCCTGGCCTTTTGAAAGATCTCCCACCTACATCATAGCTTCACCACCCTCTTTGTCTGCTGGTCAGGCACATTGGACTTAGGTGAGCATATCAAAGTCCAAAAAGAATGAGAGAATAAGAAGAGAGAAAGTGCACAAGTCCCTGATTGACTGAATGGAGAAGCATTCAGTGAGTGAATAAGAAATAAACATCAATGATACAGTGACTTTGTGGATTTTTCTTAATATTTCAAAAATTTCTCCATGTCTCTTTATGCATTTGGTCACTGGAGTAGAAATGCCATGAAAGTAAAGAACTTTGTGTCCATTTACCCCTCTGGTTCAAACAGCATCATACCTAAAAGTACTCAGAAAACATGCACAGGCAAAAAAAGTATCAGCAACCTGAGGGCAATATGAATCACAATCCATACCACAGAAACGTTGCAAAAATACACCCAGTGCATATATACAAGTCTGCACTTCTGAGAAAAACAAAACAAAAAAACAAAAAAAACAAAGTTCTGTCTGGGTATCAGTTTTATGATCATCATAAAAGTGACTTTGCACAAGCACAAGCTCAAAGCAGGCAAGGGCACAGTGGTGGGCTGTACCCCCAAACAGCGAGGCATGGGCACAGTGGTGGGTTGTACCCCCAAACAGTGAGGCATGGGCACAGTGGTGGGCTGTACCCCCAAACAGTGAGGCATGGGCACAGTGGTGAGCTGTACCCCCAAACAGTGAGGCATGGGCACAGTGGTGGACTGTACCCCCAAACAGTGAGGCATGGGCACAGTGGTGGGCTGTACCCCCAAACAGTGAGGCATGGGCACAGTGGTGGGCTGTACCCCCAAACAGTGAGGCATGGGCACAGTGGTGGGCTGTACCCCCAAACAGTGAGGCATGGTTGCAGTGGCAAGCTATGCCCTCAAACAGTGAGCCAAGGGAAACTCTTTTTCCTTCAATTGATTTTGTTGAGTATTCTGTCACAGTAGCAAGACAAAAACCGAATTTATCTAGTGTCCTGGCTACTAGACCTGAAGCATGTGCCAGTTTTTCCTCCTTCATAAAATGGGAGTAGCAGAATTTATCAGACAGGGATGAAATTAAATAGGACTAGGCATGTGGAATTTTCTGTCAAACACCTGGCATTCAGAAGGGGCTCAAAAATGTGCCACCCTCCTCTCCATTTGGCCCAGAGATCCCAGTTGTTCCTACCAAGCCCTGATCTCAGAAACTCAGCAGCAAGCAGAGGCTATGTCCCCAAGTGACCCAATCACCAGGACCAGCCAGTATGCACCCAACCCTTAATAGCATTTAAACTTTGTCTGGGCACCTAATTATCTTGATGATGCAGAACTCAAAATAGCCATGTGTGCACCCCAGGAAAGGTCCAGTCCACAGACCCAGTTCAATCAAGACTGAGAAAAGCATTTAATACAAGAATTTGAGAACTGCAGTCCTTCGAGCTGCAGAAGCTGAGCCCACCCCACTACCCTTTCTCTCTTGCCCTTTCTCTCTCCCTCCCTCTTCATCAAATCTGTAATTTTTCCAGGCATTTGAGAATGTGTAACACAATGGTTAGCCTATCTATCTTCAAGAAACCTACACTCAGATGAGGGAGAGCAAAGAGATAACAACACAACTCCAGAAGTAATGAGGCTTGTGATAAGATAATGGGATGAGATCAGAGCAGGGAGAGCACAGAGAAGCATCTTTGGAAATGCTTGCTCTTAAGACATCCTCTGCTCCATTGGCAAAACTGAAAATGTCACCATCCACACACATGGACTCACCCAGGCTTCACCAACCATGATGGATCACTGAGCTCCCACCTATTATAGAAAGACACCCTAAAAGCAGGCCACTGTCCTGGACATATCATGAAGTCAGACCACTGCTCGTCTCCCACCAATTTCACATATCAATGGCCATCTCTGGGGTCAGAGTAAGTATTAAGACAAAAAGAAGGTAATTTTCTCTTTGTGCTCTATCCTGGGTCAATAGCCAATCAATAGTCAATGTCCAGTATTACCCAGGAAGCAAATCAGTGCTCAGTATTCTATGAATCAACTAATAAACAATAAGTAAATATTCCATGAGCACCTGACACAGTCTTGCATCACGTTTCCTTTATCACAGGAGTGGCTTTATCACAGCAAGTGTCTCATGTCAAGAAATCTTGTGAAGAGAAAAGCACATGCCAGACTTGGAATCATTCATATTTAGGCTCCTATTTCTGAGATTTGGGGTTAAGTGTGCTGTGGATAAGTGATATAAGCGTCTGAGTGATTATTTTATAAGTGGATTGTGGGACTGCGGGGCTTGGGAACCTGGAGAGAAGCCCTCCAGCTACATAAGTGTGTGTGTGTGTGTGTGTGTGTGTGTGTGTGTGTGTGTGTGCGCACCAGAGGTCAACCTCAGGAGTCATTCTCAGGTGTGTCCACTTTGTTTGGTTTTGAGGCAGGGTCTCTCACTGGTCTGAAGTTTGCCAAGTAGGCCAATGAGCTCGGTGGTCTGTCTCCCCAGAGCAACACTCACAGGCTTACACCATCAAGCTTGGCTTTTTTTCCGTGTGTTCTCAAGTTTAAACTCAGTCCCTCCTGCTTTACCAATCAAATCACCTCCCCAGCCCCTGGGGTAAGAAATAATCATGCTATGGAGCTCTGTGTTTTGTTTTTACAAGTGTGGACAACACCATTGAGAGTTCAGGATTGAAGGACAAAATGGAGCCTCGTGCAATATCTTATCTGCCACAAAACAAGGATACAGCAAGGGTACTGATGATTCCTAAATGTCCTGACTGGCCCTCATCACAGGTTCTGAGATGTGTGACATCAATGTTCTTTCACTGGTAATGAAGCAAACGCTCTGAGAGGTGGGATTGGAGATGCTCACTCTCCCCACCAGAACACCTCAGCCCATCCTGGAAGTCACTCTCAGGAAGTCAGTAGTAAATACACAGGTCAGTCTAGCTGACAGTTGGTATCAGTGGGTTTAGTTTTTTACACTTTCTGTCGTTGATGGAGTCCAAGCTAGTACCTTTCCTGTCCTTGCCTTATCCCACCATCCCTTGGAAAGTAATTGGCTACATTTCTAATAGTGACAGGTTCCAAATGCTTCATGCTCTAAGAAATCCAGTCTTCCCTGGGAACAGGGACTTGACTCTCTGCTTCCCTGTCTTGGCTAGTACAGTGGGTCAGGCGGCAACCTCTCTCCACAGTCTTTCTCTCTTCCCAGCTTGAGAAAGCTCTGATTTAGTGATTGTTCATTATCCCCCCATTTAGACAATCTTCCACACACAGTGGAACCTTTAAACAGTGTGAACAATGTTGCCAGTCTTTCTGCACACTGCCCCTGCCAGGCATTAAGAGGTAAATTGACTGCGCAGCAGGGGTGGCATTAGGAACACAGTTTCCATTAATAGAAACAGGCCTTGAAGTTCAGTCAAGAGAAAGGGGCACTTCAGACACCTGCATACTAAGAGCTGGGCTCTGTCTGAGTCAGTGGACCCATGATTAGGCCTTTCTTCACCAATGGGACAATTTTTCAGCTATGTGGTTCAATAGAGTGGGCAGAAAGGGAACTAACTACATATTGAATAGGTGCTATGTACAAAGGGCTCTGATAATATTTTGTCATTTTGACCTCAGAATAAAACCAGGGGTTAAGAACAGTGGTCATGTTTTAGAGGTGAGAATGTAGAAATAAATATGTAAATCTCCACAGTTCATATGTGATGGAGCCATGGTGTGGTTTGAATGTGAAATACACACCCCACACACACAGGCTTAAGTGTCTATATACCTGGTGTTTGGCTGGCCATGCTGATTTAGAGATTGTGGTGACTTTAGAGGAAGTGGGTCACTGGAGGTGGCCCTTCGAGGGTCACAGCTCAGTTCTACTTCCCCGCTTTGATCTGGTCAGTTCCTAAGATGTGAAGTGTGCCTGCCATACTCTCCTGGTGCTGAAAGTCTACCAAGTCCACCAGCCATGATGGAATCAAACGGTGAGCCAGAGCACAGCTGTTCTTCCTTGGGTTGCATGTGTCGGTTTGTCGATGCCTTGGACAAGGAATTAATACAAGTAAGAATGTGAAATTTGGTCCCTTTTCAGCTCTGGTGGGCCTAAGGCGACGAACCTTCTAGAAGTGGGGCTTCTCTCTCTTTCCCAGACTGGGTGACTTCCTTTGAGGGCAGTTGAAGAATTGCCAGTTCTTCATCATCTGTTAGTATTTCAAATGAAACTCATCCTCACGGGATCCTCGGGGGCTGCTGAGTAATTCTTCTCATTCATCTTGTGTCTTTGTTCAAACAAGAATGCAGTTCACTCCCCCCTTGTTATCTGTGCTGCTCAATAAGGCACTGTCTCGTTGTTTCTGAGAGCAGCTTTTTCCCGCCCCTTGAGTGCCAATCAAAGACACAGCAGCTAGACCGCTATTTCCCATTTTACATCCCTAACAGGCACCATTAATCAATTTCCCACCAAGCAGCTCTTCCTAATGGATCAGATTAGATACTCAAGATTTAATTTTCTTTGCATCCATGGCTCAAGCCAATCACAGGTCTCAGATAAATGAGTGAGTCCGTCCTTAGTGAATCACAAAGTCTATTCTTTTCTCCTCCCCACCCCCATTTCCCAGTAGAGCAGAAAATCAAATTGACCACATTCTAATGATCCACTTACCATCATGTCTCTTTCATTTTTCTCTCCTCCACACACCTTCCTAAGACTGAGATCTAGACAGATATTCTTGCTTTTAAGCTCAGTTGCATTATGTTTAGTTGACTTAATTTCCATCTACAAAGCAGAAATCATAACTTCTCTGCACTATCACCGGGATATTCAAAGGAAACGTGCACTGTAGTAACAAAGCACAATGTGAGCCACCAAGTCAGTCCATGGGCATCAGTATCCTTCCAAAACCAAGGTGGCGTATTTTCCTCCTATAAAAATTGGATTTAAAACACTATGGACTAAACTTTCAAATACAGGTGCAAGCCATATATCTCTTTTACAACTTCATTTTTCAGAAAATACCCAAACATCTTTGGAGGATAGCTTTCTCCTTCACCACTCCATCTAGTCTAGTTCCTGTATTGTGAAGTTTGTTTTTTACTTTGTTTGTTTTCCATTCAATTTCTCCTATGTTTAGGGAGGATGAGGCTCTGTGTCACTCTAAGATAAATTTTGACTGAAGGCAAAAATTGTTGTTGGCAACTTGGCAAGAAACAGTCACATCCTAAGGACAGCAGGAGAGGACCTTTGGCTGAACAATAACAAATTCTATAACGGCTGGTGACCCCTTACAGTGGCACCGCATGCCAGTTGAAGCCTCTGCCGTCAAAGCCAATGTCAATGCTGGTTTATTTGTCTCTTAAGCAACGTGACAAAATTACTGAGCCTACTATGAGCATGGTACACATTAGATCATCCAGTGTCTACACAGTAAACTCCAGTTGTTTTGACATTGGTTAAAACCTAGACAGTAACATCTGACATGGACAGACAGCCCCACACTGGGTATCCTACACGGATGATCACTTGGCCATATGATAATCCCATGGAATACTTCTGCTATCATCATTTTACCAAGGAGAAACTGAGATTAAAAGAACAAATGCTAAAGGTGTCCTTTATATAGTCCTGCCGTGTGTGTGTGTGTGTGTGTGTGTGTGTGTGTGTGTGTGTGTGTGTCTATGATCATAGCAAGAATATTGAACAGGAATAGGCAAAATGAGATATTAAGACATAACAATACTACTACTCTTCCTTATTCCCACCCCATGTGATTCACATTCTATTGTTTGCTATAGATGTTTGCAGACCCCTTTCATGGAAAAAAATGGCCTTAGTGGATATCACCATTCTTAGACAATCTTTTAGGGGTTTCATGTATTTAATGTATAGATTTTCAGTTGAAAATTGTTATAAGAAAGACACAAAAACAGATGATCCGAGATCATCAAAGTCACCCATCCCAAGAATCCCCAGCCCAAACTGGACAGGTTAGACACTGGTACTGCATAGACTGGCACTGTAGACAAGAGAGACCTCTGCAGCTGCAGACCACAGGGCCTCTCCTCTGGCCTCCCATTCTCTCTGACCCTCCTTGTTCTACTTCTCCTGGATAATTTGAATCCCTAATCTCTGGTCATCTATGAAATGGACTAGTAATACCTATGAATGAGTTCCCATGTTTAGGAACTGCCTGCTCTACAGATATTTATCACTTAGATGAGACAGCCCAGCCCCTTCCTTCCCCAGCCCAGCAGCCCTATCCTCTGACCTCGGCACCTCCTTGCTCTAAGAAGGCAACTCATGCATCTTGTGCATTTTCCTTCCTAGTTTTCTTGCAAACTGCTAGGGCCATTTGCCTCCCTCATAAATATTTGCAAGAATCCAGGCTTCTCTGTCTCATTGTGTTTTCACGTCTTATTTTCCGCCTTCTTAGCAGAGCTGTTTGACATAAATATTTATGTGTAAAAAGATGTTCTCCAAGTCCCCAGTGTCCTCTACATACTACCATGTGGGGAGCCTTGGAGACTCCAAGTATGGTTTCTCTGTGTGCCCCACGGAGCACAACGACCATCAATTTTATCCGAAGTTGTAGGGACAGAACAGATGTCTGATATACAATCTCCACTTTATAAGCCCCACAGTGCCAGGCCCTGAAAGATCAGCCAAAGGGCTCCGAGGCTCTGGAGTAGAACTTGCTAGCTCTCTCTGCATCTCAGTCCATGGGAGTTCGTGGATGGGTAGGAACAACTCTGTATCCTAGCTGGCGTGGCCTACTATTAGAAATATTTATACATTTAATTACATGTCTGTACCTGTCCTTTCTTTAATCCATTCCTTTAATGTTACCTGAAGGCTCGCTCACATCTACCTTCCCCTCTTATGACAATTGTCTCACTCTCATGGCCCAGCCCCTAAGCTACCCTATCCTCATTCTACACATCTCTCTGATTTGGTCACACATTTGCTGGAGTCTCTTGTTCTTGTTTTTTAGGTCACCCATTAACCCTCCTTTAGAAAGATATCTCTTGGCTATTTCTTCTGTGAAGGTGGACTGACCCAGGGCCTAAACCCTGTTCAACCCTCAACAATGACAAAGGGTTAGCTTCCTCCCACTGTTCAATGCTAGTCTGGTGTAACTAGCTTGTCGAGAACTTGGTAACATGTTCGTCTCAGGCTAAGCATGACTTCCACACTATAGTCCCCAGAGCTCTGATCAGAAGGAAAGATATTTCAAGAGAATCCCAGTTCATCTTTAGAGCTATGGGGTACTTCCTCTGGAAGCAATAGCAAATAGATTGCTGTCCACACCTCTTGGGAAGCTTATATATTATTTTATGGTTATATAACATTTTGTGTAATATATGAATACTATAAACAACTAATAGTCAACCTGTGTGTCATATCAGCTACCAGCTGACATAAATAACCGAGTAAAGAGAAGTTTGTCATAACGAAATTATGTGGTGAATTGTTGAAAACAACAGTGGACTCAAAGTCTGAAGACTTCGGCTTTAAAATCCATACCATTTAAACCTATGGGATAGCACCACCACTCCACCAGCAACTAGTTTCACAGACGGAAGTCAGGGGTCTGGCTCTCCCCAGAGGAAGCTCAAATCCAATGAGAAACTGGTAAACATGCTCTAGACTTCAGTGAAGCAAGTCCTGTTCTCCAGTGTGGATCTGCAGACCAGCAGCCTCCACACTCCTGAGGATTCACAAGACATGTGGCATCTCTGGACCACCTCAGATAAGCTGAGTCAGAATCAAGAGCTCCCCCACCCCAGGTGAACTTTATGCATTCCACTATTTTGGAAACGGGGTTCAGAGAGCCTGTTGGACTTCCATAAGTTAGAACAAAGAATCATTGCCCATCCTTGGTTCCTGCTGTCTCATGCCTCTGTGCTGTCTACTAAAATTCCCTTTTCAGAACTATTCACACTATATACTCACAGTGCACACACCCTGTACACACACACACACACACACACACACACACACACACACACACTGGGTTATCTGCCCTTACTGTGTAACACAGAAATTGCCTCCATTGCCAGGCTAGCTTGCTCCGTTGTAAGACTTTTGGTTAATAGAGCATCTCCAAGATGGGGACAGTGAACTCTTATAAATATTGCAGTAAGGGTCTGCAATATGAAGTTCTTCCATACCTAGAATGCAGCACAGAAACTGACAGTGTTAGTTCCCTATGCCTGTTATAGCAAATTACCAGAAAATGAATGGCTGGGGAAAAAGAACTTTATTCTCTCTGTTTTAGAAGGACTGGAATCAAAGTGTCAGCAGGGCCAAGCTCTCTCTGAAGGTCCTAGTGGAAAGTCCATCCCTGACATTGTCTAAGCTCCAGGGTTCTCTGCACATGGTCATGTTATGTCCTTTACTTCCTGGTATCTCACTGGTCTGTTTCCCTCTTATAATGACACTAAATTTAGAGCTTGCGGATCATCAAATGTGGACTCCTCATCTCAAGGTCCTTGGTTCAGTTTTCAAGACCCTCCTTGCCCCAAATAAAGTGACATTCACAGGTTGTAGGACAAGAGTCCTATTTGAGGGTCACCATTCAGCCCACCACACCAGCTCACAGTAATCACCCAAATAAAAGCCTGCTGTGTTCATAAAGATCCTTAAAAACACACACACAAGCTACAAAGCTACACTATGAGCTTAAGTCTTCTCAGCAGCATACAACAAAATCAGCCTATAGACAAGTACGTGTATCCATCTCCAGGGTGTTTTCCCTAACACAGTGTGTTCAGTGCCTCTCTACTAAATGCTGTAGTTGTATTGTAACATGCATCTGAGAAATCCCCTTGTCCAACAATCTTGATGGCTTGACATTTATTTTAGCCATGTATGAACCAAGAAACTAAGATATTTCCCAGATGTGTCCCTGATACCTGTCCCCATGAAACCTCCATTCCAGGCAGATTCCATCATTCATTCTTTGCTGACCTGCTCAGGGTGTACAAAATACCTCACGTACTGGCTTGTGTGCATGTTTGAGTGAAGGATAGACATAAAATAATGTCAGAGAGGTAAATAAGTAAGTTTCAGTGCCAGCTATAAGAAAGCCAGTGTGTAGAAGGACGCAGCTCACAAACAGCATGGCAGATACAATCCCAGCTATGAGGAAAGGCAGATAATTAAAATGAAAATCTGTCTTGGGGGGCCAGAGTTACACATGTAGATTTGGTATTTGAACTTGATCTGAACATTTCTGTAACCACTGATGAGCAAAGATTACAGGTGGTCAGAGGGAATCGGAGACACAGGAACACCTGCATGGACAGCACACATAGGTCTGCAAACTGAAGTGCTCACACATGAAGGCATTGTTAGTGGGTATGAACCAGTGTGGGGAAGTCATGTGACTGAGCTGTCTCACAGTTTTTGTTATTTACTTCCTGGGGCATATGGGTTGTCAAATATATTGAGTATCATTCTGTTATAAGAGACATGCAAGGTGGATGAATGAGTGAGTTTGTGAGTGATTGAGTCAGTGAGTGAGTGAGTGCAAAATGGAAAAGTAGTCAGAAAGGTGATATTCAGATATGATGACGTTACTGTTACCATATCATGAGATTTATGATAACAATGCAAAACAGATATGCTACAGATTGGTGGGTGGATGGATGGATGGATGGATGGATGGATGGATAGATTGATAGGTAAATGAATGGATGGACAAAAAGGAGAGAGAAACTTACCAACAGATGAAAACAAATATAATGCTTAACTAGACACTAACACATAAAAGATCCTAAACCATAATATTGAGTGGGGAAAAGTGAAATGCAGAATTAAGTGTAAATATGATAAATTTACTCCAATCAAAATACATAAAATATCAAAGTTAAAAGGTATGAGAAATTAGACACACAGAAGAAAGAAGATATCCAGAGCTATCCTGGCCTGGATAGAGATTCAAAGGAGTGGAGAAAACGTAAACATTATATAGCATACACCTTTTTATGTTCAGACAATAATATCTTGGTTATGTAGCCAAGCACTACTTTCTCATGGACAACCCTGAGGAGTGAGAACCTGAGTGGTTATTGTCTAGTTTTTTGTAGTTTCTGTATTATTTTTAATTTCCTCAAAATGAACACCTTTAACTTAACAAGATCATGGTGAATGAAGGAAGTCTGAAAAACATGACTTTGCTTACTTAGCAAGTCCAGGTGTTTTTGGAATGACAGATATTTATTTCCATGGATATCTTAATGGACACAGGTAACCCCCGGAATGATGAGGCATGATTCCAGGTGACAGCATTGTCCTCGGGATGTGTTCATCGAATGAGAGAATGAACAAATGACAGAATAGATTAGTGATTCCCACTACGGTATTTAGGGAGTCTATATTGACTGGGAATTCAATTAGATGACCTGTTGTCTATGGCCACAAAGCCATTTTCCTCCCTAAAATATGGGTCTGGGCCTTTTTCCAGTTGCTTTTGTGTTCAGCTCCTCCTCTTCCATGGCTTCCAAGAACACAGCCAGAGAACAGAAATGAATAAGCCCGGTAATTTGGGCCATTCTCAGTTCCTGGGCTTGGTCCCTGGAGCAGATGAACATTCAGCACATCAGCTCTGACCTTGCTGCTCAAATTCCTTTGTACCCAACATAATAATGAGCTTTAGCCTCTCAAGCAAGACAATTTTCCCAGGGCTTCAATGTCTATTCCTGTCCAGTGAGTGCCAAGTTCTGAGGAAGGCTGCCAGTTAACTCAGAAGCTCTGTTCCAAAAATCCAAAATGGTCTTTTCCTACCCTGGGAGGATGGGGAGTGTGGACTTCACAGGTCTGTCCTTGGGGGCACTCCTAGAATGCAACTTCTGCCTAGCTCCAAGCCCAAGTGGCTGGCAGAGTCTTCTTCCTCAACCCACAACAGATGCTCTGTTATCTGTCCCATGGAGAGCCACCATCACTACAACAAAGAAAAGACTTTCAATGTAAGTCTGAAAAACAGAGTTCAGATTTATTGCTCTACTGCCAAGGACTTGAGCTGAAATGGCAGTAGAAAGAGACCCAGATCCTAAGAGGGACTGGGTTTAGAGAAAGGGAAATGTCAGCCCCATATTCTTTTACCCTTGCAATATAAGCTGGAACTGTGAATTGAGGGTACATTTTATGTTCTCTGAAGGAGTCCAAAATATCAATATTATGATTACTGGAAAGCATCCAACCAAAAGATAGGGCAGCAACAAATACAGAACAATCAACCTGTATTGATCTCTAAAATTTGCTGTATAAAAATCTCAATGCTGGGCTGGAAATGTACTTGCTATGTCTGATTGCGAGCACTGCATGAAACTGGGAACCATGGGATGCCTGCAGTCCCAGCGCTGGGTAGGCAGAGACAGGAACATTGGGTCATCCTCAGCTATACACTAAGTTAAAAGCCAGCCTTGACTACCTACAAAAGACCCTATCTCCAAAAACAACAGCAACTAAACCTCAACAACAAAACAAACAAAGATGCCATGGCCTCCATGGCCCTCCATGTGAGCTGCAGTTAGAATTGTCTGCTCAGGTGCTTAGAAGTAAACCTAATGTAAGGTGGAGTCCTAGAAAACATGTGACAAAAAGTCTCACTCGGCTGCCCAACCTGTGGTCTGTGTGCTGCAGAAGCCTAGGATAGCTATGAATGTGACCCAACACAAAAGTCCTAAACTTACTTATTTAATTTTGGGGGCATTGTATTCTGTAAGTTGATTATGAAGTTCTCAAATCTGAGTGTGAACTTGGTAGAAAACAATTAATGTCATGTCAGATTCAAAAGGTTGAATACACATGGAACATGGAGCCTGGTAAAGCCCCAGAAATCAGGAAAACCCAAAACCTTTCCTTCCTCCCTTGCCCCCTCATACTTCAACTCAATACACTTACATTGAATAGCTCCTTAACCAAAACACCAGATTGCCTTTCGAATTCAGCAAGAACTGAAGTTTTATTCAGCATCTTAGTGTCTGATTAATCAGAGAAGATAGAGCCCACTTCCTGAAAAACAAGAAGTTAAGACCTTTTATTCCTTTGTTTGTTCCTTGTGGGACCATCTGGGCTTAAGTTTGGGGTTCACATTTAGAGAGCAAATGGCAATCCATGTGTGGTGGTGCAAGCCTGTAGACCCAAGGAAGGGAGAGGGTGAGAGGAAAGGAGGGAGGGGGAGAGACGGAGGGATGGAAGGAGAGGGAGGGAGGGAGGGAGGGAAGACTTTAAGTCAGGGAAACCAGTTTTGCATCCTAGATGCACTTCCTGGCTGTGTGTGGATGAGGTCCCCAACCTCTCTGTACTTGAGTTCTTACATCTGCAAATGCAAAGTGAAAGGCCCTTTGAAGTCCAGCCTGAGCACTGAAGGCCAGGTCCCCACCCAAGAGCACGCTTTTCTCTTCCTTCATTTATTCTTGTTTCCTTCCCTCTTTTACTTCCTTCCTCCTTCCCTCCCACCTTCTGACACACTTCTGCCACACATTACACAACCAAAATCTTTAGGGGGTGGCAATGTTGAATTTCCTGGGGTTATCTGGAATAGCACAAGATTCAAATTTCACCTCCTGGTAGAATGGTTTAAACTTTAAATTGCATCACACTACGTGTTTTACATAGATGATTTCAATGGAGAGGAACTATAATCAGCCCCACTGCAGAGACACAGAAACAAACACAGAGAGAAGGCAAATAAATTAACCAATGATCTTCTTCAACTGAGATTTGAACTCATGTAGTCTGGTGCTCGAGATGACCACAAATGAGAGAGGAAGGTTTTTTCCATGCCTCCTTATGGGGTGCTTTTCTTACAGGCTAAACATAACTCTTGGGAGCCCAGTTCTTGATATTATTTTAATGCCTTCAGGCCCATTAGGGAAAATCAGTCACTAGTAATGAGCTCTGTAATGTTGGCACCTGTTCAATTTAAATGGCTCCTTTAGATATGCAAAGGTTCAGCTCAGTAGCATCTGTCTGAGATCAAATTCCCTGGGCTCCCAAGGGAAGAGCAAGGTCACATGTCACTCTGTGATTATCACAGTTCTTTGGCTGGCTGGCCTCATTGGCCTGTCACACTCTTGGAAGGTTGTTTCCACATCTCCAACCACCTTTGATTTTTATTTACGTTTCAAGTCTCGATTCTGTAAGCCTCTGGACATTTCCAAAGATCCAAGCAGTCAGAGACTTAAAACCCGCTGCTGCACGCAACTCATTGGTTCCAGGGACACGAGAAGCAAACACTCTTCACTTTTCAGGCCAGTTCCAAAGTTCACCTTTCTAGCTCAACATTCATCTTTTTTTTTTCCTTGCATGAAAAGCCCTTTTCAGCAGGGAAAACTGCGGTTGTTCTTTGCTGCCATTGCATCAATCCCAAATGGAGAAAATTCCAAGTTCAGATGCCACATGAGTCTTTGTGTTCCCTGTTCCCTCGGGTGGCTGTTGCAGGAAGGTGGTGGTTGGAAGTGTGGCTGGTGGGTGGAACTGCTCCAGCAAATGGCTAAGCTGGAAGGATATGAACTTCTAGTCTTGGGCCAAGCTGCAGCTGTGCAGAGAGCGCCCTGGGCCATGAGGGATGCTCAGACAGAGCCTTCTGATAAGGATAGGAGAACTTGTATGGTATTTTTGTCTTGTTTTCAAGATAGGGCCAGTCTATATCCCAGGCTAACCTTGAAATTACTATATAGCCCAGGCTGGTCTCAACTCACATTGTCCTTTCTCAGCCTCCAACTAAGATGACAGGCACGCCCTACCCATGTCCAGCTCCAAAGGATGTTCTGACACAGCATAAACTTGCTCCTTTTTCAGTTTAATACAACCTAGTGTGTTATACAAACATCTGCAACCAGATGCCTACCCTCACAATGAAAATGTTTGTCTACACAAAGACATGTATGGGGCCTTTCTTTTATTCCTGAATAATATTCCATTATATGGACAGCCTACCATTTCACCCATTGGTAGACATTTGAGGCTCTTTCCATTTGGGGCTAGTGTGTGTGTGTGTGTGTGTGTGTGTGTGTGTGTGTGTGTGTGTGTTGTACTGTGTTTTCAATGTGATGTACTCACATATGTGTATATGTGTATGCGGGAGCACACATCCATGCACATGTGAAGGCCAGAGGAAGATGCTGGTTGTTCTGCTCCATCACTCTCTACCCATTCCCTGGAGACAGTGTCTCTCTCTCTCTGAACCTAGAGCTATTATGGCAATGAGCAAAAAGCTCTGTTGATCCTCTTGTGTTTGCTTCCCAACAACAAGGGAGTTATAGACATATCTCTCTCTCTCTCTCTCTCTCTCTCTCTCTCTCTCTCTCTCTCTCTCTCTCTCTCTGTGTGTGTGTGTGTGTGTGTGTGTGTGTGTGTGTGTGTGTGTGCATGCACACAGGCGTATCCAGGTTTTTTCTAACCAAATGAGTTATGTGAGTATGAAGCATCTACCCTTGAGCATGAGTAGTGGCAGAGGCAAGGAGGGAATGGTGAGTGGTGGGTGAGAACTAAACAACTGTGGCATTGAGTCCACATAGCCAAGTACACACCCTGAATTATTATGTACCTGTTCTGGGGAGAACAGACTCACTCGTCCCATTCAATGTGACCTTGCTCAGATCACTCTAGAAGGCTTTATTAAGAATACTACACCAGGTGATGGTGGCATTCGCCTTTAATCCCAGCACTTGGGAGGAACCAAACAAAAAAACAGAAGGAGGAGGAGGAAGAAGAAGAAGACTACATTTCAGGAAGAACATGGCAAATTCCTACCCTCCACAGTATCTGGTACACTCGTTACTTTTGTGTTGTGGGACAAAGTTCCTGAAAGGAGCCAGTTAAAGAAGAGGATTTACTTAAATGATGCACCATGATGGGGAAGGCATGGTGGAGGGAGCCTGTGGGAGGACCTCTCACCGTTGCAGGCCAGTAAACAGATGACAGTACAGGAAGTGGGTGGGGACAGCATAGCCCTAAAGGACCTGCCCTGAAATGACCCACTTCCTCCAACAAGACCCCAACTCCAAAACCACAGCATCAGGTAGAAGCCAAGCATGTAAAGACAAAAGTCTATAGGGACATTTCAAATTCAAACCATGACACCTAAGGAAGGCGCATCCACCAGGGTCAGGACATTCGCTTGTCTTATAATCAGTCATGGGACTGAAGAGATGGCTCAGCCCTTAAAGGCTAGGCTCACAACCAAAAATATAACCAGTCATGATGTGAAGTTTTCTGATCAAATAAATAAATACTGGACCAAAGTCAAGATTTCCCTAGTGGCAAAAAGCCATTTTTCTCTGTCCTAATCTGCTTTCTGAATCCTATGAGATGTTTTGTCCCATTTAGAATCACATTATCAACATTTCCTGGCAATTAGGAATTAGATGCTTTTGTGTCTTGAGTGAACAATAGCTTCTTTCTCAGAGACTGTCTTAGCCTACTGTCCTCAACAACATCCCCTCTCCTACTTTCTCTTCTTCCTACACTACCTCTCTTCTGTCTCTCATTAGTTTTCCATTGCTGTGACGATGTGAAAGGAGAGGCAAGTAAGATTTATGCCAACTCACGGTTTCATAGTTTTGATCCAAGGTTAGCCAACCCTTTTGCTCTGAGCCTGAGATAAAATGATAATATCAAGGCAGGTGGAGCATGCAGTGTAGGAAGCATGTCATCTCATGTCAACCAGGGAGCAGGAGTACAGAGAGGTGCTAGAGCAGGCTACTGCCTTCCAGGCATGCCTTCAGCAACACTCTTCCTCCAGCCAGCCCCACCTTCCACAGCTCTACCATCTCCCAATGGTCTAGTTATATCCACTAATGGATTTAACTGCTGATAATGTCAGCCTCCTCATGATGTGATTATCTCTGAAGACACCCTTCCAGACACTCCCAGGAGTGTGCATTACTAATCTCCTAGGTGTCTCTGAATCAAATCAAAATTGAGATCACAGCTCTGATCACCATGTAACATATGACACAGGCATTTCTCCTGAAAAAAAAAATACACACTAAAGCATCCAGGGCTTTCTCTCTTTCTCACAGTGTTGGCAGATGACATGTGTTCCATAAGTATTACTTAACTGAAAGTGTGATGTAGCTAGAGTTTTCCTGCCTTGCCCACAGTCAGGACAAATCTTTGTCACCCTCCAGTCCCACAACCACTCAGACCCAAACAAGTAAACACAGAGACTTATATTGCTTACAAACTATATGGCTGTGGCAGGCTTCTTGCTAACTGTTCTTACAGCTTAAATTAATCCATTTCCATAAATCTATACCTTGCCACTTGGCTCATGGCTTACCGGCATGTTCACATGCTGCTTGTCATGGTGGCGGCTGGCAGTGACTCCTTCCACCTTCCTGTTCTTTCTTTTCTCCTCTCTGTTAGTCCCACCTATACTTCCTGCCTAGCCACTGGCCAATCAGCGTTTTATTTATTGACCAATCAGAGTAATTTGACATACAGACCATCCCACAGCAGTGTGAATTTAACAAAATAGGACACCATAAGACCACAGCTTCCAAGCTTAGTACCTTTAAAAACCATAAAATCCAACCTACTCACTTCACTGGGGTTGGCTGTGATTAGGGCTTGTACCATGCTCAGCAAGACTTTAACTCATAGTTCCCCTTCCCATTCTGGTCTATACTGGACCTCACACCCTTTTCTACTGCCATCCTTTAGTTTCTCAAATGATCTACTCGCCTTGAATTTAGCCATCCAGAACATGGCCTTTAATGAATTTGCATGGCAGTTAAGATTCCTGATGACCTGGCCCCAATCTTCTTGGTCAATCTTCACAGCAACCTCCATAATAGCACTCCTACAAGAAAAGTGCTCAATCTCAATAACGTGCTTCCAGACTCCAAGCATTTCATTGCTTTGTGATTTTTAAACATAGTGAATACTATGAAGTTAGTGATAGTAAAATGGCACTGGTTGGTGGCGCTGGTTACCAGCAGAAAAGTCACGGGCCACAGCCACGACCACCAGAGTTAGAAAGAGCTTTATTAGAAAGAAACCAGGCCTGGAGAGAAAGGAAGATGGCGAGAGCAGAGAGAGAGAAGAGAGGAGAGAGAGAGAGAGAGAGAGAGAGAGAGAGAGAGAGAGAGAGAGAGAGAGAGAGAGAGAGAGGACTCAGAAAAGAGAGTGTGGGGGTCTGTGTCTGGCTTTTTAAGGCGGGGATTGTGTGACCACACAGCGGGTATGCAGTCACCTGTGCCCCGTGATAAGGTAAGATGACAGAACCTGGAAGAGTGAGGGCAGGATCCTAACAGTTAGTGCAGTTGACAAAAACCAAACATACGTTAGGCCTGCCACAAGAAATCTCAGACATAATAGGGAGAGGTTTGTGTGAGTAGAAGCCCTGTGTATATGAATGAGCATAAAAGTCAGAAAAGGAGCAGATGTCTGCTATGCTGAAGCATCCTATGCATACCATGAGAAGCCTGGGGTGGCCAGCTACCATGCTTGAGAGCTGAAATGAACCTCACCTGAGGCTCTTCCAGCTCTGCCTTTGTCCATGACCATAAGCCCTTGCACTCACTCATTTGTAGGTCATTAAGAACGCTGATCTCAAATGTTCAATAAGTCTTCTCAGAAATGTGGTCATTTCCGTCTATGCAGAACCAAAGCTTGGTAAACCAAACACACTGGAAGAAGACAAATCACCAACCTAGGAGACGAGCTCTCAGAGGAGGCAATCCAGTATCCCAGAAGGACAAGGATGAGGAGCAGGGCCATGGAGGGGTGGGAAGCATCCTCCTCAATTTCCTGACATACTTTCTACCCTGTGAATTCTAGACATGCTTACTTTTCTTTACTTTGATTTCCAGATTGTTGCAATGTTATTGACTGATTCATTGATTGCTTATGGATGTTTTGCCTGCAAGTATATGCTTGTGCACCACCTGTGTCCCTAGTACCCACAGAGGCCAGAAGAGATCTCCCAGATCTTGTCTTTATATGAGTATATGTTATTCATCCATTTCCTCTCACTGAACATTTAAACAAAGATAAAACTTGCCATTTTTAAATACCTATATAAAACAGAAATGTCACTCACAAGCAACAAAAATCAACTTCAGCCAGCTCAAAGCAAAAATAACAAAGAAAGAAAGGAAGAGAAGGAAGAAGGGAGGCAGGCTTTCAGGCAAGCAGCAAACTGAAACTGTAGCTCAGTTGACAGAGTGCTTGTCTAGCGCATAAAACTCTAGATTCACCCGGCAGAACCACATCAAAATGGGCATGTGGTGTATGGCTGCAATCCCAGCATGCAGGAGGTGGAGATAGGATCAGAAGTTCAAGGTCATTCTTGGCTACATAGAGAGTTGTAGGCCAGCCCTGGTGACATGAGATCCTATCTTTAAAAAGGAAAAGTGAATGAATGAGCAAAAAAATGAAAAAAAAAACAAACCCTTTTGTTTTCTATGGCTGTTGTAGAGTCCAAGCATGATCTAGATGCTGAAGCCATACAATCAGAACTCTTCTGTCCCTTCTGCTTCTCTTAGCTTTTTCTCTAAGCCTCTTCATCCTGAGGAAAGCCCTCTCCTGTCTGATGGCAACAACAAGCTACTGTGCAGATGGCTGGTAAAGTCATCATCTCAGAAGAATGCAATGTCCCTCTTCCTGGTATTTCTCACTGAAGTCCCAGAAAAGGCATAAGTTGGCCCATCCAGGTCACACAGTGACCTTTGAACCAATCCCTGTAGCCTAGGTAATTCTGCATTCTGATTGACCATGCAAGTCAAAGTCATGGTGCTGTCCTTGGAACTGGAGGTTAAAATCAACTTCATATTGTTGTATCCATCGAGAATGAATACAGTTGGGTCCATAGACTGGGTATACAGCAAATACTAACACATATCACCTCACCAAATCTTCACAAACACCCTGACTGGGGTGGGGGGGTTATCCTCTAATAAAGAAACTGTGGTTTAGAAAGCTCTGGTTTGCTCTCCCAATGCCACTGAGCTAAGAAGTGGGGTAGTGATCTCTACACCAAAACTTAAGCATCACCAAACTTGCATCAGGTTCTGTGCTGGGCAGGGAAAGTCCAGAGATGAAAAGTGGAAGATCTTCACATCACACAAAGGAGAAAGTTACGTGTGCCAGAATGCAATTCCAATTCAATGCAAACTCATGTGCTGACATTCCGGAAAGTTCCAGAAAAATGGGAGGTGTAGAACTTAATAGTCAAGAACTTGATCTCTTGAATGATGTGTCTTTAGTTCTTACTCCAGATGTGGAGGTCACCATCTGTGTGACCTTGAGCCACGAGTTTCACCTCTGCTTGCACAAAAAAGACAAGGGACAGGCTTCAGGGACAGAAAAAGAGGCAGAAGGATGAGGGACATGAAGGATCAATCCTAGGTGCAATTAAAATACAAGTATAAAAGGTGTCTAGGATAGAGACCAGACCATGACAATCAAAAGACCTTGCATGAAATTCTCAAGGAATTAAAAACATTTTTTAATTACCAACATATCACCCCAGACTGTGTGGTTCATTCTGGTTCCTGGTTTCCCAGCCTTGAAGCTCTGTACCCCAAGCCAGAGTTCTCTGTCAGCACAAGGGAAGGATGGAGTTTCTCTGCCGCTGGCAGCTCTCCCTGCACGCGAGGCTGATTCCTCGTGACAGCCAAGTAACTGCCAGGCCCACAATGAAACTGGCTGTTTGGAAAGTTTAGCTCCCTTTCTTCACTCTATTTTCTCTCTCCTTAGAGTTGCAGCCATCGCACTGGCAGAAGCCCAGCCCTCCCTCCTGCTCTGGAGTCTCCCTGCACTAGTCTAATTGGATGGCTTCGGGAAGCCCCACGGGGATAGCCTGCCCCTCCCCTGACTTTCTGAGCCTCTGTACAAGAAGCTTTGCAAAAATAGGAAGCAGGAGCCCAGAAGCCTGCAGAGAAGGGTAGGGCTGTGGTGGTGAACAGGGGCAAGTGAGGATGGTGGACTGAAACCATGTTAGAAAGGACTCTCGTGGGACTAAAGGTGCAAATTGTCACAACCACACTACATCTCCTCCCATCTTAGACACCCTCAACCTACTGACTTGATGCACATTCAGAAATACTCTCCAAGATCAACAAAATCAATTGCCTTGCTAGCCACAATTCCATGCATGGTATACTTCCAAATGTGTGTAATATAAAGGATGGTTCAGCAGTCAGGAAAATAACTACAGAAATAAACTTTTGGTGAGCACATAGCACAGAAATGCTCATTTTAATGCATCTTAATTGCTGTGGGATGTTAATGTATGTCCTGTGGGAGCCCTTCTTGGGTTCCTTGTGGTGTTACCCAGCAGGTCCGTATAGAGGATGATTAGGACCATGGGCCTGAGTGCAGGTGTTTGAGATGGTCTGCACTTGGCTGTGCTGGGGGATGGTCTGTATGTCAAGTTGTTCTGATTGGTCAATAAATAAAACCTGATCGGCTGTGGCTAGGCAGGAAGGATAGGCGGGACTAACAGAGAGGAGAAATAAAAGGACAGGAAGGCAGCCGCCGCCATGACCAGAGACACTGCAGCCGCCGCCATGACCAGCAGCATGTGAAGACACCGATAAGCCACCAGCCACGTGGCGAGGTATAGATTTGTAGAAATGCATTACTTTAAGATATAAGAATAGTTAACAAGAAGCCTGCCATGGCCATACAGTTTGTAAGCAATATAAGTCTCTGTGTTTACTTGGTTGGGTTTGAGCGGCTGTGGGACTGGCGGGTGACAGAGATTTGTCCTGACTGTGGGCAAGGCAGGAAAACTCAAGCTACACTTCCAAATGTGTGTAATATAAAGGATGGTTCAGCAGTCAGGAAAATAACTACAGAAATAAACTTTTGGTGAGCACATAGCACAGAAATGCTCATTTTAATGCATCTTAATTGCACTAATTCTGTATTTTGTTGATGTTAAATATTATTCATGCTTTAGTCAATTCAAAGCTTTGCAATAATCCTATGAAGCCGTATCTATGCCCACTGTTTGGATAAAGAAGCCAGGACTCAAGAGAATGAGGTCGTCCATGTTGGTGCAGGTGGTGAGCAGCAGGTTAAGAGTTCAAATTAAAGTCATCTGAGGCACAAACCCATACATTTTCCTCCCAAAAAAAAAGCATTATTGGGAAACAATCTATATAGCAACCATAAATTCACTTACTGAAAAATATATTTGTATATTTTAATAAATAAATAAAACCTGAATGTTGCTATAGGATTCTGGTCACCATCATCTTTCTGTTTCAGAATGCTTTCAAGGTATCAAGAAGTTCCTTCACACCTATTTGCTGATAATCTTCATTTCCATCTCCAGCCACAGACAACCACCAACCTTCTTTCTGTAACTCCATAGCTGTCTCTTATGGAGAATTCAGAATATAATTGTATAGTCTACACATCTGAATCCCTTCACTTAGCATACTGTTTTTGAGAGTCTCCATGTTACATCAAGCATTATTATCCCATAACCTTTTTTATTGCTGAATTATATTCCACTATATGGATATACCATATTTCATTTATCCACTAACTGCCTGATTGGCATTTACATAGTTTCTCCATTGGAGTTATTATGAATAATGTTTGTATGAATATTCATGGATATGTCTTTGTGTGAACATATGTTTTCATTTCTCTTGGGTAGATTCCTGGGAGGAAAAAATGCTGGTTTGCATAGTAAGTTTATATTTAACATTTTCAGAAACTGCCAAACTGTTTCCCAAAGCTGCTGCACCATCTCCATCCCACCCAAGCCCTGCTATTAAACATTACTGTGTCCTACCTCAAAGCCTTACAGGAACTCCACACCACATGAGTGCAGAACTGTGCAGCCTGATACTCTGACTGCTTAATATGAGTTAACCATGAACTGACAACATCTATCCCATTTAAACCCCTTAACATCGCTAGCAGGAATCTTTACAGCATCCTTTTACACTCTATAATGTGCGTGCTTTTTCTATTCACTTGCCCAAACACAGTATAGTGAACTGAATGTTTTTCTTTTGCAAACTACATACTATTAGCTTTCATTTATAGTTCACTTTTTACCATATGAAACTTGAATCTCATTGTAGGGTTGGGACAGGATTATTGGGCAGCTAGGTATATCCAGTAATATAAGGAAACCAACTGAAACATGGGTTGCTCTAAATGTAAAGAAATAGAACTGTAAGGAAAAGGAAGCACATGACAAAAACACACGAGGCTGAATTTGAAGCAAAGTATCTAAAAGTCAATGTGATGGTGATGAAGAGTTGCAGATATTGTGATGTGAACTTCCAAGAACTCACTTGATTTGTTTATTTTATTTTTTAATTTCTGAACTTGCTACATTATGATTAGGGTGTGATATTGGTGATCCTTTCATTCTGGAAATTTCTATTTTGTATTTTAAAATATGTTAACTTAAAATATTTCTTACATATATGAGAGTAAATCATCTTTTTCACTATTACGTTATGTAATTTACTATGTTCATATTAATCATGTCCTATAGATTGTTCATAATCTGGCTTTATTTATTCAATTTAATTTATGTAATCTTTCCTGTGCAGATACAATGTTATTTACCTGTTTTACTGTCAGTGAGTCTTTCCATCTCTTGAGGTTTTCTTTTGTGGAGGTGATTGCTATTTTGATGGTTCCCATGATGTAAGTATGCCACACTTTGTACATGTAAATGGAAGGAAGGAAGGAAGGAAGGAAAGGGAAGGGAAGGGAAGGAAAGGAAAGGAAGTCAGCCCAAGGGCTGAAGAAATGGCTCCATTGGTAAAGTGCTTGCTGTCCAAGCATGATGACCTGCCTTCAGGTCCCTAGAATTCATAATAAAAGCTGGACATAGCAGCACACCTATAATCCCAGCACAGGGAAGTGGAAAGGGAGCGTGACCCCAGGGCCTCACTGGCCAGCTAATCTAGTCAAACTAGTGAGCCCCAGGCTCCGCGAGAAAGCCTGTCTCAAAATAGTAAGGTGGAGAGCAACCAAGGAACACATTTAAAGTTGACCTATGGTCTTCATATGTATATGCCAGGCATGCTTATGCATCTGCAGAGGGAGAGAGAGAGAGAAGAATGAAAATCTGGGATTTGAATGAGCAATTAATCCTTTATTATTACTCTGGGCCCCAGCAGTGACTGTGTTGGATGCCACATGATTGGGAATTAACAGAGGCAATACAACCCACAAAGACTGAGTTATCTCCACACATAAAGAGGAATCAGTGAGGCATCCCAGTGTTGGAGAAACGGGTGAGTTGCAGGGAGTCCGGGAAAGGACAAAAGGAAGAAAATCAATTCTGACACCATGGCTGAAATGCTTCCAGAGTCCCAGCTGTGGGCTTGACTTTGTCAATTTGTCATGTGACCAAGTTGCCCAAGAAAGCTACATTAGGGCATCAGAAGGACAGAGGGAAAATCTGTCCTCTTTCTTGTATCCCAGTATTTCACAGAAGCAGCAGCTCCCACAGCCACTGAGATCAGGACCAGCAGACGAGGACAGACATGCCTGGTGGACACGAAGTCCATCAACCCCAGGACCTTGGTCAGGAGGTTTGCCCTCAACATGCTGGGAATGCCTCCTCCAAGCAGCTCTGCTTCAAGCCCAGGTACTGAGCTATGGATCAACAGTTTGGGAAGGGCAACAGCAAGCAGGGGAGTCACAACTAGCCTTTGATTAGAACAGACTCAGCTTTCTGAGGCCTGGGATCAAGCATGGATTTTCTGAGACAAGACATAGCCCCAGAAGAGCTTTGCTGCAGACCTGGAGCTCCACCCTCAACAGATCCAAACTCAGAAACTGAAGGAGGAGAAGGACAGGAAGGGGGTGCAGTGAGTGACGTGGACCTGGACCTGGCAGGGAGACGCTGAGGCAGACGCCAGACTCTCCAAGGGAGCAGCCATTCCCAACACTCACAAGAATTGAGGCCTGGGGTGGCCAGCATCTCCTGGTGGCTCAAGTCTGGAAATTAGAAAGAAATCCTGTTTTCCCCTCCACTTAGTGTTTCCTTATTTATTTTTAACTGAAATAAAATGACAATTTTACAGAGTGCCTCCCAAGTATTGGAACAGCTCTTACAGGAAAAAGGGATGATAAGTGTTTGTGAGGGTACAGGGAAGAGCCTGACAGACTGTTGGAGGCAGTGACAACTGATACAGATGTTGGAAAGCAGTATGGAGCTTCCTTTAAAGAAATAAAAATAGAAATACTACATGATCCCATCATCTTGTTTCTGAATACATACCCAAAGGAGCCAAGTCAAAGCTTATGAATTTTAAAAGCCAGCAACTCACTAAGACATTTTATATGTCTATATATGGGGCTGGTAGGCAAAAGGTAGAGTGCTTGCTCTGCAAACACAAGGACCTGAGTTCGAGTCTTAGCACCCACATAGAATAAGCGAGGTATGATAGCAAGCTCCTGTAATGCCAACACTGGGGAGCAGAGCCAGGCAGAGCCCTGGGGTTCACCAGCCAGCCAGTCAGTCCTGCTCGATGCACTCCAGGCCTGTGAGAGCCCCTGTGTTTGACAGTCAGGTGAATGAAAGGGGAGAACAGCCAAAGACCTTGGTCTTTACATACATGTGCACACATGTGCACACACAAAAAGTATATATATTATATACATGTATTATATGATATGATGACATTTTTATATATACTACAACCCATGAAAAACCCAGTGGCTGCCCAGATTGGCCTGAGTGATTCAAGTTTATGAATTAGCACTAGTCAGTGTTTCTGTTAGTTTTTTTGTTTGTTTGGATTAGCTTTTTTCAGTCTAACCTTATTGAGGTACAATTAGTAAATAAAAATTATACATATTTAAATAGTACAACTTGATATTTCAACATACACTCAGATTGTGATATGACCAACTCAAAAATAATAATTCACATGTCCATCACCTGGTATAGTCACCACCTTCTTTGGACTAAGACTTAATGTTTACTGTCTCTAGTATATCATACTACAGGGGCCATGACCAGTTACAGCACATCCAAGACTCATTCCTCTCATATAACTGAAATCTGGTCGTTTTTCAGGCACATCCTCCACTTCTGATAATCCCTGGTGACACGGTGAACCTGAAGGACATTATGCCAGATGAAAAAAGCCAAACATGAAAGATAAATGCCTCACCATCTGACTCAGGCATGAACTCTCAAGCAGGGCCACTTACAGAGGCACAGTATGGATTTCTGGTGTTCAGGACATCTGCGCTGCCCTGTCCCCTAGTGTGTGGCTTGGAGAAGGGACCATAAGTCCTAAACTGCTCAGTCTTTTGGATAGCACTGTTTAGCTGTCAGACCCCAAAGATAAGTCAATTATGATGTTATGGCTTGGATATGAAGTGTCCCACTTCAAGTGATAAAGGCCTTAGTCTCCAGCTGATGACGCTATCAAAGGTGATTGGATGGATCCATCAATGAATTCATAGCCGAATGGACTGTTAGGAGGTGGGTATGATGATAGGAAGTGGGTTATGTCGCTGGAGGCATGCCTCGTAGATCTTGTCCCTGGATCCTTTCTCCACTCCCCCGCCCCCACTTCATGCTTTCCACTTTCTCTTTCTCTGTCTCTTGATCCTGCACCATGACGTTTTGAAGCACCTCTATCCAAGAGCAATGGAGCCAACAGACCACAGAGCAAAACCTCTGAGACCATAAGCCAACATTCCTGTATCAAGTTGATTTGCTCAGATAGTTCATCACAGCAGCAAAAAGTGACCAACATGGTGCTGTAAAATTACCCTCTAGGCAACAGAAACCAAAAGTGACATGCAGAGTCAAATGCTGGTACGTCGTGTTTATACCCTCTGAGGGGTCTGCACAGAACTACAGAGTCCTTCTAAGTATGTTCAAGTCACAACATATCTGTTCAAGTTAACAGATGATTTTCTAATGCCAGGTCTCAGTTGGAGCACAGGTTCTTGTGTATGCACACATATAAGCATAGATATGCATGTATACACATGTGAGTGAACACCAGATTCTTGAATTCAGTAAACTAAGAAGATATTTGCTGAAAAGACAGGGCACATTTGTTTTGCATGCTATTTAAAACATGCAGGTTAAATTACCGGCCAGTGTGTTAAAGCTGTTAAGTTAAAACCTCCATCTCTTGCTTTCTGGAGGCGTTTTCAGCTCTGGTGACACTGATCTCACCAGTCCCTCCCCCTTAAAGGACAGTGTGTTCTTTATTGTATTCTGTCCCCACAGCTTCCTGCTGTGTCTCACCCGGCCAGGCCTCTGTTGGTGTCTGGATTCTTGGCCCTGTTGAAATTAAGAAGGGAAACAGGCAAGAATGGATGGCTCAGAGATTCATATGGAGACTCTCTGGGATATTCAAATTAGACATCTCCCAGAAGCCCTAGAGGCCCTGTGCGATGTCAAGTGTGATCCTGTGTCACATCATAGTCACTCAAACTAGTGACTTTCAGCTCATTCAGAAGCGCCACCAAGCAGCTGTGGCGGCTCAGGCCTGCAATCCCCACACTCAGTAAGGCTGAATCAGGAGGAGCTGTGAGTCTGGGGTCATTCTGGGCTACAGATAAACCATGTTACAAAAACAATGACAGTGCCACCAGGCCCAGGATCAGATGGGGATCCTCAACCTACTGCCCCTCTCATTCTCCCTAATGCCAGGCCTCCTTACTGCATCTAGACTGCATCAAGCATGCATCTACCTCAAGATCTTTGTACAGTTCCCTCTGCCTGGAGGACTCATCTCTGGACATACTCCCAGGTTCTCAACTAAAGTCTGAAGTCACCCCGTCAGCTTGCACAGTCACAACCATGGCCCTCCCCAGCCTATCCTTGCCTTTGCTACACATTTATTATTCCCCATCATGCATGCTACACTCCTACACAGTTTGTTTGTATAATACATGGAAGCAGGAAGACTTATGGGGCTCCTCCCTCGCTAAGGTTCTCTAGGCATTTGGTGGTTGCCGGAAGAGGGTAAAAATTATTTTTTCAGCAGTGTAGTCACTGGTAAGATCCCCATGCTTCTGGAAATAATCTCTCACTCATACTTCCACAAGCCACCCTAATAAAGCTTACTGAGGACACGAAAATAAACACGAGAGTAGACAGGGCTGGTTAGAAGTGAGAGAGGAATTCTTGGTAAGAGGAAGATAAAAGACCATAATAGAGGAGTGAATGTGATCAAAATGCATCGTGTGTGTGTGTGTGTGTGTGTGTGTGTGTGTGTGAGAGAGAGAGAGAGAGAGAGAGAGAGAGAGAGAGAGAGAGAAATGTTATAACGAAACCCATTAGTATGTATAATTAAGATATGATAATGAAACATACATTAGAGCTTGTTATTCCAGCTACTCAGGAGACTCAGGCAGGACAGTCATGAGCTCACAGGCTGTCAGGATGACATGGAGAGTTAAAGACCAGCCTGGGTGGCTTAGCAAGACCCTGTCTCAAAATAAACATAAAAAGATTTGGATATCGTTCCAATGGTAGAGTGCTTGGTTCAATACCCAGAACACACACACATACACAGTACCACACATACATATATTACACATGCATATACACACATATACATACCACAATACATTTTACACACACACACACATCACATCACATATACATATGTACATCAAACACATACACACCACACACATACACACCACACATGCACATACATATACCACACAGGTATATACACACCACACATACACACATACACCACATATATACATGCGCACACACATACATACACATAAGCAATACATATACTTTATCGATCTTTGTTTTCCTGCTTCAAGAGTGTCCCACAAGGACAGAGACATGTGTATAGGGTTTTTTCCTGTTTCTCATCACTGGCATCGTCAGGCTTTCAGACAGATAGTAAATATTAGAGCGCTGTGGAACACGCAGTCTCTGTCACCATTGCTCAGCTCCATCACAGTAACAGCAAATAAGCCATAGATGACACATTAATGAATGGATGTGGATATGTTCCAGTAACACTGATTTACAGAAACAGGTGGCAGCTGGATCTGGCCTGAAGACCAGTGATTGACAACTGCAGGTCTAGAATAATATTTTTCAGCCCTTGAGTCTTGCATGAGCATTTTCTGGACAGACTCGGCAGCTTTTCATAACAGCTCCCTACACATATGTGACTTTAACTGGTATTTATTCCTCTGTGTACCTTCTTTTCTGTGTGATGGGGGTTGAACATACATGCTCTACCAGCTGTTGTGACTCTTTAGTTTGAAATAGGGTCTTGTTAAGTTACCCAGGTTATCCTTGAACCCATTCTGCTGCCCAGATAGGCCTTGAACTTGCCAGCTCCTTCCTCAGCTTCCTGGAAGTTAGAGTAACAAGCCTGTGCCACTGTATCTAGCTCTCTATTACTTACAATTAAGCTATTTTAAAACAATTTTTTTATTCTTGAGAATTTCAGGGTATAAATACTGAATTTGATCATATCCACCCTTATTTCACTCTAACAGCCCCTGTATTCCTTCTCCTCAGCACACCCTCTCTCACCCTCCATCTTCTTCCTTTTGTTTTGACAACTCACTAAGTCGAGTTAGCGCTTGCTGCCCATATGTTCCATCCCCTGCATCATGGAAGCCTATCAGCAGCCACAGCTTTATAAACGAATGTTTCTCCGCCCCCAGCAGCCAACACCTGCCAATAGCTCCTCAGGAAGGGGTGGAGCCTGAAGGGCACCTGCGCCATCTGTGCCAGGATTTTGACTGGCTTGATCTTGTAGTGATAACCCGATGCTGTGGGGTTTATGAGTGTGGTGGCCATGCCGTGACTAGAAAACAGCACTTCTCAGCACTCCCCCCATCTCCCAGCTCTTACATCCTTCCTTCCTCCTCTTCCTCAAGTGGTCCCTGAGCCTTGGCAGAGTGAAGAACTGATACAGATGTCCTATTTAGAGCCAAACAGTATTTTGTTCTCAGCACTTCGACCAGTCATGCATCTCTGCATTGAATGATGCCCACCACAAATGTAAGCTCCCCTGTCCAAGGCTGAAAGAAGACTAGGTCTATGTACATAAACTCAGATATTTAGAAGGGAATTTGACAACACGGTCATTTAGCAAAATAACAATAATAGATTCTAAGGCCTGTGGCATCCCCAGTCATGGGCTTTTGACCAAGATTACAGTACCACACATGAAATTTCCTCCTACGGAACTAGCTCCAATCTAAACATAAAGCAGTTAGGTACTACATAACAGCTGTGCCAACATTGCACTAGTGTGCAAGTCTTGCCTGGTAGGTCAGTATTTTAGTGTGCAAAGTCCATCATGGGGTAAGATCAGTGTCTTTTCTCCCCCAGCAGCCTGCACAGCACCTTTGAGCATTAGGAAAGCTAGCCAGCATGGGAGACACTTCCTAGTTGGTTTGAGATTGATCTGTCCATGTCCTACAGCCTTACGTGCAGTATCTTCAACAATAGAGTCTTTCCAAAGAATTATGGTGGGTAACCAAGAGGAAGGGCAGTAGCCTACCCAACAATCCTATTTTGCAAATGAAGAAACTGATGAAAAGGATGCTGATCAAAATCTCTGAGCTGAAGAGGGACTGAGCAACGTTGAGTGCGGAAGTCCACCTGCTTCCAGAGCTGCTATCCTCCTTGCAGTTCCATCTAACTCAAGGCTGAGTTCTGTCTCCAGTCTGAGAGTAACAGAACTCGCAGCTGTTCCACAGAGAGGAGTGAGTGGACTTCCGGCACTGAGCAACTCCCAGAACTAGTCAAGTCCCTTGGGTTAATTCCAGGTGGCACTTTCTCCACACTTCTTCCTTTGCAGGTAGAGACTTGGTATGGTTTGTGTGTTTCCCAAAGAGAAAATCCATCCCTTCTCTTTCCTTGCAATGGAGAAGACTCAAATGTTTATTTTAAAGGTTTTATTCTTATTTTTTATATATTGGGTATTTCGCCTGCCTGCATGTCTGCACCACTTGTGTGACTGGTACCTGTAGAGGCCAGAAGAGGGCATCTGGTCCCCCTGAAACTGCAATAAACTGCAAACCATTGTGCACCATCTTGTGGGTTCTGGGAGTAGAACCTGGGTCTTCTTAGCTCTTAACCACTAAGCCATCTCTCCAGCCCTAAATTTTATAAAGTAAAAGAGAAAGCATGAGAAAGAATTAACCAGTCAGAGAAAAATGGTGACTCTTTGAGTTTCTTAGACTTTAGAATGGGACTGCAGCAACTCAGGGAAGCTAATCCTGAATTAGAATTAGCTGTAAGAGCTGGCCTTCATGGACACCAGTTAGATGTTGGGAATCCACTTAGCTCTTTAAATACATTGTGTCTAAACCCCATGCTCACAGCAAAGGAGCATATTTCCACTCCCTTTCTATAGATGAAGAAACCAAGGTTCAGACTTTTCCTTCACCCAAGGCCATACAGCTTCTAATATCGCAGACTGAAATTTGAACCATATTTACATAATCCTTCAACATCAACATTAAAAGTCTGTGCTCTGAACCCAAACAATACTGATTCAAAACCTTAGATAGATAGTTTCAACTCTGGGAGCCGCATTTTCCTTATAAAACAGGTGCTAGCAATGCTTCTAAATTCACGTTATTGAAAATGACTCTGTGAGGGAAGTAAGCATCATGGCTCACACATGGTAACCTTTCAGTACTGATTACAATTGTCCCATCATGTACTAGTGTTAGAAGGAATAGGACATCACTATCAGACTCGGCTCTGACACAAACGGTCACAAGGTTCTCGCCATTGGTCAAGGACAGCCCAATGAAGTAGCATAAACTCTACCAAGATGTTCCATTGTACCCTTTTCTAAAACTCCCACTCACTCCTTCTAAATTGTACTCTATGTAGGAAGGATACTCCCAAATTAATGATTTTAAAGATTGTGTGATCACATAGTACCACCAGCTGGTGACCCATCCCATAGCATGTTTGGTCCAGCATAAGCAATTGTATTGGCCAAGTGGTCAAGTGTCTTGGGCTCAAGGCCAGACCTAATGAAAATTCCTTTGTGACCTGTGAAACTCCTTTTTCCCCCCTTGGGCCTCAGTTTCTTCCCATATAATTTTGATAGTCTCTAAGGACCAGGAAGGGATTCTCAATAGAGATTCGTATACTCATCATTTTCTTTGCACACATGACATTTAATAAACACTTCTCCAGCGTTTACAGTGCATAATGCCATAAAACAGACTCAGTGCCTATCTTTATAGACTTGAACTTCTAGATTAAGAGATCAGGGCATGAATTTTGTCCAAATAAAAATATAATGGTATAAAAGTACAATGTAGGGAAGAGTGTTCACTTTAAAAGAGATGTCAAAGGGCTGGCTAGGGGTGCAGTTCAGTGGTAGAGTGCTTGTCTCTTGGTCCCATCATCAGCACTGCAAATAGCAACAGAATGTAACAAGGCCAGCAGTCAGGGCTAGCCCCTCTGAACAGGTGCCACGAAAGGAGGAATTCATCTATCCATAAAAAACATTCAAGAAAGAGAATTCCAGGTGGAAGGTTCAGCACATGCAAATATCTAGGGTCAGGTCAAGTTTGCAGTCCTCGTGGAACATCAAGGAAGGATGGAACTGAGCAAGTGAGGGAATCCACATATAGTAAGCACTCTGGGGAGTAGATTTCCAACATGGACTATACCTTGACTTGATTTGGGAGTCTATAAGACCATCACGTGGGTGATTACAACTCTTGTCCAACATGTTTTTTGCCCAGAACATGTCCCTATCTTCTACATTTTTAAATATACAGCTTTGGTCTCATCCAGAATGCCCAAGAGGCCCAGATATATTAGATAGCCTCTCACAGCACTCCTTGAAAACCTCCATCTGTTTCGTGGGACCATGGTAGATGCTGGTGTTAGAATCACCTTGATGACAAATCTCTGGACTTGTCTCTAAGGACCTTTCTAGATTTAGTTAATTGAGGTGGGAAGACCCACCTTAAATGTGAATAGCACCATTCCATTGAATGATGTCTAAGACTAAATAAAAAGGAGATAGAGATCTGAGCACCGATGTTCATTGCTGTCTGAATACAGATGCCATGTGACCATATGCCTTAAGCTTCTGCCAGCATGCCTTCCCACCATTACAGACTATGTTCTTGTGAACTGTGAGCCAAAATAAATAAATGTCACCTCCCCTAAATTGCTTCTTGTCAGATATTTGGTTACATCAAGCAGAGGAATAATTAACACAATAGATGACTATTAGCTTGATTGTGTACCTTCTCATTGCAAGCTCCCTAAGGATGGGAATTTATTATCTTCAGTCTTCAAAATATATAACACAGTGCACTGAGTACATGCTATGAGCTAGGCTTACATTGAGAGGAAATCTCTCATCAAATCCCATTCATCAACTTAGGACATCAGTGTGATTGGATGTTGGATATACCACACTTAGAAGTCCAAGTTCCTTCTCCATTAATTTAAGACATGCAACCTTTATTGAATGCAGGGTTCAGCCAGTGTAGAAATGAATCAGTCCAAGTGCCCACTTCTCAGCTTAGCTTGAAAGCACGAAGATGAGTTGTGTGTTATAGGCTAATGGGTCTGCCTATCCCCCAGTGATAAAATGAAAATGAACCCTCCTTAGAAATAAGCTCCACATGGAAGTTGCCAGCAAGTCTGGACACTCAAGAAGTTCTGCGCTTCTCCCTAGCCAAGAAGTGCTTGACAAACCACACTGAACCCAGCACATTTGCTCTGCCAAGGAGGAAGAAAATGATGGATCACATCCAAAGAAGAAGGTGTGTGTATTTACCAAGGACTACTGTGTGCTAGGTGCTGACTCTGCTACCTGTGTTGTGTATACATTATTGTTGATTTTAGAACACTCTTACACAGTAAAATTAATGTCTCCATTTTAACCAGAACTCAGAGAGGCTAAGTGACTTGCCAATGACACCCAGCTAACAAGAAATAAAACTTGAATTAAAACCCAGTTTGGCTTGAACATCAATACATAGTCTTATTTATTATATTATACTTTATCCCTCATTAAAAACCCAAAACAAGTCTATGAGGCAATTAGGAGACAAGTCTAGAGAAGTCCTTCACTGGGGAGAATATTCAATCCTCAATTTCAAAATGTAAATCTCTTTTAATAGGGTCTGGACACTGAGAGAAAAAGGAATTAAAGTCAGCTTTCCCTCCAACTCTGAGAAAATATTCAGGGTGTGTTTTTTATTTTAGGCACAGTTAGAACCAAAGCAGTCAAAGTGAATTAGTTGTTCTCTCTCTCTCTCTCTCTCTCTCTCTCTCTCTCTCTCTCTCTCTCTCTCTCTCTCTCTCTTTTTGTCTCTCTCATTTTTGCCTAGTCATCTGTAAACAAGATCTATTAAAATAATTAAATGCAAATTCAGTAATTTCTGCAACGTTCAACTCAAAAATAGCAGATTTTATAAGAATGGGTACATTTAGCACTAAATTGTTTCTTAGCTTATTTTGTCTAATGGTCTATTTTAAAGTCATGTTCAGAACATAGGAAGTTTGGGTGCATGTTAGCAACTGTCCCATGGCATTCCAAAGAGGGACAAACTCATCTACCCTCGTCTTAAATCAAAGGAGCATATTTGAGGAATTTGACATACTTTGATTTCTCTTCTGTTTTGTGATAATTTTTCTTTCCCAGAATCCCTTCTGCTGGTGTCATGGCAAAGGACAAAGAGAGAATGGAAAAGTACCAAGATGCCAGGCCCTGGTATCCTCATTAAGATGGGAGACTGGTCTGCACAGTTCTCATTCTTTACTGGACCCAGCCCAGAGATGGGCAAAGTGATGGGAAAAGCAAACAGAGGAGGGGGGAACAAACAGAAGGGGACGAACCACACCTCTTTAAATCCTGTGGCACTTCCCTTCTGCCAGAGGAGTGAACCTTTGAGTCAGCAACAATTCCATGTGAACTAGTTTGCCCTGGCACTATTTATATCCCCCACAGTACTGCAGTGTGGCAGAGAGGTCCTGCTAAGGATGCACAGAGGAAGAGCAGGGCTAAGCAAGCTGAGGAAGTAAATTATCCAACTCCTGAGGAAACGCTCAAAGCACAATTGAGTTCCTGGAAAATATGCCAGGACTCCCCTGAAGTAACAGCCTCCCAGTGTTGGCCAAGAGGACCAGCATCTCCAGACAGGGCTTTCTCTGGGCCTCCTTTGATGTATCCATTCCTATCTTCATCTTCCACAAGTGCATACCTTACCTTGAATTTTAACAGTGAACTGTTCTTGTAAGCCTTTGTCTGGAAATCTATGGCAGTTAATATTCATGGGCTATCTCCCCCTTTATGGGTTTCCTCAAAACTCATGGTAAGCATTCTCCCCTGAGACACCAATGCTTAAGCAGCATTCTGCTGACTACTATTTCAGTTTTACAATAAATTTGCCACGTCATGCATGATGGAGCCAACCCCACCCAAAGACCTGTGGGGTAATGTCTTATACCAACATCCCCACTTCGCAGATAGACATACTGGGGCCCAGGGATGGGGAGGGGGCACCAAAACCAGCACTGCCCAGTGAGTGAGTGGAAGCAGCACATCTTTTTGTTAGTGTTTGTTTTTCTTCTGTATTGGGAATAAAACACAGGGTCATGCACCTGCTACCCGGGGATTCCACTGAGGTATATTCCCAGCCCTCTTTTTTTTTTAATTTATTTATTTATTTATTTATTGCTTTTTATTTGAGACAAGGTCTCACTAAGTTTCTCAGGCTAGCCATAACTCTCTCTGTAGCCCAGGCTGTTTCCAAACATCTAATCCTCCTGCCTCAGCTTCCCAAGTAGCTAGGGTGACAGGTCTGCACTGCACTTTTGTTCTTCATTAGTTCTAGGAACCCATGGATGTCGATGTTAAAGGAGCCTTGCTAGTCAGCTGTCTCTTGGCTGTAGATTAATTTATACCTCAGTTTCCCACAGTAAAACCTCTATCCCACTTAGTTACCAGCACAGAACACAGATCTAGCTCTCTTGTTTCTCACCACAGATTTTTCTTAGCCATGAACTTTGGCCAAGGGGAGCTCCCTGGTGCATGTGGACAGTCTTTCAAAACATTCCTGGAAGTGTCAGCTGCAATTCCAGTCACACATGGCTTCAGACCCTAGCCTTTATCAACATGAAGCCACGTCTTCTAGAACTTACAGTTCCTTTTTGAACATTTACCATGATGCTTTTCTATACCATTAGAGATTAATCCTGGAGCTCTATGTGATGGCAAAAGGCCAGGGTCAGTTAGGCCTGCCACAGTGCTAAGCCTGCTCATCCCCATACCACCACAGTCACAATTATACTTCTAAAACTACAGATTTAGGTTGGGATATATCTCAGTGGCAGAGTACTTGCCTACCAAGCATGAGGTCCCAGTGCCATAGAAAACAACACATAAAAATACAAGTCTTACTTTGTTAACTCCAACATACACACATGCACACACACATTCTTCACACCCACTTCTCATCTTCATCTAATTCACTCACTGGCAGAGGTGTCCAACCTCTTGGCTTCTCTGGACCACACTGGATAAAGAACTGTCTTACACCACATATAAAATCATGACCTCTGGGTTGTGAGAACATACATACATTAATTTTGTTTGTCATAATGATGTGAGCTATCCTGGTCTTCCCCTTATTCCACAGTGTACCTCGTGCCATGGAGGGAGTATTATCAATGTCCAATTTATGGCTAGGCATTCAATGGCCATTTATCTCTTAGAAGATTAAGATCAGTGGGAGGGAAAATGAGGGAACAACTTGAGTGAGTATGATCAAAATACATTGTATACATGTATAAAACTAATAAAGTATAAGTAACATATGCTAATTTAAAACAAATTAAAAAGCAACTTCAAAAAAGAATGGATGTGTGATGTATACATACTAGTCTGGCATGTGCTCTGAATTTGGGCTGCTTGTCTTTTGTGAACTTAATTTTCCTTGTTTTAGATTGAGCTGATCCAGATGATCCAGAAGACATGTCTCTGCTTTTGATAAAAATATGCTAACGAAAATAACTTCACTGTAAGGTGCAGGGAGTTTTCTTTCCCCCCTTTTCCCTGTCAAATGCCTGCCACTGAAAGGTGGCTTTGGGCAAGTTGCATGAAGAATCCACTTCAATTGCATACCTGTAACTGGAGTTAATACCAAATCTTGCCTCCTACCTTCTTTTGCCACCAGACTGTATCCATCCTGAGTCAGTGGCCATCATTGGCCCCCTGCCCAGATTCCACCAGCAGCTGTCCTTAATCCCCAGCTAGTGTGAAAACTGGCTGCTCATGGTTCACAATTATCTTCTGTGGACAATTAACATCAGGCTGAATGGGAGCTGGCTATCCTGCAGGTATCCTTGCAGACCACTGAATGGAAGCTGCCTATCCTGCAGGTATCCTTGCAGACCACTGAATGGGAGCTGCCTATCCTGTAGGTATCCTTGCAGACCACTGAATGGGAGCTGCCTATCCTGCAGGTATCCTTGCAGACCACTGAATGGGAGCTGCCTATCCTGCAGGTATCCTTGCAGACCACTGAATGGGAGCTGGCTATCCTGTAGGTATCCTTGCAGACCACTGAATGGGAGCTGGCTATCCTGCAGGTATCCTTGCAGACCACTGCTTCAGCCCAGTCATTGACTAATTGACATGGGAACATAGAAAACCAAACCTATGCTGCAGCTTGGGCCCTGACTTGAGGAAGAATCCCCCTCAGGGCTGCTTCCAAGGAAGCCAGTAAAAACACAAGTGAGGCACTTTTTCTGTGCACACATCATCTCTGGTGATATCCATCAAGCCCTGAATAATCCACTCTTATGCTCATTGTATAGATGAGATACAACGCTAATATAATGAGAAACTTGTATGAGCTGGAGTCTTACAATGTCTCTGTTCTGGCTAGTTTTATGTCAACTTGACACAAGCTAGAGTCATCTGAGAGGAGAGACCTCAACTGAGAAAATGCCTCCAGAAGATCGGGCTGTAGGGAAGCCTGTAAGGCATTCTTTAAATTAGTGATTGATGAGGGAGGGACCAGCCCATTGTGGATGGTGCCCATCCTGGACTGGTGGTCCTGTAAGAAAGCAGACTGAACAAGCCACAAGGAGCAAGACAGTAAACACCTACCCTCCATGGCCTCTGCATTAGCTCTTGACTCCAGGTTCCTACCCTGTTTGAGCTCCTGTCCTGATTTCTGTCAGTAATAAACAGTGATGTGGAAGTATAAGCTAAATAAATTCTTTCCTCCCCAAGTTGCTTTGGTCATGGTGTTTCAGCACAGCAATAGTAAGCCTAACTAAGGCATCTAGTAAAGTAGCCATTCAGCCCCATGAAGTAACTATGAACCTTGAAGAGATGAAGAAATGCTGAGCTGGGCGGTGGTGGTGCATGCCTTTAATTCCAGCACTTGGGAGGCAGAGGCAGGAGGATCTCTGTGAGTTCAAGGCCTGGGCTACAGAGTGAGTTCCAGGAAAGGGGCAAAACTACATAGAGAAATCCTTTCTTGAAAAACCAAAAAAAGAAAAAAAGAAATGCTGAGAGGAGAAATAATACCTCTTTGTCCCATATGTCTTTGCCAACCAAATAAGAGCGCGCACACACACACACACACACACACTGCCCACTGCCTATTGGCAGACTGATCCTGAATCTTAGAGTCCTGGAGGACATTCAGGAGACCCCGACACCTCCAGTTTGAGATGGATGGAAATTAGAAAGAGAAATTCTCAGGGAGGAACAGTCCGGCAGAAAATTGGACAAACCACTTTCCACTCCAAGAGCCAGTGAAGGATGATGGGCACCATTGGGAAGAGAAAGAATTCCTCTAAAAAGTGCACCTTGGTACTCTGTGCACACCATGAACTTTCCATCTGGTCTTTAATTCCTGTGTCACTTAAGGAGTGGTTCTTAGGCAATACACAGCCCCAACCTAAATGTACAAGTTACTTTTGTGAAAAAAAAATGTATTGTTTCTCCAATATCCATTCTTCTCTCTCCATTCCATCATGCCCTACTCCTTTGGAGAATTGACTTCTACTCAATCCCAGCCATGTAGCTTGGGCAGCACTGACATTTCAGTCCTAAGCACTAACCTTCAAACCATTCCCCAGCCAGCAGCTAGCTCAGAGATTAGTGCATTACCCTAGTCAGAGCCATGAGAGAAAAGAGAATCCTGAGAATTGAGCAGAAGTCACCTAGAGAGGTACTCACTCTTCTCCGAACAGTGTGTGATGAAGATGGAAATTCTTCCATTATAAAAAGACACCACGGCTCTGTGATGACCTGCCAAGAAGTGTCTGAATATAAAGCAAGCTTTATGGAAGGTAATCAGGTCTTTGAATTGCTTGATCAAGACATTCCTACACTAAGAAGCATCTCTCAGTTTTTCTGTTGCTTTTGCCAATAAATCACATAAATTATTTAATTCAGAGTGATTAGGGAGTTTTCTTTTAAACAATAAGAAAAACCTTAAATTATTTTATTTAAATTCTCAAGGGAGTTCAGTGTCTCTGGTTAGCATCTCACATCTGCTTCCAAGAGCTGGTCCCCACAAGCTTCCTTGACCCCTCAACTCAACTCTTGGGGTTTCTCTGCTGTGATTTCTTGTTCTTCTGTGGCCTTGGCAGCTATCTAATGAGTTATTGGTAATTCCCAAGAATGGCAAAATATCGTAAAATGTCCATTGCAGGCCATGTTTCCACTTGTCATATTAGTCCCGAATCAGGATTAGGGGCAATAAAGTATGCTCCCCATCACCACTGAAAATCACACATGCACACATGCACGTAGGCACACACACGCACACACACACATTTACATACCCTCTATCTTAGGGTTTCTATTGCTGTAAAGAGACACCGTGACCACAGCAACTCTTATAAAGGGAAGCATTTAATTGGGGAGACTCAATTACAGTTCAGAGGTTCAGTCCATTATCATCATAGTGGGACATGATGGTGTGCAGGTAGACATGGTACTGAAGTATATGAGAGTCCTATATCTTATAGGCAACAGGAAGTGAACTGAGACACTAGGCATGGCTTGAGCATATATAAGACCTCAAAGTCCACCTCCACAGTGACACACTTCCTCCAACAAGACCATATCTACTTCAACAAAGCCATACCTCCTAATAGTGCCACTTCCATTGGGGGCCATTTTCTTTCAAACCACCATACCTGATAATGTATCAAGAAACATTGCTGTAGGAATGGTCTGAAATGTATTCTACTCGGGGGATAAGTACTATATCCTGATGAGATCACGTCACACAGTCATCAGTTCCCCCATTATCCACAGCTCTGGTATCTGTACCTTCAGCTACCTAAAGTCAGTAACAAGGCTTGCTGTGGTGCAGCAGTTAACAGAAGGGGAGGGAGGAAGGAGAAGGGGGAGTAAATAAAACTTGTCATAGTATTCTGTAATTTCTGTTTTATTATTAGTCACTACTGCCAATTTACAAATGAAACATATTGTAGGTGTTGTAGGTACAGGAAAAACATAGTATAGATAGGACTCAGTCCCATCGAAGGTTCTAGCCACCCATAGAGGATCATGATGTGGAAGATCACTATGGATCCTTGATGCAGGATTAGCAGAGAGAGGTGTGGAATGCACAGACTGGCCACCCTGAATAAAAACCATGCATTGTGGTTTGCTACAGTCTATCTTCTCTTGCAGACAGAAAGTTCCCACCTCATGTTCTACTAAATAATTCAAAATGCAATTTCAAGCCGTTTTCCTTTGCCTGAGTCACACTGCCCAAGCAGACTGGCCAGTCAGCCCTGCCTGAGCTGTTTACACCATGATGAAAAGTGCTGTAAAGCTCTTTCCCACCTCATCTTCTAACTGGTCCTTTCCCACAGCTTTGGGTTTCAGTTTGGACAAAGAATTGTTCTCTGTACTAACCAACTGCAGAGTCCAATTGTTAAACTGCTTGGCCCTTGGAAGTCCATTCTATATCCATTCCTGGCTACAATATGAAATGCCTGGATGAAATAAAATGAAACTGAAGAAAGTCTTTAAAATCCCAGTCCTCCAGAATTTAATGCTATAGTCTAAACATTTTAGCTTCCTCTCTAGATTCACAGGTTGTAGCCATGATGGTGCTGGAAGCAGTACCTTTGGGAGAGAATTAGGTCATGAGGATGGAGCCCATGTAAATGAGATTAGTACCCTTCTGAGATAGGAGAGTGATCATACTATTGATCATTTGAGGATACAACAGAGCAGCAGCCATTTTCAAAGCAGGAAGTGAGCCCTCTCTAGCCCCTGCATCTGCCACATCTTGATTTCTAGGATTTGAGACCTTCAGCCTCCAATACTGTGAGAAATAAATGTTGTCCAAGCCATTTCATCTGTGACACTTCTCTCACAGCCACTCAAGATGACGAAGATGCCTCCTTTCACAGCCAGTTTTATCTTGACTGACAGCTGCCCTCGCCTTATCAATCACTTGCACTAAATTGAATGTTAATTAACCACTACCCACTATTAACTGGACATTCTGGTAAGGGACAGCTAAAGAAAGTTGAGTTTCCACATATCAGCGTGCCCTCCCCCATTCTTCTTATGCCTGTTCTACTGCTAAGACCCCTCCTTCCCCTTAATAACACTGCTACCCACAAGTCTCACTGTCCTGTCACCATAGTGTAACACCTGAGACACACAATATAAAAGAGGTTCCCAAGCTCATGAGTTTCTGTGCACAGTTCTTTGTCCCAGCCACTCTGGGCCTGTGCTGGCACAGTACATCATGTTGGCAGTGTGTGGTGGAGCAGTATTGCTTGCTCCTTGGCAGCTGGGAAACAAAGATGGAGGAGAAGAGACCAGCATTCCCAAGGACAGTCCCCCAGTTACCCAATTTTCACTCACTAATCCCCTCTCTCTAAAGACAATGAGAGGATGAACTCCAAGCTTGTAATACAGGGGCTTTGGGGAGACATTTCCAAACCCTAAGTCCTTACCCCAAAGTGACAGACATGGGGTCCAAACCCCAGGGATACTTCCCAGAATTTTATCCAATGAAACAAGACTGAGACCAAGGCTGCAGCTCATCAAGGGGTGGAGTTGGGAAGGCTGGCCAGTTGTCCTGCTAACCATACCAAGTCTCCCTGGCTTCTGATTCTTTCTCCTTCCCTTCTCTTAGACATTCAGTACATTCTCATTTCGGTCATGTTAAGCAAAGTTGGTTTCTGCTGTATCAATGCACACAAATGTGTAGTTAGCTCTCCCAGAAGGCATTTCCTAGGATTTTTAAGCTTTGATTGTGTGTGTGTGTGTGTGTGTGTGTGTGTGTGTGTGTAGGTATACTATATAAAACAATGTACGTATTGTTTTAAGCACTACATATGAATGCTGGTATTACATAAGGCTTTGGCCCCAGGAAAGTTTCTCCCTTGTATAAACCAAATGATGTCATGACAACGGAATTTTTTCAAGGAACCAGAGCCCTCTGAAATTGCTTTTCTGATGTTGATCTCATGTCTCATTAAAATTAAGCAAATCAAAGGGAATGCAAGCACCACCAGACTGGGTGAGCATTGTCGATAGAAAAAGTGTGTATTCCAGGAGAGATACATTGTCTAAGCAGTGCTGTGATTGGCACGCCGGCCTCCTCTAGTTAAAACTCTTTTTGGGGGGGGAGGAATATAATTTGCTAATTGCACAGTTCAAATCACTGAACAGTGGAATGGGTTTCCTGTTGTCGTTTTTGATGACCCACCTTTTCCTCCATGCTCCTCTAGTTTATCAATGCAGATGCTGATGGCAAGAAAAAACAACGTGCAGTAAGAGCTCAAACACTGCACCAAGTACTCTCCCTGCACCCCGAGTTCTTTCTGGGAAAGAGTCAGCTTATATTTTCCCCACAGTTGAAAGCAGAGGCTGAATGGAACCTGGAATCTCATCATACTCTGATGGCCTTGGAATTTCAATCATACCTGATGGCATAGATTGTCTGTTGCATGCCAGAAACTGGGTTAGAAATTTCACATGGCTCCATCATCTGAAGTGTGTTATCTTAGCCCTGAGTTACAGAAGAGGAAGATGAGCCTCAGAGAGGTTAAATAATTCCCCCAAAGCCTGGTTTGTCTGTAATTCAGTTCTAACCCCTGCTGTACCTCCTCTAAGGAAGGCTAGCCAGACTCACCCTTCTGGACTCCCTTAATCAATCTTAAAGTTTTTTGGAGGTGTTTATACACTCCAACTTCTACTGCCCACTATCGAGTTCCACCTCACCCCCAACATGAGTTGACTAAGGATGAAATGAATTGAGGTAGAATCCATCCACCAGTTAGAATAAAATTTGGCAAACAGTTGAGTACATATACTACTTTTCTTTCTCATTCTCATATGCAAGAGAACTAAACATTGTTTCCAAATATTATAAGGACTTCTGACTTCCAACCATGTATATTTTGTCCTTTCGACCATTATGGCTTTGTTCAATAAAGCTGGTCCCCTGGAGCTACTGCTTAGCCATCTATTTCTCCCCCGTATCTCCTTTTAGTCCTGTTATCTTTTTATTCATCTTTTGAGAAGTTTCTATAATGAGTTTTAATCATATTTATCCCCTAATGATCTACCCACTTCTGTACACAACCAACTTTGTATCTTTCTCACCCATCAAGTCCTATTTATGATAGTCATATATTCTTGGATATGTGGCCTCCACTGGAGTATGGGTGACACCAGGGTAAACACTCTTAAAGGAAACTGACTCTCGGTCTCCCAGAAGCTGCCAATTGCCTATAGATCCTCTGCTAGGGCTGGGACTTTATGCCTCCCTGACTTCCCATGCTGGGATTTGGTATGGCCTGAGATTTCACAGGAATTGTACATGCTGTCACATGCTCTGCCCTGCTGTGTCCAGAAGACACTGTTTCCTTGTAGTCATTCACTGCCTCTGTCTTTCCGCCCCCTCTTCCAATAGGATCCCAGAATCTTGGGAGAATGTAGATGTCCCACTTAAGGCTGATCATTCTCCAATCTTGTATTCTTGGCCAATTGTGGGTCTCTATGTTAATCAACAGCTACTGCAAGTAAAAGCTTTTCTGATAAATGTTGAGAAATGCATTAATCTATGGATATAATTATGTCATTAAGACTTGGTTTAATACTATTTCCATTTAACAAAATAATACTCATGGGTTCTCCCCTGGGATCTGTGACCTATCTAGCCACAAATTCTTGGCCCAAAGTGGTGGCAGTTATGGGTTTCATCTTGTGGAGTGGAATGTAAATCCAATTAGAAAGTGATTGGTTATTCTCATGAATGTTGGTGCCACCAGGGAGCATGTCTTGCTGGGTCAGTCATTATCGGTAACTCAAGGTATTCATGCCTAGGTAATAGTGATAACTACTTTCCTTCTCCAGAAGCATGCACAGCACCTTCCAGTATTATAAAAGTTATCTAGTAAGGATGTAGCTTCAAGGTCAGTGCCAGCTTGATATCTGCATGTTCTATGACTCAACCATGTGGTGTCTGCAGCAACAGTTTTATTGTCAATCCTGGAGGGTAACCAATAGCACTGGCAATATCCTGTAACCTTTGGGTGTTCATGAGACCTCACTGTTCAAAAACTCCAAAAGAGGCAACCCACCCCAGGCACCAGGATTTTTGTTTGTTAGCCTATGGTGTCAAGTACGGGCATTACCATCCCATTATAGAGTAATTCTATTTAAACTCTTGTTATATATGTATATATACATTTATCTTAGGAAGCTTCTACAGTAGTAGGTAGATTTCCATATGTCTTTTTCTAAAGATCTTTAGTGTTATTTATCCCTCTCAATATTCTCTCCTATACCATGCTCTCCTATCTCCTACCCTAATTTTTACCTATTCACTTTGCTTTTTAATTTTTTGATGAACACATAATTTTATATATGTGTGAAATACAACATGATATTTCTAGTCATTTGCACATTGCATAAAGTTCAAGTCAGAGGAATGCCCATATCCATGACCTTAAACACTTTCTCATTTCTAACTCTTTAGAAATGTACAATGAATTGCTATTAACTCTGTATACAGGATTCTGAACTTACTCTTCCTGTCTAACTGCAATGTTGAGCCTATTGTATCTCTTCCTAGCTCCAGTCTCTGTTCTTTCCTTCTCTCACAGCCTCTGGAAAACACTCATCTACTCTGAACTTCTATGAAGTCAATTATGTTTTAGAGTTCACATATGGGTGAGATAACATGAAATTTGTCTGTGCCTAGATTGAATCATGTAATGTCCTTCAGGCTTCCCCATGGTGACTCAGATGTCAGGATTCCATCTTTTAATAGTTGACTAGTATTTTTCTCTCCCTCTTCCTTCCCATCTCCCTCCCCACCTCTCTCTCTCTCTCTCTCTCTCTCTCTCTCTCTCTCTCTCTCTCTCTCTCTCTCTCTCTCACATGTGTGTGTGTGTGTGTGTGTGTGTGTGTGTGTGTGTGTGTGCATTTTCTTCATCCATTCATCCACTGATCATCATTTAAATGCAGTGTCTGAAGTTAGACCATTGGTTCTCAAGTCCATTTTCTCCGCAGTGAATACTTAGCAATGTCTAGAGACATTTTAAGTTGTCATAACTGAGTTGTGAATGCTGCTAACATCTGCAGTACAGAAACCACAGATGTTGCCAACCATGTAGCCCACAACACACAGGACAGTTTTCCACAGCTCTGGCCCAAACTGTCAACAGTCCCAAAATTTCAAAGACCTAAGGTGGATCAATCATGTGTGATCATTGCAGTTAGCTTTTCTTTGGGTCTTATTTAGTCTTCTGTAAAATGGGAACCAATAGTACAGCCAGGTAGACAGAGTTTATGGAGGCTAAGAAAAGATACAAAAAAAGTCCCTACATAAAGAAAAACAACCAGCATTCTCAAGAGAGACACAGAGTGGGCTATTTTGCACAGCATCCCCCAGCATCTCCAGCCTAAGGTCTTCAGATCAGCAGTATCTCCTTGTGGGGCGCACAGATTCAGTGGACACCCTCTCCAGCCTAGTGTATCTCCTTCTCTTTGTAGTTCTTGAAAGTTGTAGGACCAGGAGAACAACTTGGATTACAAAAATCTTCCCTTGAGCTTACAGAGAACAGGTTCAGAATTTCTTGGCATCAGGGTCCAAAGGGGCAGGCAGGTTTCTCTTGCTATCCAGCTGCTGGACAAGCTGACACCAGGTTCTTGAGATTAAAGTGCAGCAAATAATGGGAACTTGACAAGCATGTCACACCTTCCATGGCTGAATTCATGATGCCATCTAAGCAGGTGGTTAGAAAACTTCCATAGCTCTACCCAGCTTCATCAGAGGTCCTGCCTCTCACATGCAGGTCAGGGAGGGGAGCTGCATGCCCACTGGCTTTGCTGACCTCACCACCTAACCTTGATATTGTGCCAGTGTGTGCTGGCAAAAGGGCCAGTACAGGGTCCTAAACAGGCGCATGCGCCTCCACCATACAACAGGTTCACTTCTTCCCCTGCCAAGTGCACAGATGCAGAGAGAACTCACAATGAGAATAGCATCCCTGTGAGTGTGGGAAGCTGGTTAAAGAATGTCTCATTTGGCTTGGCATGGCCAGACTGGGATACAAGATAAAAGATATATATACTCAAAATATAACACCCCTTGAGGCTAAATGCTCTCAACTCTCAGGCATGCATGCAAATCACATTGGAACCTTTATAAAAAATGTATATCCTTGGGCTGATTCTGACTGGACAGGCAAGGGATAGGTCTAAAGTATCTCCCTGCTTGCAAAAGTCCTACTATGAACCACTGATTCTCAAACTTTGTCACATAGTGCAGTCACCTGTGGGGCTCTAGCTCCCTTTTCTGTGGTGACCATAACAAATGACCTCAAGTGAGAGGTATAAACAGCAGACATTTACTCCCACATAGTTCTAGAGGCCAGAAGTCTGAAGTCAAGCTTTTGTTCATTCTGCTGTCTCCAAGGAAGAACCTGCTCTCTTACCTCTCTAGTGTTGCATAATGGTTGCCAACAACACTTGGAATTTCTTGGCTTGCGGGTACACCATTCTGATCATGCCCCCTCTTCACTGGTACATCTTTCACTCCTTTTCTTCTTTTAGAAGGACACTTATCATTGATTGGTTTTCGGGTTCATCCTAATCCATAATTACCTTATCTTGTGACTCTTGTCACAGCAGAGCATCAGAAGGGCTGGGAGATTGCTTTTGTGGTAAAGTGCTTGCTGAGGAGCATGAGAGCCTGAGTTCATTGCTCAAACCCCAAGTTAAAAAACAGAAAACAAAACCTAGTCTGGTGGTCTGTGCTTGCAGTCCTGAGGCTCGGGAGATGAGAGATCCCTGGGGCTCACTGGAGACCCAGCCTAGACTAACTGGTGAGCTCCAGGAGGTGAGAGATCCCTGGGGCTTACTGGAGACCCAGCCTAGACTAACTGGTGAGCTCCAGGCTCAGAAGGTGAGAATGAAAGCAAGAAGAGAGGGCAGCACACTTAGGGAATGACCGCTAAGGTTGTCTTCCAGCTTTCACATGCACAAGCCTGTGTCAACACACACACACACACACACACACACACACACACACACACACACACACACACTGACATTACCAAAGGCCCTCTTTTCCAGTAAGGTCACATTCATCCATAGGCGCTCCTAGGTGCTCACTGCTCACCATCAGCATCAGGCTCACAGCTGGATATTCTGACTCTGGAAGTCCAGAGTGGAGCCTGAGAATCTGCATTTCTGACACATCTCCATGTGATGCTGATTCTATGGGCCCAGACCTCCACCTGGAGGACCATAGCAAATATTCCCCAGACAAGTGATTTCACATCACAGTATCGAGCAAGTGTCAGACATCTTCCCTGAACAGAACTAGGAAAGATGACAAGGACCCTTTGCCCCCATTTTTCAACCTTGACCATGTAATAAATTCCTGTTCTTATCCACAGTGACCCCAATTAATCCTTAGGAGGCAGCAAGTCCTGTTGTTAAAAAAGAAAAGAAAGATAAAGGGAGAGGTGGAGCTTTGTAAGACGTGGCTCTGCATTTTGCTACCAGTGTGAACATGGATGAATCATTCTCTCGGAGCCTCAGCTTCCTCCTCTGTAAAGTAGGTGTAAGAATCTTGTCTTGGTTCTTAGGAGATAGTTCTGTCAGCAAAGTACAAGCACAAGGCTGAATCCCTAAAATTCACATAAAAAGCCAGGATGGTGACGCCTGATCACCAGCACCCGGAAGGCAGAGGAAGAAGAATCCCTGGGGCCTGCTAGCCAACTAGCTAAATCTACTTGGCCAGCTCCAGGACAGTGAAACACCCTATATATATTACCAGCTAAAAAAGTGAACTATGCCTGAGGAGAATCCAAGGTTGACCTGTGACCTCCACGTGGACGCAGGCTTGGGAAGAGGCTCAGTGGTTAAAGTACCTGCTGTACAAGCTCTGGGATGTCCCAAGACTTTGCCTGTGAGATGGAGCTAAAAGACATGCTGCTCCTGATGTAAGAGAGACATGATGAAATAGCCTAGGCTTATATGTTGACTGGAGGAGTGTCAGCATTCAGAAAGGGGCCCCAAAGTCCTCACTGGATGATTCTTATCCTTCACATTGGAAAAGAAAGTTACAGAATCAAAGCTGCACAATACTTAGTTGGCTGCACATCTGACCCTGAGTTATCTTTAAAACTTGTAAAATAAATGTAACAGAACTGAGGAGACCATTTTGTGGGTAAAGTGCTTCCTAAACAGTCATGAGGGCCTGAGTTCAGACCCCCAGAAGCCATGTAAAAAGCTTGGTGTGGTCATGCCTGGAAACCCAGCAGTAGGCTAAGGGTGGAGACAAGCAGATCCAGGGGCCTGCTGGCCCACCAGTCTAGCAGAAACCTAAACAGTGAGCTCCTGGTTCAGTGAGAGACAGTGCACAGAAAATAAAATGGAAAGACAGAAAAGCAACCGGCTTGTAGCTCTGGCCTCTGGACACATCCACTCATAAGCCATAAGCGGTAAGTACACACACGCATAGTCCACGCACACACATGAAGATGGAGGTGGTGGTGGTGGTGGTGGAGGAGGAGGAGGAGGAGGTGGTGGTGATTAAAAAAAAAAACTAGCCATCTTGAATAGGCCTGAGTGTTCTGTGGTGGCATTAAGTATATTAATGTATAACTAACTACCATCTACCCATCTCCAGAGACACTTGTCATTTCTCTTTCTTCCTCTGTCTCTCCCTCCCTACTTCTCCCTTTCTCCTCCTGTGGTGCTTGGAATCAAACCCAGGGCACTGTATATGCTAAGCGAGCTTTTCTACTGAGCTGCATCCCCCCCTCCTCCCCTGTTGTTCTTAAATAAAGAATTATTTAGGTGTCACACATCCACTCCCAGAAACTTGGGAGCTCCGTGAACGGATGATGAGAACCGGATCAGGTTAAGTGTGGACTGTGCAGGAGGGACACTGAGCACAGTAGAGCCCCACAAGTCAGCACCCAGAGAGCTGAGTCAGGGGGATTTCCAGTTCAAGGCCAGCCTGGGAGAACACGTCTTTTTTTTTTTTTTTTTTTTTTTTTTTTTTTTTTTTTTTTTTTTTTTTTTTTTTGGTTTTTCGAGACAGGGTTTCTCTGTGTAGCTTTGCGCCTCTCCTGGAACTCACTTGGTAGCCCAGGCTGGCCTCGAACTCACAGAGATCCGCCTGGCTCTGCCTCCCGAGTGCTGGGATTAAAGGCGTGCGCCACCACCGCCCGGCGAGAACACGTCTTTTTAAAAAAAATGAAGACCCCACAAGACACACCCTCTGCTTGCCAGGTGTTACTTATTCTTCCTCAGCTTCCCTCCTCACCTGTAGAACTGGGAGAAAAGCAACACCTATGCCCAGGCTTGCGAAAGCTGATACACAGAAAGTGGCTGTTCTCTAGGTGTTAGCCATGAGGATCACAGCACCCCACCCCCACCCCAGTCTCCTGCTGTTTTCCAAATCCTGCTCCGGGCCTCCTTATGTAACTTCATATCCCCATTAGGACAAGAAAGCCGTCCCCAGCAGAGAAGCCCAGCCCACCAAGGCACATGCATGTCTCTGACATATTCCTGAGATTGTCCCTCCCCCCAAAGAGACTGCAGACAAGAGAGAATCACCCCGAAAATCTGCCCACCAACCCAGAGTCAGGTCCCAGCCTGACCAATCACATGTGTTCACCCTGTGCTGGTTACCTAGGCAACCAGCACTCCTGTGCCAACTCAGAGAGACTGGGTGCTAGGAGAGGGGAGGCTGAGGAAAGAGAGAAAGATTTGCCCAGAGACCTTCAGAGAGGGACAAAGCAAGAGGGACAGGCATGGGGACAAGCAGCATGAGGAGTGATAGAAGGAAGGAGGGGTCACCTCTGGCTCTTTTTCTGCACATGTATGCACATGCAAGCACACACAGGTTGGTATCTTTTTAAGAAAAATGGCTAAAACCATACTATAAAAAGGAAGGTCCCAGATGGTAGGATTTCTCAGTGACACCCTCCTCTTAGTTCATTCAAGCTGCTGTGCCAAAATGCCGTGTGCCAGGGGCCTGTCAGTCCAAAAACTTTCATCCCACTGTTCTGGATGCTGGAAAGCTGAAGGCTGAAGAGCCAGCAGGTTCTGCCCCTGGGGCCCATTCCTTACAGACCGCATCTTCTCACAATAAAGTCACATGACACAAAGGACCTCTCTTTTAAAAGGGAACATGTGCTATCTCAACATGGAGCCCTTGGGACCTAGCCCCTGCTGGCTCCACTTCCTGATGCCCTCATTTATGGAGTAGGTTCTAGGACATGAATGGGGAACAATTCTTAGGGTCATTGCACCCTGCCTTGTAAGAGCACACTTAGTGGTACTTATTTACACATACACACACATACACACACACACACACACACACACACACACACACACACACGCACGCACGCACACACACACGTATGCACGCACATGCACGCATGCACACACTCACGCACATACACACACACACACCCTAGAACCTTTTTGCCACTGTGAGTCACTCTGGAAGCCAGGTTTCTCAATGGACCAGTCACAATATTTGTTAGAATTTGGGCTATCTTCCAAACTGACTTGTATAGCTTCTAGTGGGGACACATGGAGAATGTGCAAAGGCATCCAGCCCCACTCCCCAGCCGACAATTGTCCTGCTCTGACTGCCTCAAAGTTCACCTGAGGCTTGGTACTTTAAGGAGACTATCCTACATCCCAAACAGCAGGTGAGTGAGGATGAGTGTGTGTCTGTGTGTGAACTCTCTCTTGGGAAACCTCTAAAGTTGACAAGACAGTGGAAAAGAGGCAACATCCCCACCAACATTTGCTTGGCTGCTGGGGATCCAAACTCCCACTCCCAGGCTTGTGCAGCAAGTGCTTTAACCACTGAGCCTCTCCCCTGCCTGACAACAAGTGCGTTTAAAAACATTTTCTAGATGTCAGGGACCACTGCATGTGCAATGTCTCATTTTATCTATATAGAGAGTGCAGTTGGCCCATTGTATGGATAGAGGAACTGAGGTATGGGAAAGTGAAAACTATCTTTCAATGGCAGATATATCAGATATGGGAACGGAGGCACAGGGAGGTAAAAATCATGTCCCATGAGCCTATAAGCTTCCCATGAGCTCAGTCATGGACCCAGAGTTCTAGCCCTTGGAGTTTGGTCTCAGAGCATCAGTGTTGAACCCTGCAGCCACTAGAGCCTTCCAGAACACTGGCCATACAGCAGCTAGTTTGGATTTTGCAATGTGTTGGAGAAGGCAGACAATTAAAAAAGATGACATCAGTTTGCATGGCAAATGCCAGTGTCCGTGGGTTTGAGGAGGTGACGTCTAAGTGAGATATGAAGGTTGGGGGAAATTGGTGGGAGGACAGCAGAGGGTGGAAGACAAGAACAGGGCTTATGAGCTGAGTAGAGAGCAAGAAGGCCTGTACAAAACCTAAATGGAGGCAGGCTGTAGCAGAAGCAGCAGGCAGAGTGAAGATGGAGTCCTAGCTGTATGGCAGATGTCAGCCTCTACCCTGAAGACAGTGCAAGCCCTCAGAGCATCTGCTTTAGGAGAGCAATCATGTGATCAGATTCACCTCCTGGAAAGAGCACATTGGCCTCATCCAAGGGAATAGATTGCAGAAAGCAAGTCCAAGTGGAAAGATGCAAATAAACATGTGTCCCTCACCAGAATGGCACCAGGCTAGAGGAGAGACCAGCTGCCCACATCACTCATCTAGAGAGCTGAGAAGCCATATTTAAACCTGAGGTTCATTCAGCTGCCCTTTAGCATATACCCGAGGCCCTGTTGATCTGGGCTCACTGAGATCTTGTCCAGTAAGTCTGTAAAAGCTTTCCCTGTGCCCAGTGTTTCCTCACTGGGGCTAGATCCCACAGCTAGCACTGAGGAAGGTTCTGTGCCACTAATTCCCATGAGTCCCTCCTATTTGAACATTTATCCTAATACCCACAGCATTTACAATCCCTATACCACAGGTAAAGACCCAGACTTGCCCGTGGATATGTGGAAGTGACTGTCATCAAGGTCTACTTTGGAGTGATCAAACGCAGAACTAACTAAATAAATAAGATAAAAGTGAAAAATGTAACAGCCACAAGCTTCAAAGTCCTCTCTTGGGTAGGATAGAGGCAAAGGCTCAGATGGAAGTGGAAAGTCAAAGACAAAGGGCAGCTCTGTGGCCAGAGAAGACAAAAGCTACTGGACTAGCCGGCTATAGGGAAATCCCTGCTTTCTCCCCAGGCAAAAACATTCCAGGCCCTTGATGGTCATGGTCTCCCAGGTGACGCCTCCTCTTGACTCCCTTCCCTCATGACATTGCCTGTGTCTCTGTCACAACCTCTATGGCATGGACACTCTTACTTAAATTTTATCACTCCTTCCTGCTGGTAGTGGCAACATGGAATTAAAGCTTCACAAGAAATAAAGAATAGCCTGTCTTCCTGGTGTGGATGATGTAGAGGCCTGTGAAGGAGCCACATCACATGCACATTCTGCTTCCATGTCTCATTGATGTCCCCCCAAAGAGTCACCAGGGAAGAAGGTAGTAGGTCTCTGTTTTACAGGTGAGAAACAAAGATTCTAATACAGTGGCACCATCCACCTTTGGAAAACGCCAGGCATGAAATTGAGCACTTGACCTGACCTTTTTTCCCTATAAATGACAGTTACCTGAGAGACATGCTTCTATTACATCTATTCTACAGAAAGGAAAACTGATTCAAGGTTATTTAGCTTGAAATCAATGGTTCTGGAAGCACACCCAGGTGAGCATGTCTGGCCCAGACACCATTGTCTTCCCAGGAATCAGGACCAGGGAAAAGCCAGTGACTCCAAAGCATGAGGGCTCCCACAATCTCAGTCATTAGAAAAGATAATATGCAACTCAAAGGTTTAAAAATCAGAAGTAATTCCCCCCCCCCAAAAAAAAATCGTGTTGAATGAAGCATCGGATTGTAAATACAAACAGAATCGGTTAGGATGCGGCCTCTGTCTGAACTGGAGCCTGGGGCAGAAGAACAGAGCAGCAGTGTTCATCTCCCCTGGTAGGCAACCCCCCCCCCCCCCGGGTGTCCTGGTCTCAGCAGCCGTGAGGATTGCAGTTGCTGATGCCCTCAAATAACAAACCCCAGGTACTCTTTACAGCAAACCTTCTGCAGACAGGCCCTCAGTACAGAAGATCCAAGTTAGGACCCTGCTTCTCAGGTGTGGCAACTGGGACAGGAAGGTTAAGCAACCTGTTCCAGGTTACGCAGCAGGGTCAGACAGTTCTTTATAGGCCTACAAGACCAAGACAGAAAACATAAAATAAAGCATTGTCTGTTTATAAAATCTACCTAAGTGCCTCTGTTACTTCCCAGTGTGCATGGAGTTAGTTGGCCACTACAACTAAGATTACCAGAATTAGCAATAAAATATAGGACATCCAGTTAAGTGTGAATTTCAGATAAACAATGAGGGGTTTTGTTTTGTTTTTGTTTTTGTTTAAGTCCTATGCCTTATTTGGGACAGACTCAGGCTAAGCTCTCACCCATTGTTTATCTGAAATTCAAATTTATCTGGGCATCCTGGGTTATATTTGGCAATCATAGCTGTAACAGACTTGGGAAAAATAAAAATAACAAGAGTTAGCATTGCCTGGGCACATCCCTCTGTCAATCTCCCCTCCCCTTTTCTCCTGAGCATCGTTAGCTCTCTCCAACCACAAGCACTTGTCATGAGGGATCATCATTTATGGTGATCCTCCCCCACTCATCAATAGAGTGAAGTTTTTAGCCTTGGAGTCTTAAGTGGTACCTCTGCAGCCACACCGAGCCCATCATCTCTTGTCCCATTTAATTTATTTTTCACATTTTTATTGATAATTATATTCATATACTTTGCTCCAACTCATGCCCCCATTGTTCTCTCTTGGCCCTCCCTCTGCTGTTGAAACCTCCCTTCTTTCAATTAAGTCCCCCCTTACTTCCATGTTCTTTCTATGTCATTGGCCCACTAAGTTTAACTAGGGTTGGTTGCATGAGCAGGGGTGAGGCTGTTGAAGTTTGGTCAGCTTATGAGGGGCCACATCATTAAGGAAGATTACTCTCCCTCCCGCAGCCACCCATCAACTGTTCAAGGAAGAGTGGGACCTCACGAGGCAGCTGCTACCCCATTTATCAGTTTCTTTGCAGAAAATACCACACTTAGAAATGACTGTAGTACATGGCTGGCTCCTTGTGTTTGGGGCTACACTTTGAATGGGTTGCAAGCTCGGAGAACAGGGGCCATGCCTGGTGGTTCAGTCTCTTCTCCCAGTATTTAGCATTGTCCCTTGTTCAAAGCCTTCAATAAGTCTGTTGAGTCAAGTAACCATGGAGTAGGCCTCTTCTCCCACATAGCATCATATCACCTACCCCTAAAGTATTCTTTAGTATGCCCTTATGCTCAAGTTCCTTTGAATACAGACAATTCGTGAACTGGCCCAGTTCAAAGGTTTTGATGGCATCCTATGACCTTAGGGACTCAGTAAACTTTAGATCACTTAACAACAATAACAACACACATGAGAGAGAGAGAGAGAGAGAGAGAGAGAGAGAGAGAGAGAGAGAGAGAGAATATTATATAACTTCAGATGAGGAATAGTCATCAAAACTACCTCCTTGCCTACATTACCGAGTTATTATTTTGACATCTGAGTAGGCTGCAGAATGATTCTTTGAACGCTGTGTGAGGCATATTTATATCTCTGGCTGGAGCACAGAGCATATGCAGAGCCTTCAGAAGCCTGTTCTAGTAGGTCTCACTCAGCCACAGCAAGCCCTGTGTGGAGAGCCTGGAGCATCACCCTTGTGTTTACTATGTCTTACAGAATACACTCCCAAGTGGCAGGATGACAGCTGAGCCCTGCCTGTCCTATGTGCTAGTTTCCTTGATCCTCATGGATACAGAAGCATCAGGAACTGAAAGGACCCATCTTCCTGAGCCATGCAACCAGGGTCAGAGAATATACCATCTGATGTCCAGGGACAGTAGCTTGTACTTGTCAGCTCTCCATCACAGTGGCAAAACACGTTCCTCTGTCTAAAAATGGACCAGGAGGAAGGCTGGTTATAACCCTTTAGAACCATGGCCAGTATTCTACATCTATCAATTGGGTTTTATATCCCAAAAATTCTACAATGTCCCAAAACACACCAGCAGCTGAGGATCAGGTGCTCAGACACACAAGCCCATGGGAGACATTTTACATTCAAAAGGCAACAGCTGGCCTTGAGTTAACAAGGTACTTTTCATTCCTCCCCTTTTTCCTTCTCATGACACCACAAGTGTGCATCACTGTCCACATCTTACAGAGCAGCAAAGCGAGGCCTGGGGAAAGCTTTGATGTAGAGAAGTGACAGACAGAAGGACTGGACTTTTTGACCCAGCTCAAGAACCATCCCTTCCCTTGGTCACAGACTTAGTATCTCGAGGGCCAGGCCTCCAACTTGTATGGTGAAACTCTTGAGTATTGTAGGCCAAGGAAGTAATAAAATCAGATTGCTATGAATCCAGTCCCTGGAAACATCTTTTGTTTATTTTTCAATTTAAAATTCATGTGCCCGCCCCATTCTTAGCTTTCGTGAGTCAGAGTCTCTGTGAGGCAAGATTGGCATGTTTATGGGCACAACTGGGTCTGCAGTGCCTCCGAGGGCACACTTGACATAGAATCTGAGGTGGAGCTGCAGAGCCCAAGTTGGGGCGGGGGGCTATCAGATGCCCTTAGCTGTGGGATTGAAATGTGAAATCCCACCTCTTATTTCCCATAATCTGATTACACAGACTTGAGGTGAGCCCCAACAACCTGCACTTTCAGAAACTTTCTAGCAATTAGGAAACAGGAAATTAGGGACCCTGGAGACATTGCCTCCTGGAGCTGCTATATCCTAAGAATATCTATTTGCTTGCCTTTTTGAGAGGGCATCTCAAGGTCACAGACTTGTCCCTAGGCAGCTTACTGGAGGATTAGCCCTGTAAGCCTCAGCTGTGTGGGACCCACCCCTGAGTGGGGTGTTACAACTGCTCAGCCCACTGTGCTGATGACATTTGGCTCCTGAATCAAGTCCTTGGGTTTGCTGTTGCAGAGTGATGGAGGAAGCCCTGCTCTACCATGCTAGCCTCTTAGTGTGTCACCAGCCTGTCCTCAATCTGCTACCAAACCTGTCCAACTCCCCTACCCCAAACATCCTCTGTCTTCCTCCTCACTTCTTCAGAGTAACTTTGAGTATTAACCTTCCCAGTCAAAGAACACTGTTCTGTGATTCCAAGTGGCTCCTCCCACCTAATGAAGCCAATGCCCATGGAGCCCCACAGCTCTTGGTCTCATAAGCCCATGGGACATAACTCACTAGCCTCTTATCCCCAAACTAAAAGGCCTTTTAAGTGGAGGAGTTCAGGCACAAAGAAGTGCAATAACAACTAATACCGCAGACCTCTTAGAAAGCAGACCTTGGATTTGCACTCAGGCCGTCTGGTTCCAGAGCTGCTTACTATCTATCCAGCTCTGCTCTCCATAATCAATGTCAACTGAGTCTTCACCATGTGCACCCCTCCTGCACTAATGTCTCACCTTCATGTCTACATGTAATGCTAGCATGCCAAGACATACAGAGATCACACTGGCTCAGAGGAGTGATTAGGGATTTAGAGAATGAGATTTTTATTTCTTAGTCCCCCAAGACTCATGTTCCAGGTTCCTTTCTGTCACTGTGACAAAACATTCTGACCAAAAGTAACTAAGGGGAGGAAAGGGTTTATTTGGCTACACTTCCAGGTCACAGTCCATCACTGCTTGCTGATTACTGACAGGCTCTGCATTGACTTGCTTTCTTATATAGCCCAGCCCATCAATCCTGGAAATAGTGCTTTCCACGATGGGATAACCCCTCCTACACCAATTAACAATCAAGACAACTCCTCACAGATGTGACCACAGCCCAATCTGATCTAACAGTCAAGACAACTCCTCACAGACGTGACCACAGGCCAATCTGATCTAACAGTCAAGACAACTCCTCACAGACGTGACCACAGCCCAGTCTGATCTAGGAAACCCCTCAACTGCCACTCCCTTCTCAAGCAACACTGGGCTGTCTCAAGTTCAGTAAAAGGTAACTAGGACCTCCCCGCCCCAGACCTTCAAGATTAGTGAAAGCTAATAAGGACACCCCCTAGGCCTTCTCTAAACAAATCGCATATTGTCTGCATCATAGAAAGTGCATTTCTCACCTTCGACTGAAGTCTGTTGGATTAAAGTGAATGCCCCAACATGTTCCATCATGCGTTGTGACACTTGTGTATGTGCTTTCTCTGGCTTACCAGTTCTTTGACATAATAAATTCAGAGTCTGCAGCCTTCATCTCTCATCATTCATTCATCCAACACTGTCTGGGCATCTGCCATGAGTCCATGCCCAAACCTCACCCTCCCATCCATCATAGCCATGCATCAAGGTGCACACATATAATAGAGCTGACCACTTCGCCATGGTCAGAAGCAAAGAAAGAGAAGGACGAGCTGAAGTCCCAATAGATCCTTCAAGGGCACAGTCCAACTCATACCCAACAGGCTCCCCTTCCTGAAGAAGACAAGTCTATTACTGGGAAGCACATGCTGTGGCATCAGTGAGAATCTGGAGGTGCAGGTGGTACCCTCCCTCATAGGCATCTTTTAGGCATATGAAGGTCAAACAGTTGCTTGTTCAGCCACTTTCACCTGCTCATAAATGATATTTTTAAAATTCCTTGGTTGAGAAACAAGAATAGAAAACTGATTTTGTAGGATCCTCAGAATTCTAGTGACTTCTCTGCTGTTCAGTGTTATGATTTGAATTTTAAACATCCCCCACACACTCACGTTTGTTTGGAATGCTGGATCTCCATCTCAGAACAGTTTTGAAGTCTGTGGAGCCTTTAAGAGGTGGAGTCTAGCTGGTAGAAATAGAGCATTGTAGTGGGTAGCCATTCCAGCTTTGATCTGGAAGTTCCAACCCCCATTGAGGCTTTGGTAACTGCCATGCCTACAAGGCGGGGCCAAGAGAGGGCCCTGAAGACCGGAGATCCAGATGCCACTCTCTCTCTGTTCCTGGACCCTGGACGATGGAGGTTGACCGAGCAGAGTTCTCCAGAGAACACGGCGGGACTGTGACACACACCTTCCCCAGACCCTGCAACCTACCAATCCCTTCATTTGTAAGTTATGCCACTAATAAGCCTCCCTTTTAACTACGTGAAGTGGCCTTAATAATTTTACCAATAGAGCATTAGGGGTGGGACTTAGAAGGTTAGACCCACCCTGATTCCTGTCTGTTGTCATGTGACCAAGACACTGCCTTGGGTTCCCACTGCCACAAATGGAGCTACTCTTGCCTTTCCCACCACAATGAACTAAGATCCCTTTGAGACCATGAGCCCCTCCCCCATGGAACCCCCCTTTATCTGTTAAGTTATTTCGATCAGATATTTTGTGACAGTGATGTAAAATAAGTATCTTTCCAGGGGAAAGCACACCCAGTGTGTCAGGGGGACTTAGAGTCCTGCTCAGCTCTTGTGCACCATAATGGCGCACTGACTCATTCTACCAAGAAGCTTTCCTGTAGGCATCACCAAGGTCACAACCCTAAGATGCAGAAGTGCAGCCAGGGGCCATTCCCATACCCCAGAGTAGCAGGGAGAGAGGCATCATGCACCCCAGGGTAGCTGGTGGGAATCTGACTGTGAGACTCAGCAGCAAAGGGCCACTGTTCCCACTGAGCTTAAGAGAAACAGAGCAGTGCTGAGGTTACAATCATGACTCTAGAACAAGGGACTAGGTGCCTCACCCCACCTCTGCTTCCTGCACACATGATCACAAGGGAGCCGAGATTCCCACAGCTGTCAGGTATGCATAACTTGAATGTAAACAGACTTTCTTGTCCTCTGTCAGCCCCCCAAACAACACGAAGACTTCTTAGTTATGAAAGCTTGGCCTTTAGCTTAGGTTTGTTCCTAACTAGTTCTCATAACTTAAATTAACCAGTATCTATTAATCTACGTTCTGTCATGTACTGCCCATCCTGCTGCTTCCTTATCTCCTGACATCTCTCTCTCTCTCTCTCTCATGCACCTAGATTCCTCCTCCTCTTCCTTTCCCTGGAAATCTTGCTATACCTCCTGCCTAGCTATTGGATGTTCAGCTTTTATTACACCAATCACAGCAAAACACCTTCACACAGTGTACAAATATCCCACAACATCAGAGAGGCAATCTCACATGGTTTTACATGTGTTATATAAACTAGTATGATATAGACAGTACAGAAAAACTTCTAACTGACCTAGTACTGTGTGATGGACAAACAGGCCGTGTTAGTGCCGAGTCTCCTGTGACTACACAGGCACAGATACCCTAAGGGAGGACAGATGTGTTTTGTTCATGGTTTGAGCCTTCAGTCCATCATGGAGGGAAGATGTGGAGGAGCAAAGCAGTTTGCATCACTTAGGACAGGAGCACCGTGGGTTTGCTAAGTCCCCACCTGGGTGTGGTGCTAGCCATGTTTGGGCAGGTCTTCCCTCAGTCAGTCTCAGGAGACATGCAGAAATATGCTTTACTGAATCTCTTGGTGCTTCTCAGTCCAAGCAAGTTGGAAATCAAGACGAACAACTGTAGGGAGGAGGTTCCTACTGTGTAACAGTCATGCACCGTGTGTGTGTGTGTGTGTGTGTGTGTGTGTGTGTGTGTGTGTGTGTGTGAACTTGGACACTCTGATGTTTGTGTGTATGTGTATGTGTGAATTCAGACACTCTGATATGACTGGGGGGTGGATCTGAATTTGGATACTATGGTGCACGCATATGTGTGTGCGTGTCTGTGTGTATTTGAATTTGGATACTCTGGTGTGTGTGTGTGTATGTGTACCTCTGTGTGTGTTTGTGTGAGTGTATGTGTGTGTGTTCATGTATGTGTATAAATTGGGACCCTGTGTGTGTGTATGTGTGTGTGTGTGTGTGTGTGCGTGTGTGAACTTAGATACTCTGAGAGTGAAGGAAAGCCTTAAGCTATGAGTGTCTAGGATTATGCTAGAAAGATGAATGAAGACTGTAGGGAACAGCACAGGTAAAGGTCCTGTGGCAGCGTGGACATTTCCAAGCCTCAGAACGAGGTCAGTGTGGCTGGAAGGCAGACAGCAGAGAACTCGGCTCGAAGGGGAAATGAAGGTGAGTGAAGCCAGAGGCCAGAGTGGCTGCACACTAGACATATTTCTCCTGTTCTAGATGTGTCCCAAGCCAGGTCATTCATTGTGCTCCCTCTTCTTTGGCATGTCTGGGGAGTTCCACAAGCCCCCTCCAGCAAAATCCCACTGTTGCCCTGAAAACCAGTCCAATTCACCAGCTATTTTTAAAAGGAAGTTCTGAGAGAAAACTAAAGGCATTTTCCTTGATTCACCAATGAGAATTTCCAGGGCTGTGCGTGTAGTCAAATGACTTACAAGCCTCCTTCATTCCCAGAAATATCAGGGAGTTTAAAATAGAAGTCATCGTTTACTGCTGGGGAAACTTCAATGCCACGCAAAAAGGTGGGAAAAAAAGGGATGGAGAAACTGTCACTGAGGGCCAGAAGCGCACCTGTTGTAAAGCAGGCAGGGGTCCCAACATTCATGGCTCTCCATCCCTTGCCTTTCCTCTCTGGTAAAAAGGAGTATCACCATTTCCACAGTCAACACTGAGGATCCCATGACTAGCCCAAGACCAGTATCAGAACCCAAAGCCTGGTTCCAGTAGCATTTCCTGCAAGCCTGGATTTGTGGTCCAGGTGAGGATAAGAGAAACTGATGGCTAGGGTGGTGGTGCTGGCAGGACCTCCAATCTTGCTGATTTGTCCAAGACTGTGGGCTTGAATCCAGAACTCGGGAGGTGGCTCAGTTGGTAAAGTGCTTGCTCTGCAAGCATGAGACCCCAAGTTCAAGCCCCAGAACCTATGTAAAAACAAAAACCAAACAATCACAAGATCCATGGCAGCCTGCACTTGCAGTCCCAGCACTCGAGAGAGGAAATGGTGGCTCCCTGGGGCTCCCTGTTGAGCCAGTTTCTGGCCAGCTCCAGATCAGTGAGACAGCCTCCCCTAAAACAAACAAACAAACAAACAAAAGAGACAGTGCCCAAAGAAGAAGGACATCTGAGAGTCACCTCTTGCCTCCACAAACATGCACAACACACACACACACACACACACACACACACACACACACATTCATGTGAACCACACACACAGAGAACACACATGTACAACATATTCATGTGAGCCCACACATACAGAGAATACACATGCACAACACACATTCATGTGAACAGAGAGACAGAGAGATTTGAGAATGCATGTGTGTTTCAATTCACTGAAGTAATGTGACTAGGGTCTGTCTATCAGGTACATTTCTTCCAAAGATTAAGACTCAATTATTTCAGAGCAATTGTCAGCCATGAACATCTAAAAGACATGGTTGATTTATTCCTCATCGACCCAGGAGGGAACAAGTGTAGACTTTCCTACTGGCCATTTTGCAAAGCTTTCACTAGATGATACCTGGTGCAGGCTACATGCCACATCCCTGCATTCTCTCACATACTGTCTTTCATCATCTTTAGAACCACAGGGCTCAAATGACATGTTTACCAAGAACCATGTCAGAAAAGTCATCTCATCTCCAGCCTAGGAAGTATATGCAGGAAAGGGTAGGAGAAAAGCCCCGACTTACTGAAGGAAGCATCATGTTCTTAGGAGATCAGATCTAACTTGCAGGTGGACACCATGTTGCTGCCTTCTTTCCATGGCCACAGACTGGTTCACAGTGGCTGAGGGTTTCCATCCTGTGTAGCTGAGTTGTGCTCACTTAGTCCCCTTATGAGGATCTATGGCTTGTAATGAGAAGTTTTAAATCATTTCAATGCTTTGAAAGCATAAAAGCTGTATGTGCTCTGTTTGGGGGTATGTTGGAATGGAATTTAAGGTGGTTTTCACCTCTTAAAATGCAGATGGTTTCCAATACCATTCTTCATTCACTTGTTTGCCAGAATCACCCTTCCTATTTCACAATTGATGCTCATGCCAACTAACTTCTGTAAAGTAAAACAAATGAAAAAGGAAAAGGAAAAAAAACAGAAATCATGTAGATGAGTGTTAGAGTGTTTTTCTGAACCCCAAACTGAAAGCTGTACCCCACCAAGCAGAAGCAATCATGTCCCCAGATCACACTCTCTTTGTTTTTTTTTTTTTTTTTTTTTTTTTTTGGTTTTTCGAGACAGGGTTTCTCTGTGTAGCTTTGCGCCTTTCCTGGGACTCACTTGGTAGCCCAGGCTGGCCTCGAACTCACAGAGATTCGCCTGCCTCTGCCTCCCGAGTGCTGGGATTAAAGGCGTGCGCCACCACCGCCCGGCAAAGATTAAGACATAGCATACTTTTTTTTTTCTTTTTTTTTAAATTCAGAGCTGAGGACCGAACCCAGGGCCTTGTGCTTGCCAGGCAAGCGCTCTACCACTGAGCTAAATCCCCAACCCCCTCAGATCACACTCTCTTAAGCACACTTTTGAAGCATCCTCTCCTAGAGTCTGCTAATGGTGCTCTCAGATGGGACCGTTTGCAGCCCCATTTCCCACACAGCACAACTGAGGTCCAGAGTCACACAGCTAAGATGAGGTGAGACAAACCCTCAGTGCATGCTGTTACCCAGAGCCAACAGAATCAATGTGGCTGGACACTTGACCTTGAGATTCTCCTGATCTATCTTTAGGAGACAGGATGTCCACAAAGCAGCTTGGACATTACTAGGACTAAGTTCTAATTGACTACTGGCTTATTTAGGTGACTTCTCCATGCCCCAATTTACCCATTTTTAGGTTCTGAAATGATGATTGCTAAATTATATATTGTATGTATGTATGTATGTATGTATGTATGTATGTATGTATGTATGGAATTACAGGCTGGGAGACAGCTAGTTTGGTAAAGGGCTTCTTTTACAAGCAGGCACCTATGTTTGACCCCTAGAATTCTCATGAAATTTTTTAAAAGTCAGGTATAGTAGCTCACCCTAGTAGCTCCAGCTCTGGATAGGTGGAGACAGGAGGATTCCTGGAACTTACTATCTTCATGATGAGTTCCAGGCCAGGGAGATATTCTGTATCCAAAATTAATGGGCGAGGGTAGGGAGGCGGGAAGTATACAGAGCCTGAGGAACAACAACTGAGATTGTCCCCTGGCTTCCATACATAAGTCCACACTCCTACACATGTATCTGCGCACACACACACACACACACACACACACACACACACACACACACACACTTATAGAGCTATAGAGAAATATCTATAATAGTATATCACAAGATACTTTGACATTTTGCTATCAATGTGCGCGTGCGTGCGTGCGTGCGTGTGTGTGTGTGTGTGTGTGTGTGTGTGTGTTCATTTCTCCATCAGCTTCAAACACAGCAACATTATTCACAATATTAGAAATCATGATGGCAGTGTTGTTTGGTTGTTTGATTGGTTTTTCTTTTTCAGTTACATAAAAGTGTTTTTATATAGGGCAAGATATTTCAAATTATTAAATTAATTTTGAAATAAAAGAGAATATAAATGGAACTATGGTAGTTTGAATCAGAATAACCCCCATACGCTCATATGTTTAAATAATTGATATCCAGTTCGTAGAACTATTTGGGAAGGATCAGGAGGTGTGGCCTTGTTGGAGGAGGTGTGTCACTGGGAATGCCAAGCCCAGTCTTGTTTCTCTCTACCTGCAACTTATGGATCAGATGTAAGCTCTCAGTTATTGCTCCAGCACCATGCCTGACTGCTGCTGCCATGCTCCCCACCATGATGATCACTGACTTACCCTCTGAAACTGTAAACAAGCCCCCAATTAACTGTTTCTTCTATAAGTTCCCTTGGTTATAGTATTTTCTCTTGGCAATAGAGCAGACAAGAACAAAATAAAAAATATTTGGGGGCTGGATAGTAGTGGTGCACACCTTTAGTGCCAGCACTTAGGAGGCAGAGACAGGTGGATCTCGAAAATCAAAAATAAATAAATAAATAAAATGGGGAACAATAATTATTATTTAGAAGAACCTTCATGGCTTGGTTTGGTTTGCCTTGGTTTGGTCTGATCTATTCTGGTTTTGTTTTGTTTTGTTTTTGTTTTTACAGGGGGAATGTTTGTTTTATTTTTGATAACTGAAAAGAATTTTTATTTTTCCAAATCTTTTTGAAGTTCAATTTTAATACATTTTATTGTTTATTTTTGAGATTATAGTTTAGTCACAACATTTCTCTAATTTCTTTCCTCCCTCCAAGTCTTCCCATAAACCCCTCCCTGACCCCCTTCAAATCCATGGCCCCTTTTTGACACAGAGTCTCACTGTGTAGCACAGGTTGGCTTTGAACTGGCTACTAAAGTGCAAGCTAAAGTCACTTCCACACTTCCCACCTCAGTCTCCATGTTCCGACCTAGCCATGCTTGCTTGTTGCTTGTTTGTGTTCGGTGGCTGTCTTTGGGTCCCAGCCTGACTTGAACTCACTATATAATTAAGGATGACTTTGAACTTCTGACCTACAAGATTATTATCTTAGGATAATTTCAAGGCATATAGATAAGATGTATAACTTCTACCCTTAAAGAGTGACAGATATAAGCATGGAACAAATGAGAAAGCAAATACTGAAGGAAAAATACATGGTCTGGGGTCCTAGGCAGGTTCCAACCCATGATATCTCTCTCTAATTTGAGCATCATGTGAAATGAGGATCATGTGGCTAAAAAAAGCCCCCAAAGTGATGGAAGATGATGCTGGGACATTTTGACTGCACAGCCCTAGGAAGAAAAGCAGCAGGAAGTTAAGAAGGGCTCATTATCATTTCAAGAATTTTTTTGTCTAATTTTCTCCTTTTGACAGAGAAGATTTATGCCACAGATAGAGAAGAAATGCATGCTGTCAAGATCTGCCATTGTTTCAGTGACAATGCAAGCATCCAGCCCCACTATTGTGTCCCCCTCACCATAACCAATAAATCAGTGCATGGAAACAACCAGGAGGACATTCCTCCCCAGAGTGTGAGGAGCAAAGCCAAACTAGGTCATCTTCTGACACATCCGCATTTCAAATCAGAGCAGAAGCAAAGAAATGATTGCTTACTGTGAGCACAGGGCTGGGAGTTGAGTAAACAATCAGAAAACAAATGTAGAGTCATCTGGTCAACCTGCCTATTTTATAGATGGGAAAAGTCAAATTTTAAGAATGGTAGTTGACCTGCCAGGATGAAAACTGATAACTGGGCCTGAGTGTGCTTTTTCTATTCTATAACAGTTTGATAATATTCATCCACATTGTTCCATTTCATTATTTTGCATTCCTTTGAGAGTTTCATACAAGTACATAATGAATTTTGGTTCTTCTTACCTGCCAGTACCCTGTCTCCTTCCCCTTCCTCCCACTGAAACACTTCTACTTCCATGTTGCTTTCTCACTCAAAGATGTAGAATGATTTCCATCACTCTTAGATACCTACCTTGGCAAATGCCAAGACCAAGCTTGAAAGTCAAGACACACACACACACACACACACACACACACACACACACACACACACACTCAGAATGATGTTCATATGTTATTATTATTATTAGATTTATCAATAATTGCTCGCTAGTGCCTGCTGAGTCTAAAATGAGAATTAAATTTCAATTGAGTATTCTTTTCCGTTTGATAATCCACCACATCAGACATTACACCAAAATATTGGCTGAATGGCCAAAGTGTTTAATAGGCTCCGTGACAAACTCAATAGGTATTAGAAGAAATAAACATTAAATGAGTGACTATATTTAGTTGACTAGATAAACCCCAGCTATAACTCCTGGCTCTATAAGCCAAGGATTCCAAGTCATAAACAACAAATGTCTACACAGCCTTGTCTGCAGCACTATCCACAGCAGCCGCACTGTAGAATCAGCCTATACGGTCACAACAGACAGCAGATGAAAAGAGTGCTATATTTTGGGCAGCATATATTGTTCAAATCTTAGATTTTTATTATTATTATTTTAATAGTATTTTACAATACTATTCAGTTCTACATAACAGCCACAGATTCCCTTGTTCTCCCCCTTCCTGCCCCCTCCCCTTCCCCCAGCCCACTCCCCCATTCCCACCTCCTCCAGAGCAAGGCCTCCCCCGAGGACTGAGATCGACCTGATAGACTCAGTCCAGGCAGGTCCAGTCCCCTCCTCCCAGATTGAGCCAAGCGTCCCTGCATAAGTCCCAGGTTTCAAACAGCCAAATCATGCAATGAGCGCAGGACCAAAAAACAAAAAACAAAAAACCAGAGCCAGATATCAGAGTAAAAGCTGAAAGATCAGCAAAGCAGAGCAGCCAGCCATTAGTTCTTACCTCCACAAAATCCTCAGCCTAAAGAGAGTGAGTTCCTGTTTTCCTCGTGCCTTGTATACCTTTCTCTGCCCAGACATCACTTCCTGGGATTAAAGGTGTGTGTGCTTCCCAGTACTGGGATAAAAGGTGTGTGCCACCACTGCCTTGCTCTGTTTCCAGTGCAGCCTTGAACTCACAGAGATCCAAACGGATCTCTGCCTCCCAAGTGATAGGATTAAGGGTGTGTGCCACCACTGCCTGTCCTCTGTGTTTAATCTAGTGGCTGGTTCTGTCCTCTGATCCTCAGGCAAGTTTATTAGGACACACAATATATCACCAAATTATTTTCAAAATGCATTACTATTCAACCATTAAGAAGAACAAACTTATGCGATTTGCAGAAAAATGGATGGGCCTAGTGATGATCATGGTAAGTTAAATAAGTGAGGCCAAGAAAGACAAATATCACATGATTTCATTCAGACATGGACTCTAGACTTTTGGAAAATGACTTGAAAGCAGAGGTGGAACCATTGGGAAGAAAAAGGGGACCAGCAGGAGGGAAGAGAGGAGTGGGAGAGGATAAGGTGAATAAGAACAAAAGACAAGATACACACAAACTGGAACTTTGTAATACAGCCCACTACGTTGTGCATGAATATAAGCTAATAATGAAGTGAGCTGGTATATAAAATGAGTTTGAACACACTGGAACACCCATGACTTAAGGAAAAAGAGTTTTCAATTGATTAGATCCCATGACTTCTAACTACTATGAGATTCTTCTAAATTCCAAAGCTTTTCTTAGCATTCTCTGTATTCTTTAACCCATGAAATAGTTGGGGGGTTTCCAGTGCTACATGAGGGGCAGGCAAGATGGCACATCAGGTAGAGGTGTTTGCTGCCAAGCTTGGTGACCCGAGAGTCTCCTCCCAGGACACATATGGTGGACGGAGAAAACTGATCCTCAACAGCTGTCTTCTGACCTACACATGTGCTGTGTGTGGCACCGGGTGAGTGAGTACACATGCACACACTCACACAAGCACGCTAAATGCAATTTTTTTAATGTTGAAAGTCCATAAGCTATGCCAATGTCTCAGGACCTCACTAACAATTGTCAACTCTGGAGATGCCTGGATTGGTTTTCAGTGTCAGTGATGTCCTGTCTTCCCATCCTGATCAGAGGTGCCAATGACCCAAGCTGATTTTGAATTATGCAAAAGGGGGAAAGATGGAAGCTTCCTACTTCAGCATCACACCACGTGTGAGACACGTCATTACCAAAACAACAGAGATGAAAACAAGTATGGAATCAGTTATTCCATAATAAATGCTACCTTAAAACTGCAGCCTGTGAAATCATCAGAGAAAATCCCCGCTCAGCTAGACACTAAGTGGAACTGCTGGGGACTGCATGGTATGGTTTGGCTCCTGACTGCCCCCAAATGTCATATGTTGAAGGCTTCTCCCACACTGGTGAGGCTATGGGGAGATGGTGGAACCTTTAAAGTCAAGGTCTGGACAAGTTCACTGGGGACATGCACTCAAAGGGGGTGTTAGACCCAGGCCCTCCCCTTCCTGGGCTTCCTGGCTGCTGTGAAGTGAGCAGCCTTCTGTTTTTTGCCACAGTGGATGGCACTACCTTAGTCCCAAAGCCACAGGGCCAGGTGATCAGAGACTGAACCTTCTGAAACCATGAGACAAATACACCTTTTCCTTTTGGTTGACTCTCTCAAGTATTTTATTACAGCAACAAAACACTGACTAATACACACTGGAACAATAAACTTTGGAGTCTAGTGGACAGAGTATGACTCCAAACTTCACACACATAAACCTCTGAATTGTTTTCAACATCGGTAATACAGATCTTCTGTCCACAAAGGGACATTAACAAAGCCCACCTTACAGAGGAGAACAATCATTTCCACAGGATAACATGCTCCAAATATTAACCATGAGGCCTGGGACACAATAACTACTTGATAAACTTTAGCAATTTAGGTATTATTCAATAACATGAATCCTATTAATCCCACAGGATTTGTGTGCGCCTCAAAGAGTCAAAAGATGTAAAGAGTGTGGCTCAGGTTCTGGTTCTCTGGGAGCTCTTGATAAATGTTTATTTCTTGTCACTTTTTTCCAGTGGCCTTATTGGGAATTTTCTGCATGTCTGAGTTTTCTGCAGGGCAAAAATCATTATACAAGCAAATTCCTGCACACCCTCTAGAAAGTCACCATCAAACAGTAATCCCTAGACCTTGGGTCTACAGACCACACAAAGCCTTTTGGCGCAACACAAAGCAAACAGCTAGACTGACGACTTCTTTTTTGTTGCCTAAGAAAACCTATTAAAAATAAAAATAGAAAATTAGCCCCAATCTAGATGTGGTTCAGCATTAGAAGCTACGGCCGGAGGCCCTACCCCTGTGCTAAAAGGCTTTGAGAACTTCCTGATTTCTCTCTGTCATGGAGGGGACACTGTGAGCTCAGGGGATGACAAGCAGCCTTCTGGCCATGGTGGACAGAGGGACCAAGAAGGATTGATGGAGGTTTTGAAGAATAAACAGTGAGACAGAAATCCCTGATTCCCAAAGGAAGGGGAGGTCTTTGTGGAGGAAGTTGCCAAACTCCTGTGATTATCTTTTTAAGAGATACCAAACCAGGCCACTGGACAGAACAGCACTGGCTGCCATGCTAATGCCCTCAGTGGGTTTCTTCTCTATGCCCAGCATAGGGGACTCTAACCTAAAATTCTGACAAGGCATAACAGAGTAAGGTTGCCACTACAGTAGGAAGCACATGAGGAAACCAGCCAGGCCAAGGCCAGGCAGCTGTTCTGGTAGAGGAAATGACATCATCCAAGCCTTGGAGGTAAAGGGGAGATGAGACCAAACAACAAGAATTAAAAAACAGCTGAATAGTAAAAGCAAGGTAAGTAATCTGTCAGAACAGAGCAGAACCAGATCTCACATCCAGGAAGGGGTTTAGCTTGCTCTGTTTCAATGATGGGAGCCATGGAGTATTTTTAGACAGTAGGGGAGTAGAAAGACATTTTCTTTGGTGAAACTACTTCACATGGAGTGTTGGTTAACTTCCCGTTTTCTGAAAAATGAGAAAAGAGAGTTGAAGATGTGGAACCATAGCTCTATTATCCTGGGTCTCCCGAGAAACCTGTGGATTCCTCTGCATCACATGGCCCCTCCTTCAGTCACAGCTCTGTGCTCAGAAAGTCTGGCTTCTGTGTCCAAACTGCCTCTCCTATTTAAAAGCAATGGGAATACATTTTGTCAGTCTTATAGACCTGAAGCTGGACTCACAGCCTCTTTTCCTAGAGACCCAATACCACTAGAAGTCTACAGTTTTATCCATCTTGGACACAACAAGACTGTGCAATAAACACAGTCACAGAGAAAAACTTCCCTCCCCCCCCCTCAGAAAGAACTGAGGGGCATAAATGTCTACCCTGGGCTGTGAGCTGGCTTAGTGGGTAAAGGAGCTTGCCACCAAGCCTAACAACTTGAGTTCAATCCTTCTGTTTGGAGGAACAGAACTGACTCTAACAAGTGGTTCTTGGATCTTCCCCCATGCACCATGATGCACGTGCATGCACGTATGCACACATACACACAATGTAAAAAACACATCATTGAAAAAATATGCACAAAGAAATCTGCTTTGCATCTGACCATGGTTCCCAGTAATGTTCTCGCATCACAGCATTTATAGGCTATTGGTGGACTTTGGTGATTACTTCCTCCACGCCCCACTGTGAGAGAGAGTTATGCAAACAACAACCTATGGTAAACATTGCTGTGCACACTCGTGTGGAGGTCTGACACCACAGGCCTGACCATCTTCAAATTGGGTGGGATTCCTTACAGTGACACCATTAGCTTATCATTCACAGGCATGAGACAGCCTCCCACATGGGGGCAGACGCATGAAAGCTCCCTGACCATTCTCTATCCCATTATCTGCCTTTACTTCCATCACAGTATTTAGCTGGGTCGGAAATGATCTGGTTCGTGTCTCTGTGTGCTGACTTCTAACTTGCAGGCCAAAGCTCTGTGGGAGATTTACCATGGGTCATTGTAACCCCAGCATTTACAATGGAGCAGGGTGCATAGTAGATGTTCAATAAGTATTTCCTGAGTGCACAGTCATTCATCAAGACAATTATTCTACACTACTTAATGCAAACGAAAGTAGAGAGGTTGTGTGTGAGTGGGGCAGGCTCTGGAGACAGAATACTTGCAGTCAAAAGCCCTTGATTGCACCAGGCATGGTGGGTCATTCTGTAATCCCAGTACTAAGGAGGAGGAGGAAGACGGAGTTAACAGCCAGCACGGGCTACATGGTGAGTCTGAAGACAGCCTGGGCTACATGAAACTCTGTTTCAAAAAGGCAGAAATTATTTATAAAGGACAAGCAGAGCAACCCTCACTCTGCCGTTCGCCATATAAATGGGAACTTACACATCCCTGGCAATACCCATCTCCCAGTAAGCATTCTGTGAGATACGTCAGTGCCTTAGGACAGTAATTAGTAAGTACTTGTACACAATAGGTTATCACCTTGACATTTTCACATTGACCACCCTTTTGTCTTAAATGCATTTTCTAAACTTTCATTCCACAGGAACAGCCTTTTGAATCTCTGCAATGACCCAGTAGCAGGTTGCACTCCCGTCCCCATTTTAGAGATCAGAAAACTGAGGCATGAGGTCTACTGTGTCTTCCTATCATTGCTTATCTAGCTTGTCCAATCACAGGCTTTGTCTCATGCTCCACAATGTAGAGTGGCCCATGAAATATATGTTTTTGGTCCCCAAGGCACACAAAATGCAACACTGAAAACTCCCACTGCCTTTAAAATGGAGGAGGGTGAGAGCCAACATCAATACCTTTGGCTTTAACTGTAACTGAAACTTGCAAAACTGAGAGAAAACATTGCAACAAAGGTTAAAGGGGTCGTCAGCTGTCACCCTTGACTCGTCCTGGGACAGCCACAGTGACAGTCCTAAGTCAGGAGAGGACAGCCATTTTCACTGACACCCTACACAGTGAGGGATCCCCTCAGCTTAGGAATCCTTCCGCAGCTTCTTAATTTGGCTGCATCTGCCTCAAACTTCAGGTCTGAGAACCACCACCACCACCACCCCACTTTCATGAGTCCTGTCTTTGCATAACAATTGTGAGCTTGACTTTCAAAGCATTTATCAGTTCCCAATTGTTGTAAGGTTTATGTTTATTTCACTCACTGCCACGTGGCCCACACTCAGTATGCATTCTATAATCATTTGCTTCATAAAACAATCATTTGGTAGCCAGGTGTGGAAGTGCACACCTACATCCTCACACTTCGGAGACGGAAGCAGGAGAACCTGAAGTTCAAGGCCAGTCTGGGTCGCACAATGAGCAGTGTAGTCATCACCACCAGGGCTAGGGAGGTGGCATTCAGTTAGGCTCTTGCCATGCAAGCATCACGACCTGAGTTCCAAGACCCTAGAACTCATGGGGAAAAGATGGATGTGGCAATGCACATCTGGAACTCCAGTGCTGGGGGTAGAAACAGGAAGATTCCAGGGATAGCTGGTCAGCCAGCCTAGCCTACTTGGTGAGCTGTATGCCAGTAAGAGACCCTGAACTCAGAAAAAAAGCCATAAAGAGGGTAGTGTATGATGAGCAACACCTGAAGTTGGGATTTACACCTGCTTATACACATACACACAGACACACAGACACATTGTATATACACACACATATATCAAATACACACACCACATATGCACACAGAGATACATACACATACACCACATACACACATGCCACACATACACCACAAACACACACACATATCAAATACACACACACCATATATGCACACAGAGACATACACACACACCACATACACACACACATACACCACATATACACACACACACACACACACACGCACACACATATCAAATACACACACCACACACACACACACACACACACATCATCATCATCATCATCCTTATTTTGTAGGTGAGAAAACAAACCAAGAACCAGAGAGGTTCAATAACTTCCCCAGAATCACCCAGATATAAGGTGGGATTCGAATCCAGGCCTGTGGGTTCAAGTTCTTCCTATTCACGAGTTATCTAGGAGCACCATGTAGGTGACCACATTCTCTAAGCTGAAATGGAGACTTCAAGAAGATATCCTTTTGGGTCCCTCCCCCTGGGTAGACATTCAGAGAGATGTTAAAGAAATCCTGTGTTGAGGCTATGAAGTTCCATGAGTGGATCTTCAGCACACACCCTCCCTTCTTACCTGGGACTTAAGCTTCACTGGACTCACCTGTGGAGTGTGAGACAAGAAGAAATGAGATATTCTTGCTGTCTGCGGTGAGGGATGCTGGATAAGGAAGGGCAAGAAGAGGCACAGTGAAGTGAGATCCAGAAGCTCTGGGCTCCATGACTGGAAGACATGGGGTTGGAAGAGACCAGGACTGGTGTCCCTGAGTGATGTGTTCTGGGGGCATAGCAGAGAAGGATTTGAGGAACAGCCCGCCTTAGCCAGTGTGGACAACGAGGCTTTCGTGGTGGACACGGAGCTGAGACCTATCGGGAAATGCACAACTCTGTGCAACAGGGCGCCAAGATCAAGGAGAGTGGTAGGCACAGGCAGTTGCTGGGACCAGGAGTTCAGGCCACAGAATATGCATTTGCTATTGGAGGAAGAGAGATTTGGGACTGTATCTCTTGATCCTCATTGTAGTGCCAGCAAACTCAGGCCAGCCCCAGGAAAGACTTGCAGTGTTCATCAGGACAATGTAAGGCAAGCAATGTTTGCTCATGACTCTACAAACAGCATGTGTTAGTCTCAGAGTGTGGGTCAGTGATGGAGCATCAGACTAGCATGCATTAAACCCTGGGTTCCAGCCCCAACACAGCAAAATAATGATAAACATAGATTAAATACTCACACACACACACACACACAGAGAGAGAGAGAGAGAGAGAGAGAGAGAGAGAGAGAGAGAGAGAGAGAGAGAGATCTGCCCTTCACAATATTGTAGGGAGAAGGAACAGGCTTCCCAAGTAGCTTTTCAGTATTTCTTAATTTGAAAATTCTACACAGAGCAAGGGAGAGTATAGGCCTGCTCTCTTGGGGTTTATATTCTAATGAGAAAGTCAAGCCATAATCATGGAGATGTACAAATGAATGAGATCATCTGGGATGTGATCAATGCTATGAAAAATTAAACAGATGCAAAAGAGACAGGCTGGCAAAAGCAGGAAGCTGTGTAGAAACGAAGACCATCTCCAGAGGCGGCATTTGACAAGAACCTGAATGACATAAAGATAGCCACACAAACACTGAGAGAATAAAATGATGTGCCTAATGATGGGACATGTATAGATCCTGAGGTGGAGGGGAGCACTGTAAGTTTGGGGGCCGAAAAGGAGGCCAAGGTAATTGGAATGAAGATTCAAGGCAGAGTAAGGGAGAGGAACCAGGAGACAGGGGGCAGAGCAACCCCCCTTGCAGGCCCCAGCAGGGAGATGGCAGGCAGATGGCCCCCAGGGCAGAGGGGTGGCAAGGAGCAGAGTAGGGACAGGCAGTGATCAGCATTTGAAGGGCAGCACAAAAGGGCTGTCATTCACAAGAAGAGCAGAACTGAATAGAAAAACCTGTCAGGAGGTCATGAAAGTCCCCCAGCAAGGACCGAGTGGTGAGTGGATGGAGAGGTGTGCTGCACACCGGCCACCTACAGGGACAGCAGGCCTCTTTGCCAGATTAGGAAAGGAGGTTCAGGCCCACAGCTGGAAGCTGTCAGGTCCCACCCCCAAGCCTGGTCCTCCAGGCTGCAGAGCAGGCTCTTCCACGGCCTTCTGCTTAATTCAGCTTTTGCTCTTGGCGGTCAGTGCAGAGGAACAGGTGTGTAGGGTTGTGCCTTCCGAGTTCACCAACTGTTCCTCATTTGGGAAGGAAAAATGAACCTCATACTCGTTAATGCCACACTGTTTATTGATTTAGGCAAATGCTTGGCAGCTCCAATTCATCTTCCGAGGGATAATGTAATAAGGGCCCACATTATACTGCATCTTTCTCTGGGCTCTGCATGTGCCACATCCTTACTTGCAGAGTTTCTGAGTTGGGGAAATGAACAAGCCCTGGCATCGATGAGCAGGCATGTCTTTCTGAAAATAATGAAGGTGAGGGGTGAAAGGAGAGCTGTGTGATGCTGTGTGAAGCTGATACTTAGCTTCTCTGAGCCTTAAATTCCTTATATAACCCCAAAAGTATCTGTCTGCCTACCTACCTATATACTATCCTTGTCCCGCCAATCCTTCCAGTTCAAATGTTAGTCATTTAACATGTTGCACAAAGACTGGGGAGTTACTCAGTGGGTAGGAAGCTCACTGGACAGCATAAAGACTTGACTTCATTCAGATCCCTGGAACCTCATGAAGTTAGACATGCGAGTGTGTGTCTGTAAGCCCAGGACTTCTGCAGCAAGATGGCAGGTGGAGACAGAAGAATCTCCTGAAGCTCCGAGTCCAGCTCACCAGACATGCACACTAGCTAACATGAGGGAGGACCAGAGCATCAGGAAGGAGAATGGAAGGGAGAGAGTGATGAGACCTAGTGATGGAGAAACTCACATGAGGGAGTTCAGTGCAGAAGAATGTTTAGCACATTGACCAGAGATGGAGGATGGGGAGCATGCATGGGCTTAGAGAGAGGCAGGCACAACACAAATTGGGAAAGGCTGGAAGTGGGAAAACCATTTGCCTACTACCTCCAAGGTCCAAGCAAAAAGTGAAGGTCACCTGATACGTGTGTGGGTAGGAAACGATCCCAGCAGGTGAGCTCCCAGTCTGCACCTTTGATTACACACCACTCCCTAGTACATCTCAGCCACATGACTCTCAGAAGAATCACCTTAGTCTCTTTTCAAAATCAACTTCACTGAGATAGGATTTGTAATCAATAAGTATATCCATTGAGTTACACATCATTTCTAAGAAGAGTTCCTCTGCGTCCTGTTCCCATACCCAGAATCCTTCTCCAAACCTCAGCTTCCTAGGGCCTCTCAGCTGTAACTTGCACCCCACCCTGCTGCAGCTGCCCCCTCCCTACCTTGGTCAGGTGCTCCTCAAGAAGTCAGCACAGTGTGTTGCATAACCATTGTTCCTATCCTAAGAGAACTAAGAGGGGAAGAGAGTCTGTCTGACAAGACATTGCGCATGCCTAGAGAGATGATCTTTCAGAGACTTGGGGACACACCCATACTAGTTCCATGTTGGCATGTTACCCTGACTCACCTGCCTGCTGACCACTTCCTTCAGATAGCCTGAGAGCAGAACTCAGTTACCCAGGAGAGACAAAAGGAGTCTTCCCTTTCAGAACCTGGCACTCAATCTTAAAAGTTGTCTCTCTCTCTCTCTCTCTCTCTCTCTCTCTCTCTCTCTCTCTCTCTCTCTCTCTCTCTCTCTCTCTGTGTGTGTGTGTGTGTGTTTGATTCATTATTCCCCGCTATCCTTTTACATAGAAAATTGCACCAGAGGGCAACGCCTAATTTCTCAACTGCAAAATGAGGATAATAATAGCCTTTAATTTACAAGTCGTTAGTTAGCATAAAATGAAATAATACATCTAAATAGGGCCTTCTGTGATATCTGGCCCCTAGTAGACATTCATTAGAGAATTTCTGAAGCTTCCTTTTAACAAGCACCTATTCTACTGCCAAGATCTATGCTAGAGGCTTCCTCTTGCCTTTCCTTATTTACTATGGCCAGGTGCTGACCACAGTCCTCTGGCAGTTGGGTCTTTTTCTGTTCCCAGCTCTAGGGAACTGATTAAGTCAGTCCATTCATCATTTTTCAGTAATTCTTAGCCATGTGAGTCCCAGAAGACATAATTTTAGGGCTCTGGAAAAAAAAAGGGGGCCTTTACTGAAGTATGATTTATAATCAACAAATGCACTCAGAAGGTGTGTTTTGACGGCTTTGGACAAGCGTGTGAACAGTGTAACCAGCAACAGAGTACCCTACAAACACCCTGCTGAACATCCTCTCGATGGACCTCTCATGCCCAGCCTTAACGACACTGACTTATTGATACCAAAGATTTGATTCACCATTACTAGGTTTCACAGAAGTGAGATTACATACCATACATTCTTCTCTGCCTGTCTTCTTTCTCTCGGTGCAATGTGTTTGAACTCATCCACCCTGGCACACATATCAACAATGTACTCATTTGTGTTGTGACTTATGCCACAAGTAGTTTATCTATTCACATAAAGATGGACTGGGGAGTTGTGTCCACCCGCTGTTATGATTTTGAACATTAGTGTACAAGTCTGTGTGTGGACAGAAGTTTCCTTTTATCATGAGAAAAGAACTTGGGATTCCATCTGAGGCATGGTTAGCTGAAGTTTAACTTCATTTTTTTAACCATGAAACTCCTTTTGGCTGTAGCATTTTTCACCTGCATTGTATGAGAATTCTGCATCCCCACCCTTACTGGATGATGTGACTCTTTTAGCCATTTGAACAGGCAGTTATTTGCCACCGTTTCAACTTGAATTTCCCTAATGGCTAATGATACTGAGTATCTTTTCCAGGCTTCATACGTCATTGATATGTCCTCCTTACTGAGATACTTATTTACATCTTTGCCTATTGAAGTCTAGTTTGAATCACAGTACAAGATCTTCATGGTAGAGGAAGTTACATGAACTCCAAAATAATGCAGCCTATGAGAACATCCCCTTCTCTGAATTTAACTCGCTGGACTAACACCTATTTCCAACATGGGCGCTGGGTGTGAAGATATATAGTAGACATGTGGGCATAGTGGTATTAGTTGGAAAGACCTGTCTTGTTATCTCAAACTAACCCCTAACTATTTAGTTGTGGGTCATTTAAAAGTTATGATTCCCATTCCAGTTGTCTAGAAAAGAGAAGCAATGCAGTCACTTCATTGTGTTGTCAGGAGAGCAGAAGCCAAGATCCTTGTGGTATGTGTTAGATGTGCCACCTCCAAAATGCACCAGGCAGCTATTGCCTCAATAACAGTGCCTTAAAAGCAATCCCCAGATAGTATAGCTTCTTAAAAATGATCGGTAAGTTTGGCAAGGATTGCATAGTGTCTGCTCCGCTCCCTCACAGGTCTAGGATTGGCTGGCTGTTGACTGATCCGGGATGATCTTGGATGGTGCAAATGAGTGACCTGGCTCACACTTCCCATGTCTCTCATCCTTCAACAAGTTAGTCTGGAAGTGTTCTCTTGGCAGTATGGAAGTGCAAGACAGAAAGCAGAAACACACAAGCTCCTCTGGCTCTAGACTTGGGCCTGGCAGACTGTCCTACCACAGTCTTTTGGCCAAAAGAAAACCATAAGGCCAGATAGACTCAACAGGTGGGGAGATAGCTTCCACTTCTCTGGGGATAAAATCTCCTAAGTCAGGGAAATCGTGTGTTCACGGGGAGGAGCTGGGTCTGGCATTTAATTTAAGGAAAGAAAAAAAAAACCAAGTTCCAAGTGATCCAGTTACTCCCTACATCCCTTCTGTCTTAGCACTCTAATTCTGGACAAGGTGGCACATCTGTAATCAGTTGCTTCCTATCTCAGAGGGAAAAGAACAAAAGAAGATCCTGGTGACCTGACTTTTGTCAGCTGCATATGCACACCCACTCATTAGCAAGTCTGGCAGGGCCAGAAGGTGAGACCAAAGCTTAGAAGTTAGGTCATTGTTATGTCATGTTGATGGCACTCCCAGCTCCACTCTCTTTCTCTCTGTCCTGCCAAATGCACTGTCTCCTGGTAGCTAAGCCCATCACCTCCAGGCTCAGAAGAGGTGGAGGCTCTGGCCTGGGGTGCAGGCTCAGAAGAGGTGGAGGCTCTGGCCTGGGGTGCAGGCTCAGAAGAGGTGGAGGCTCTGGCCTGGGGTGGCAGTGTATAAAGAAGCTCCTTTTCCTCAACTGTGGCCTAACCCACGCTGGACTCAAAGCCTGAAAACAGTCACTGGTAAGCTGCAAGGAACTGAGAAGGTCTGACTCACTACAGGTCCCTGCTGGGAAGCATGACCCACTCACAGAGACAATTCAAATCCACCTCTCCATCCATGGACCTAACAAGGGGGGCTGGCACATTCGTGTTAGAGCAGTATTACAGTCTGGTGTTCTCAATGCAGATGGGCTCTTGGTCCAAGCAGCATCAGAATCATCACTTAAGAATTTGAAATTGGCTTATACATTCCCTTCTTTGGCCCTGGAGAAGTTTGAGGAGTGTAGGGTTGACAGCACCTGCCCATTGTGAAGAGAAAGAAAGGCTTCAGAAAAAAAATAGAAAATAAATGGAACAGGGCGTAAAATCCAAATGGCTCCAAAATGCCTTGTCCTGAGAGCTTCTTACAGTAGTGATTCCTGGTTCTGTCTAATATTCCTTCTTCCCTATCCAGATCCCAATATTTTAAATTTTTCTTGGAGAATTGCCTCCCCAATCCCTTAGTCTAGACCACTTGCACAGGATCTGACCATAACCAAATTCTTTTTTTTTTTTTTTTTTTTTTTGGTTTTTCAAGACAGGGTTTCTCTGTGTAGCTTGCGCCTTTCCTGGATCTCGCACTGTAGACCAGCAGGCTGGCCTGGAACTCACAAAGATCCGCCTGCCTCTGCCTCCCAAGTGCTGGCATTAAAGGCGTGTGCCACCACCGCCCGGCCATAACCAAATTCTAAGGGGGTAGGGTATGTCACCTAAGCCAAGCAAAAGTATCACCTTCCTGGGGCTGCATTTATAACCCCATAGATGAACACATGACTCAGCTAGACCAGTTCAGCCCAAGATTTCAGCAGAGAAGACTAGGAGAGATGCCTTCTCTGCATTAGACTTGAGGTGTGTGCAATGAGCCAGGAACTAGTGGCCGCCCTCTGGTTTTCACAAGAAGTAAGTTTGCCTGAAAATGAAGACAACATAGTGGAAGGGAAGGCTGGAGAAGGGAACAAGGTCCTGCTGACAGTACATGACGAGTTCCGAGATCCAGTGCTAACTGAAGCAAGATCCCTAGGGAATCCAGTAGTTCCAAGCCAGTACGTTCTTCTTATCCTGTCTTATTTTGTGTGTGTTAGGAACTGAGCCTGGTGCCTTGAACATTTTAGGCAACTATGCTTACCATTGAAGTATTTACCCAGCTCCCTAAAATTTCTTTTTAGAAAATATTTTCTAGGGGCTGGAGAGATGGCTCAGAGGTTAAGAGCACTGACTACTCCTCCAGAGGTCCTGAGTTCAATTCCCAGCACCCACATGGTGACTCACAACCATCTATAATGAGATCTGGTGCCCTCTTCTGTCCTGAAGGCATACATGCAGACAGAACACTGTATACATAATAAATACATAAATCTTAAAAAAAAGAAAATATTTTCTAGCAAGCATACAAAATACTGCATTCCTTAATGACATTTTCACTTATATTTATCAGTGTTCTTTGCTCACATGTATTCCCCCATCCTCCTTGCATAGTCTCCATTCTGCTTGCATGTATATATTTGAGTCTAGAGTCCACATATGAGAGAGAATATGCAATAATTTTTCCTCACATATTAAATTATTTTGGTCTGTGCAAATGTCAATTTGAGTTTTCTATTTCTTATAAAAATTCTAACTATGAACTCTCTGAACCCAGGTCACCCTGCACAATCCTTCCAGACAGTTCATGAGTCTCTTTTCAAACGAGGAGGCTGGAGAAGTTCCTCTCACTAATAGTCCAGAGGCCTGGGTCAGCTCTCTTCCAGTTTGATTACATAAGGATGAAAAGCAGAGATGTAAGAGTACTTCCAATACTCTGCACAGAGCACTACTACTAGGTACTTTAACTATACATTTGGCCTGCCCTGGTGTAACATATGCAGCCCTAAACTTGATGTCCTCTGCAAAAACCATACAATAAACATTACAAGGTTTGTGAGAAAATCAGTTTAGGGGCATAGCATTCATAAGCTTCATCAGTGGCATAGTAAAAAGAACCAAGAACCTAATAATAATAAAAAAAAGGCAGCACCATTTTACACATGTCAAGTGGCTTTAAAACACATAACTACGTCATAAACATTGTGTGAGCCTGAGAGCCTGAGGCTGAGTTCTGAATGCCAGTCCTGAGGGATGGCTAGAAGTTATGAATTTTGTGAAGCAAAGGAAACTACATAGAAAGTTGTAACCCTAGAAGGGGATGGGAGTCATTCATGATTCAGATGATGGTAGCGGTTGTTCAAGCCCTGTCCCTAACTGCGCTTTTTTATTCCTGCACCACTCAGTTCCACTGAGAAGTTTTCTGCAGTCACCAATTGTTTTTTACTTAATGAAGTTACACACAAGTGAAGTGAATAATAATCTACATTATGTTCACATTGCTTTCTACTATATCAATCTCACTGGAACAAATCCAAGTTTTCTGAACACATGTTGTCATAGAATCCTCACATGAGCCTAATGTATTAGTTTTTCCATTTTACAAGAGAAAGTACTGAGGCTCAAAAAGTCAGTGAGTGGTGGAACTAAGAGACTAGTGTCCATCTGTCACCCCGTGCTTACATGCTTTGCTCAATGGTCCATTTGAACCCCAAGTTCTCCTCTGACATATGCATAAGACCTACCGAGTCTCCGGAGTGGTGGTCTATCACACCCGAGACATTAGTGAGTCCTCTGCACTCTGCAGGCCTCAGTTTCTTCCTCTGTCCAATGCTGTGCTACCCACTCCACCCCAGTGAGCTCATCTAAAAGGGATCCATGTCCTTTGCTACTCATTCACCTCAACAGTGAGATGTGTTGGCTGAACATGAAAAGATGAACATACTGTGCCTAGAGCTCATGCAGCTCCCAATGCATGCTGTTGGCATTCATCCAACACACTTCACTGGACATGGGGAGGAAACTTAGCCTGCAGCACGCAGAGGACTTACTAAGGTCATACAAAAGACAGTAACTGAAGAGGGATTTAAATCTGGAACTGTGGATCATTTTCCAACATGCCTGAAGTAAGATCCATGGGAACCATGATACCCCCTAGGATCTTTAACCACTATGTGGTCAAACCACCCTCTCACCATCAACATAGGAAAGGCTTTCCAAGCCATGCAGTTTTGCAAAGTCACTTGCCCACATGTCCTGCAATGGCTAGTCATTCAGACACAGAGTGATAACCCTCATTAGGAGCCAAGATATTCAAGTCCACAACTAATATCTGCCGAGAACTCCCATCAATGACTCCTTCCCTTTCTACCATAAAAAGATCTTTTGGTATTCACTTCCCTCACTGCATTCCTGTCATATAAATATTTTCATGGAGCTTGCCTATCCAGAAGCTGCATTTATTAAGGAATAATTAATTCTTTTCTACCATATTTTATTCATCAAAGCCTTAAAGAACTGTCAGTCTGCTCTCTGGTGCACAGGAGATAACTGCATTTCACTGAGACTCAGTGTTGATAAAATTCTAGCTAAGGTTGGACAATGTGGTGTTGCAACTCACTTATGGTGCCCAGATCTCAGCATGGATGCTCTTGGAGCCACCTCTGAAATCAAGTTTGGGTGATGTCTTAGTCAGTGTTTTATTGCTATGAAGAAACATATGACCACAGCAACTCTTATAAGAAAAGCATTAAGTTGGAGCTGGCTTACAGTTCCAGAGATTTAGTCCATTTTCATCATGGCAGGGAGCATGGCAGCATGCAGGCAGACATGGAGCTGGAGGAGCTGAGAGTTCTACATCCAGATCCACAGGCAGCAGGAAGAGAGAAAGAGCAAGCTACTGAGCCTGGCATGGGTTTTTGAAAGCTCAATGCCTACCCTCAGTGACACACTTCCACCAACAAGGCCATACCTCCTCTGACAAGGCCACATCTCTTAATCCCTTCCAAGTAGTGTCATTCCTTGATGACTAAATAGGGAAGTCAGTCAAGCTAACACTTACGAACAACTGAGGGAAGCTTTGGGACAAGCTGCATTGGGTACCTCGGATTATTCTCACTCCAGGGGCGAGAAAGCTGACCATCCACCATTAGTCTAGCTCTGTTTCCAGGAGTATCAACTCCCTGAATCTTCCAGACCAGCTCCCATGTAAGAGGTCATGCCCAGCCAAGCCCTCAAGACACATGGGAGGTTTTGGGTAGGATGGAATTAACGTCTCTGATGCTTGAAGTACTAATGTGTCAAAGATACCTGCTGCACTTGGTTCTAGGTAAATGCTACATTCTATAAAGTCTTCCAGAAATACTAGAACTGGCAATAAGCCATATAACTGATAACAGTGGCTAAGTACTTGCTGTGGAATGTCTTTCTGTATGCTGTGAATGTGTGTTGCTCTAATTGGTTGAAAAATAAAATGCTGATTGGCCAGTAGCCAGGCAGGAAGTATAGGTGGGGTGAGCAGACAAGGAGAATTCTGGGAGGGCTGAGTCAGGAGTTGCCAGCCAGACACAGAGGAAGCAAGATGACAAGGCAGAACTGAGAAAAGGTATCAAGCCACATGGCTAGACATAGGTAAAAACTATGGGTTAATTTAAGTGTAAGAGATAGTCAGTAATAAGCCTAAGCTAATGGCTGAGCAGTTATAATTAATATAAACTTCTGAGTGATTATTTTATAAGTGGACCACAGGACTGCAGGGGCTTGGTGGGACCCAAGAAACATCCAACAAGTACTTACTGTTTCCCAGGCACAGTCTAAACACCTGCTGTGAATCGCCCATTGACAGTAGTGTCATGAGGTTGGTCCTATAACAACCTCCACACACCCCATTCACAGAGAAGGCAACTGAGCCTTCTTGGAAAGGTTGAATACATTGTCTAGGGTCAGAGGGCTGGCAAGAGGCAGACCTGAGATTTGAAATTAATAGACACACACACACACCAAGTCTAGTACCTCTGTCTTTCTACTCCTATGTGCTGGCAAAAATCATAAGAGTGATGAAAAATGGTGGATGTGATACTGCAGTGTAAGAAGACAGGAGAAGGCTCCTAGCAGGAAGGTTCCAAGGAAGATGTGAGTTGAAAGCCTCTATCTCACATCTATTCCTCTATCAGGAAGAACCTTTTCACACTCTTGGAAAACAACTCCTTCCCCATTCAAATCCCATGCATTTTTGAAGAGCTGACAATACACTGGGATGCCCAACATGACCTAGGCCTGACCAATCCAAGCATTTCAACACCACATCCAGGCACAACGATTGGCTCAAAGAATGTCACATGATCTCTGCTGCTGCAAGAGTAGTCTACGCTGTGACTTTTACCTAGGAAGAAGCTCTCTTTCCATGGAGGTTGCTGGACTGCATAAACCCCCAAGAGCTATCATTGTCTGCCTGAGGAGGACATCAGAAGTTAGCAGAGCCAAGATTTCTTCAGCTAAGCTTTACCAAGGCATGATTTTTAACTCACTAAAATGAGTCACACCGAGCGCATAGCTTGATGAATGGTGACACTTGCATCTAGCCAGGAACACCAAGGCATTTGAGAGACAGAGCCCAACACCTGAGAAAGATGTTTCACACCTGGTGGCTGCATTATGTGAGCACAGTTCCCCTCTTAGAGTCTCCCCTGAATGCAGCTGCACGGTATATACTCTCAGTGTTTGCATTCTCTCATTCAATACAGAGATTCAATACATTCAATACTGAGATTCAACCATGTTTTGTGTAGAAGGATATTCATTCTATAGCTGAGATTTATTTCACTGTATGGCTGTGACATGGGTTGTTTATGCATTTTGATTGGCATTTGGGGTTGTTACTAGCTTTGGACTATTATGAATAAAATGCATGTGAATATGTGTGTAGATTCTTCATGTGGATGTAAGTTTCAATTCTCTTGGGTAATACATCAAAACGGAGCTGCTGGGCAGCATACTAAAGATATATTGAATTTTAATAAATAAGACTTTTAAGAACCTCTTTCAAGCACCAATATCTGGCTGCCTTTCTAAACTTTTTCCAATTTGATTCAACAAATAGTACTAATTGCTGAAGCAAGCTGAAGCAAGACTTTGCTACTAAGAGTAACTGAAAGGGTACCAGGGAATCTGTCTCCCAGTAGTAACAGCTATACTGTTGATCACAGTGTCCAAGGAAAGATGGGCACTCTGTACCCAACACTGGGCAACGTAATATTGAGAATGGGAGTCAGGAGATCCCACATATTTCGCTGTTCAACTGATGGTATATAGCCTCCAAAGATTCCAGGATAACTCGGAACTGAGGGGAAACTCTTCAGGCTTCATCCAGACCACAAAAGTTCTGGTGCCTTAAAGGTAAGGTGGTAGCTTCTAACCTTAAACTCTAAAGTGTTGGCTCTGGCATCCCCTCCCCTTGTACCCTTGACTTTGGACTGGGGAGATGGTTCAGAGGTTAAAGAGCTTAGCTCGTAAGCACCAGGACTGGAGTTTGGATCCCCAGAATCCATCTAAATGTTGGTGGTCCTGCTAGTATGACTATAATTCCAGCCTCAGAAGGCAAAGACAGGGCAAGCTGCCTTGCAAGACCTTATTGATGAGTCTGTGTTTGATTGAAATGCCCTACCTCAATGAATAAGGTGAAAGACTATTCTAGAATTATTCCTGGCATCAACCTCTGGCATCCACATGTAAATAGTGTGCACCACAGACATGCAAAAATGCTCACACACACTCACCAAATGAAATTCCTCAGTGTCATATCCTTCTCTAGTAAAATGGAAATAATACTGCCAGAGGTGACTGGACATTTTCCATTGTATCACATGCTTGACATGTTCCATATAATTAATTCTCAGAACAATGAATGAAAAGATCTTCATTATTACTACATTACCTTTAGGAAATGAAGGATTCCAGAGGTTAAGGACTGACCCTTGTAAACAGAAAACAGATGGAAGTTGTCCAAAAGAAGCTTAGCAATACTAAGTGATGCAGGAATCCTGCTTCCAGGGTATAGCCAAAGGAACTGAAGCCAGGATCTCAGACAGACACCTGCACGTCCATGTTCTCTGTAACATGATTCACAGCATCCAAGACATGGAGACAACCCAAATGCACCTCAGCAGATGAATGGATAAATAAATTGTGTTGGATCCATACAATGGAGAATTATTTAGCTTTTTAAAAAGGGAAGAAATTCTGTTATGCACTACAACATAAATGAAACTTGAAGACAATATGGTAAATGAAATAAACTAATAATAAAAGAATGACTCTTACATGTCACTTCTATGAGGCATTTGAAACAGCTAAACTCATAGAAACAATGTGGAGGGGAATTTGGTCGGGGTTTGGGTTATAATTATTGATTAAGGAATATAAAATCTCAATTTTACAAGGTCCCCTCCTACGTTGCATTGCCCCTATAACTAGCAATGCTTATTTAAATTATACCTTTACAAAAACTGTAAAAGTTGTTAAGAAAGTGGAAGAACTCTCACTGCTCTTGCAGAAGACTGAAGTTCAGATCCCAAAGTATCCACATTAGGTGGCTCACAATTGCCTATAACTCCAGCTCCGAGGGGTCAGACATCCTCTTTGGACCTTTGTACGTATCCACATATATGTATCCACATACCGGAACACAGACTTAGACTCATATACATAAATAAATAATAAAGGAAATATTTGAAAGATGTTAAGAAGAAGCTGAGGGCAGCTGAGGTACTGGAGTGTGTGCTTAGCATTCATGCACTTGTAGGTTCAATCTCCTGAATGGTATAAACCAGGCATGGTGGTACACACCATAATCACAGCATGGGATGTGGAGGCAGAAAGAGCAGGAGTTCAAGGTCACCTGTCACAGAAAGCAGATTGAGAAGACAGACCTCATGCTAAGTTTTCACCACAATACAATGGAAGTCAAAGAGAAGTGACAGGCAGTTACAGGAGACCAGATTGTGACTGTCATCTACCAACTGCCCAGCAGTCCTTCAGCAGCCACATCCAACTAATCAGCAAGTGAGGTTCCTTGGTGGTGGTCCCTACACTTGCTAAACATGGTTGTGTCTCCTAGTCAGAAACTACACCCACACAGTCTCACCAACATGACCATTCAAAGGTGAGCTGAACAAAAAGGGCAATAATGAGCATACCAAACCAGACATGGAAAAAGCCCATGATGCCTCAACCCTTCACAAAGAACTACAGGCATCTGAGTAAAGCTGGGATCTAGAGTGGTGGCCTTCCCCAGGGAAAAAACACCCCAATTGGTTGTCCAGTGTCAAATGGTCATCCCTGAAAACACACATACAAGTAACAGTATATGGATTCAACAGGTTATGTTTTGTAATATATATGCATATACAAATACATATTTTCATGCACTAACAGTTGATGAAAAAGAGGTCATGAATTTGAAGGAGAGTAAGGAGGTATACATAAGAGGAAAGGGAAGGGAGAAATGCTGTAATTAGAATACAGTTTCAAAAATAAACAAACAAAAACCTCTGATTTTGAAGAATTTTAGTGGACAGGCCACACCCTTGCACAAAAAAAAAATCAGAACATCCAGAGTGTAGATGAAAGCATCTACAATCACCAAAGCTTCTCAGGGATTCCAGAGCACAGCCACACTCAAGGACTAGCGGTCTAGGTCGGAGGTTCTGAAGCTCTGGCAGCCCTCAGGATCTCACGGAGGCCTGCCATCCCAGTGGGGTCTGGTGGCACGGGCCTGCAGTCCAAACTCCTCAGGAAGCTGACATAGAAGGATCAAGCTTAAGGAGAATCTGTACTACAAGGTGCAAGGTGAATTCAAAGCCAGACTGGGAAATTTAGTGAGACACTATCTATAAATAAAGTAAAAATAAGGCTGTGGGTATAGCTCACTGACAGAGCACCTGCCTAGCATGCACAAGGTCTTGGGTACCATCTTTGCCAGCCACAGGCCTGGGGTTTCTGCTGCAGGGTGTCTGGGGTGCTCTCAGAACCTGTGTCAATGTTTCTACAGGATGCTGCAGCTGCTGCTAGTCTGAGGACCAAGGAATCATTAGTCCTTGAATTCAGATCTGTTCCTGTCTCATAAAGAGGCCATTGTAATACAGTGTTGCAGGGGCTATGGTAAAAAGAAATGTAGGTTGCTCTCAAAACTTAGAGAGGAAGGACATCAAACATGCAAAGGTTCAGAGGAACAGTGCCAAGCAGAGATGATAATACACTGAGTTTTGAAGATACTCTTAAAATACACTTTGCATCAGTGCCAAGGTTACTGTAAGACATGGGCTAAAGCACCCGCACAACTTAGCTCACTCTACGTAAGTGGAAGAGCCCTGGTAGAGTGAGTCACTCAGGACCCAGAGCTGTGGACGACAAACACCCCTTCTCCAGAATCTGTCTCCTCCCTGAGCAATGAGGCCGCCACATCTGCATTTGATGAACGATGCCCAGCCATGGGATTCCAGTCTCACAGCTGCTGTATCCAGGCAAGCAGAGACAGAGCCTGGCTGGGCACAGGGAAACATCACAAGAGCCGCGGGGTACTCCAACACATGCCCTCAAGGGGCGAGCAGGGCATGGGCATTGCTTAAGGTGGTGTATTTTGTAAGAAGAAATTAGCACAGATGAGTTTACAGAGGAGGAAACCGCGGCTCAGAGAACTGGAGTAACTCACTTATGACCACACGGCACATAAACAGCAAAGCGGGGATGGGGAATCAGCCCAGCCAGTGAAGCGTTTGCCTTGCAAGCATGAGGTCCTGCATTAGATTCCCAGAACCTGCTGGGGGGGGGGGAGGCCAAGTAGGGTGCCACCAACAAGGGAGGCAGAGACAGGGGGGTGGAACTCACTGACCAGCCAGACTAGCCTACATGGCAAGTTTCAGACCTGTAGAGACCTTGTCTGGGAACGCAAGTGAGTGCCACCTGCGGAACAGCCCTGGGCTTGTGTTCTGGCCTGTGCGTCTGCACACCTACACGTACACACATACACATCAGTAATAATAACAGATAAGTGACCGAGGTGGTGTTTGAATTCAGGTTTTCTCACCCTGGTCTGCTCTTCCTAACACTCTACACTACCTCTCAGAAAACCCTGCTAAGAGGCCAGAGAGAGAGAGAGAGAGCGCGGTCACTGGCGTGCAGAAAGCCGTGGGTTCAAAGCTGAGGAGACGGCTCAGTGGGCAAAGCACTTGCCGCACAAGCGTGAGAACTGACAAGGTGAGTGTGGTACCTGCCTGTCGTGCCTGTAATTCCAGCGGTCAGGGTGGAGATGGGGAATCACCACAGCAAACTAGCCAGCCACACTATCTGAAACAGCACGCTCCCAGTTCAGTGAGAGAGTCTGCCTCTATAGATAAGGGGGAGAGTAAAAGAAAACTTCTGGCCTCTTCACACAATTACACATGCATACAGAGACCACACACATAGATATGCAAGGTAACAAAACAGGCAATGTTTTAATTAAAAAGAAATCTTGACTGCTTTCCACCAATTCCAGCAGCCCCAGCAGGAAGAGAAAATTCTAACCCTTGACTCTTTTTCTGGTTCCCCTACAGTGCCAAGTGGCCAAGGATGTCAGGAAGAATGTTGCATCTGAACCAGCCAAAGTCTGCCACTGCACCCCTGCCTCAGGAGGCTTTGGGCCAGCTGGGCTGCCCAGCACCTGGGTTCCAGCTGCTAGAGCCAGGCAGTTGAACACCAGGCTGGGGGAGGCCCAGGAAGAGCAATGATAACTTCTGTTTCAAAATAGATGTTCTGAGCTTGGCCTCTCCTGCAGCTGCTGGTCAGAGATGGTGCAGATATTCCCATTGTCCCAGAAAGACTCAGGCTCTGGAGCAAATGATCAGATTCCACTCCATCCCTGTCACCTCAGCTGCTGCTCTGCTAGCTCTTTAAAATGGAGAGACGTAGTCCATTACATGTTAGTGCGGATTTGTGGAGGTGAGAATAAAGAGCCTGAGTACAGTTCCTGGTCTATTACTTTCTTCTCGTTGGCATCTCCTTTTCCTGAAAATCAATTGGTAAATCATATTGCAGATTCCTGTCTTTTTAAGGCATGCTTGTATGTGTGCGGGGTGGGGGGGGGAGTATGCAAAAGTATTCCTGCACATGGAAACTGGAGAATGTCGTTCTCCAGGGTCACCCTCAGGAATCTCGCCCACCTCCTTTGGAATAGAGTCCCTCAAGGGCCCGGAGTTCACTACACACTGACTGCCAGGCCAGTGAGCCTCAGGGACCCACCTGTCTTAACCCCCTGTGCTGAGATCACAAGGGCACACCCCCAGCATTTTCCCAGAGTGCAGCGGTCTGATTCAGGCCTTTGTGCTCATGAGCAAAGACTGACTGAACTTTCTCCCAGCCCCTCCACTCTCCCTTCTGTAGTGGTTGAAAAGCATTGCTCCAAAATGCTACATCTGTAACTTATGACTGTGGTATTATCTAGGAAACGGGCCTTTATAATGTAATCAAAATCTTGAGGTGAGGTCACCCTGGCTCACTGAGGTGGCCCCTAAGTCCAATGGCAATTGTCCTCGGGAAAGTAAGTTAAAGAAACAGGGTATGGGGGCATAAGCTCACAATCTCAGTACTTGGAAGGCTGAGGCAGGGGGATTGTGAGGCACACAGGTTCACGGGAAGGAAGGTCACCTGAAGACAGGGAAGATGCTGGAGTCACATACCCGGCAGTCAGGGAAACTGGAGCTACTGAAAGTGAAAAGAAGCAAGGATGGGTCACTGGAAGACTTCCGGGAGAGTGTGGTACTGCCACCACCTTTATTTTACTTAACCTCCATTGTTTTAAATCCATGCAGAATGCGGCAATTTCTTACAGCATCCCAAGATGCTCATGAGTCCTCTCCCCTCAGGTACCTGGGCCACATCTCCCTCACTTGCAGGCTCCCTACCTCTCCTGCTAACCCGATGACTCAGAATTGTCTAGAATACGCTTTTCTATTGGGCATAATACTGAGCTTTACCTATTAGAAGCCATACATTCTTTCCCATTTTTACTTCTCATTTCCAGGTGTGGAAGACCCTCTGACCTCTATCTCTACACAGCAATCACTTCCTCACCAGGATGCTCCTTGAGCAGAACTTCTCAGCCACAGCACTGATTAGACTCTGTGTCTGTCTGTCTGTCTGTCTGTCTTTCTCTTTTCTCTCCTCTTCTCTCCACTTCCCCATCCCTGTTCCCGTGTGTGTGTGTGTGTGTGTGTGTGTGTGTGTGTGTGTGTCTGTCTGTCTGTCTGTCTGTCTGTCTGTCTGTCTGTCTGTGTCTGTGTATATCTGTCTGTGTGTGTGTGTGTGTGTGTGTCTGTGTTCATATGTGCTTGTGTGTGTTCAGGAAAGGAATGTGAATCCTCCTGTGTATCATGAGTTATTAAGCAGCAACTCATCTATGACTTACTAGAGGGCAAAAACCAACATTGGCAAAAATTAGTGATAATAATAGACTATGTCCCCAGATACTGAGTTAGCTATTAAACAGGAGATGCTAAGAAAGCCCTGGTTGACAGTCAATGTTGAGTGTAAGGAAGGTCCAACACCTTTGATCCTTGCAGTGGAGGTGGTAGGAGTAGGCCATCATTATTATCCATGAAGCAAGTGTAGCTCTTCAGCACATCCAGCCAATCCTGATTCAAAGAACCCGGGACAGAAATCTATTCTAGGTCTGAACTTCTTGACCCACTACCAATCACTAATAAAGCCAAGGACTGGAGAGATATTAGGTAATCACAGTTGATGACAGTAAGATTTCTATGTGTAACTCTTTGAAGGAGGAGTGAATGATGGGAATCTGGGATCCGATCCAATTCACATGGCAAGTATCTAGAAATTGTACCTGAAGAAGTCTGGAAAACTGTCCCTCCAAGATAGAGGGGCTGTTATCATTTACTATAACTGGACCATTCTGTGCAAAGGCTGCTGTAGATACATGGGTCTGTGGAGATGACATCCTAAAGAGCCTCAGGTGCCATATTACCATAGACTGCATTTCCTCTAAAACTGTGTGTTGAAGCTCCAGCTCTTCAGCTAGGTAGCTGAATCCAGAGATGGAATCTCTGAGGCAGCCATGATGGTTAAGTGGGAGGGCTCTGGACTAAGAGCCCTTGCAAGAAGAAATACCAGAGAAGCAGCTGTACACACTCCCAAAAGAAAAGCCAAGCAGGTGGCTGTCTGCAAGCAGCGAAGAGAGCCCTCACCAGAGCCAAATCAAATGAATCAGAACTTTGAGAAAATACATTGCAATTGCCTAAGCTGCTCTGTCTCTGCCTTTTTCTTAAGCAGCCTAAACAGACTAATACACACGTGAAGGAGTTCAGACTTTTCCCAAGTTCCATTCTTGGACCATCTGAATCAGAACCTTGCAAGCAATGATGATGTACCTCTATGGGATCTGGCTCTGAGAGTGGATGTCTAGGACTCTGTACTTGCATGCACTCAATGGATAGTATTTACGTCTACAATTAAAATTTGATGACCATAGCAGGAGGAGGCCAAGGGTTCAGAAGTTCAAAGACAGCCTTCACATCATAGTGACTTCAAGGATAACCTGGGCTGCATGAAAGGCTGTTTATAATACTTTAGTATTTAGAGGGGGCTATGGAGGTATTTTAGTCAGTCAAATTCTCTCTGTGTAAGCATGCGGCTCTACCTCAGTCTGATCCTCAGAACCCATGTGAAAAGTCAGCCCTGGGGACACACACTTATAATCCCATCTCTAAGCAGGCAGAGGCAGAAGAGCGTCTCCACGGCTCCCTGCCACCAGCCTAGACTAACCAGGGAGTGGACTATCAGTCAAGTATTATTACCAATGACCATGGTGGTAACAACACCGATTAAAGAAGTAGGACTTTCAGAATCTCAACAGGAACCCCAGATTATCAAATAGGAGTTGTGGCTTTTGGCAGATGACTTAGCAGTTTTGAGTGTCAACTTCCTGTTTACAAGTGAGTGGTGTCTTAGTTTCATTTGATGTAGTTGAGATAATAAAGCAACTTAGTGGAGAAATGGTTTGTTTTAGTTCACAATCTGAGACTGCAGTCTATCACTGTGGGGAAGTCAAGGCAGCATCAGCTGGGCAACTTACCAGGGGAGTAGAGCTCAGGGAGAGAATAAATGCACACACACTTGAGTCGCACACTTGTGCATAGCTTACACTTTTCTCTTTTGTGAAACACTGGACACAAACCCGGGAATGCCGCAGCTGCTCACTTTCAGTCTCTGCCAGCACTCTCCAGCCCGCAGGCTGGTCTGATCAAGACACTCCCTCACTGAGCCTTCCTCCCAAGTGACTCTGGATTGTGTCCATTAGAACTGCTGACTAACTGTAGAGTAAGTTACTAGTTGTTGACAATTAGAACTAACCATCACACATTATAATTGCAGAAAGGAAGTCTGAGACAACGCAGTTATGAGGTAAAGGAGAGGAAGGGCCTTGCACAGAACTCCAGACCTCATGATTTGAGGAGGGGGAGGGGTCCTTGGGTCATGTACTCCTTACAAATAAACCCCATTCACAGGCTCCTGTTCTCAAAATGTACTTTGGAATTCTTTTTTTTAATTAAGAAAAATTTTCCATTCATTTTGCATGCCAATCAAAGTTCCCCTCAGCCTCCCCCTCCCAACCCACTCCCCACTCCCCCTCCACAAGAAGACAAGGCCTCCCAGGGGAGGTACATCCAGTAGAGGCAAGTCCAAGCCCCTCCCCCTGCCTCAAGGCTGTGTGAGGTGTCCCATCATAGGTAGTGAGCTCCACAACTTAATACCATGGAATGCCTCACAATACTGTTCTTTTTCAGAAGCTACATCGTGTGGATGTGTGTGCATGCACATCCATGTGCACACACTTGTGGAGGCCAGTAGATAATTCTTCAAGCACCATCCACCTTAGGGTTTTGAGACAGGTTCTATCACTAGTCTAGAGCTTGCCAAGTAGGCTAGACTAGCTGGTCAGGGAACTTCAAGAACCTGCCTGTCTCCACCTCCCCAGCACTGTTTTACCAGCACCAGATACCACTCCAAGATTTTTATGTAGGTTCTGGGAAAGAACCGGGGTCATTATGCTTGTGTGGCAAGTATTTTACCAACTGAGCCATTTTACCAGCCTGACAGCTACAGTTTTTAATTTCCCTGATGTATGTCTAAAATGTATCACCACGTGTCCCTCCTCCTGCCAGTGACATCACAGCCCCAATTGTTCAAATCCAGATGCTTATAAGTCTTGGCTTAAAAATAAAGTGTAGACTAATAAGCTGCAGGGACTAGGAATGCAGCTCAGTTGATAGAATGCTGGAACAGCACATATGAAGGCCTGGATTTGATTCCCAGCACTACATAAACTGGTTGCAGCAGCACATGCCTGCAACTCCAGAATTCAGGAGGTGGAGGCAGAAGAATCAGAAATTCAACACATCCTTGGCTTCATAATAAGTTCAAGGCCAACCTGGGCTACATGAGATCTTCTCTCAAAAACTAATTAATTGAGTTGGGCAGTGATGGTGCATGCCTTTTATCCCAGCACTTGGGAGGAAGAGCCAGGCAGATCTCTGGGAGTTCAAGGCCAGCCTGGTCTACAGAGTGAGATCCAGGACAGGCTCCAAAACTACACAGAGAAACCCTGTCTCAAAAAACAAAAAACAAAAAATTAATTAATTGAATAACCAAATAAAGACAAATGAATTTGGCATGTGGGCTGTGGTGTGTCAACTCTGGAGCAAAGCTTGAAGCCAAAATAGATGGTGGCTTTGATGATGCTGATGCTGAGGGTGATGTTATGTCACAGAAGGTTCATTAACTATATAACTATATAAAACACTTGTTTATATCCATCCTTTGCTAGGTATAGACACAGAGAGTAGCATGCACATGGGTGAGGTCAGAGGAGTAACCAATGGCTGGATTGTTGCAGAGTTCCTGTTGATGCACATATGAAAGCTATAATCACATTAACCAAGGGTATTCCACTTGCTCTGCTTAATCGCTTCCAGCGGCCATTCCCACAGTACTGTCCAGGATGCTGACAAGCATGGCCAAAAGAAAAGGAGGGGTGGAGAGCTGAATAGTCTTGGGAGACACCCTCTGAATAAGATTCACAACTCAAATTAGCCTATTAAAGACAACATTCAGTCCTGAATCCAAGAGTCCTATTTAAGTTTGTGATCTGGGAAGGGGGCTCCAATGCTGGGTCTTAACTCAGCTGTGTTCACTTGAATATGTTCTTTTGATTCTCTGAGCCTCAGTCTCCTCATTTGTGAAATGCTGATTGTCGAAGTAGGTTTCTATTGTTGTGATAAACACCATAACCAAAAACAACTTGGGGAGGAAAAGGTTTATTTCATCTTAAAGCATTTAGACCATTATCCAGGGAAGTCAGAGTAGGAACCTGGAGGCAGGAACTGAAGCAGAGATCATGAAGGAGTGCTGCTTACTGACTGCTCCTCTTGGCTTCCTCAGTTTGTTTTCTTATAGAACTCAGGACCACCTGCCCAGAGGTGGCACTATCCACAGTAAGCTGGGCCCTCCCCCATCAATCACTAATTAAAAAAATGCCTTACAGGCTTGCATACAGATCGATCTGATGGAGGGACATCTCAATTTCTCAATTCCCTCCTCTCTGATGACTCTAGCTTTTGCCAAGTCGACAGAAAACTAGCACAGTGATAACAGCCAGCTGCACCCACCCTGTGCTTTGCCAATTTCTGCTGATGTCCTCCGGCGCCTAGGTGATTCCTACCGGTGGTAACAGTGTCAAGACACTCCCCTGTCTGCTTCGGTCTAAATGTAAGACCTCCCCACAGGCTAGTGTATTTGAACACTTGATCCTACTGGTGTTACTGTTTTAGGAAGGTAGTGTGGACTCCAAGGAGGAGCCTGGCTGGAGGCGGTAGTTGAGGGGTGGGAGTTGTGGGTGGTAGTCCAGCCAAGACCCTAACCCGAGCTCTCTGCTTCCTGGTTGGTACTGTGTAACAAGCAGCTGCCATAGGCTCTGCCTCCACTAAGCCACATACCATGGCACGTTTTTGGCCAGGGTGGACTATATCCCCTTAAGCCATAAGCCAAAATGAACCCTCCCCTTCTTAAATGGCTTTTTTTCAGGTACCCATCACAGCAATGAGAACAGTGACTACCACACTCGTCAATCTCTTGAACTAATGGACCCTTCCCAGTCTCTTTAACCTAGAGCTAGCAGACGGGTGAGTCAGAAACCGATGAGAGTATATGAAGGTGGTACCTTAGGGATTAAGAAGAGCCCTTCAGAGCAATTCAGAATAGTCTCATGGGTGGAATGTTTGGTAGAGTACTTAGCATCTAGTTAAGTCCTAAATGCTGAGGCATGGCTTGAGCAAACCGGACATGATCCTGAGCTATTTGTGATTTAGAGGCAAATAGGTTTCCATTGAGTCCTCAGTCCATTGGTCACTTCTAAGAGCCACAGGCCACATTCTCCAGCCACACAAAAGCCCAGCTTCCTCCCAAGGCTCTGAGTATCATACACAAAGGCCTAGAAAGCCAATATAGGCCTGAGGCTAAGAAACAAAGGGTTGCCAGTCACCTGCTCCTCTGAGCCATTCCAGAGAAAGCCTGTGTCAGCTAGCCTCAGTAAAGGACAGACAGCCTGCCGCGGACCTGTTCCCGACCAAAGCTACAGGCTTTGCAGCTCATTAGCACTGGTCCCTTGGAAGTCTACCAACCCTGTGGGTCCTTGATGCTGCTCACAGACCCACCACAGGCTGGCAGAGCTGCCTCTGATCCTAATACTCATGGTAGAAAGGTCCTGCCTCGTGGTTCTCTGCCTGCCTAATCAATAATAGCTTCAGAGAGGAAAGAGAAAGGGTAAGAAAGGCAGGCCCCTTTCTCCCTGTCTCCCTGTGCCCCTCCCTCCCTCTAGGATGCTGAAAATAGCCTAATTAGATTGTCCCCCTGCCTGGGTGCCATGGAGATGACAGGCACAGAGGCTGTCACAGAGCTCACACACCCTTCTGAAAGTTGTCTCTAGCTCTCTGTCAGGCTGTGGCTGATGGTGGCACAGGACCCAGCCCTGCAGGACCAGGGCGAAGGGCTGTCTGTCACAAGGCAGCAGTGATGTGTAAGTAGTGCAACCAGCAACAGGAAGCTGGCAAAAGCATTGAGCAGAGTCAGCCGGGTCCCCTCAGGAAGCCATGTGTAGCCAAGAACTTCAGCCCCCAACCTGTTCTCTGAGACCTGATTACATGCAAAACCACTTAAGGAGAAGTAGCATTCCATATGTGGAAAGCTGAGGACTGGACAGTTTCTCGGTACTTATTTGGAAAGAAATGAGAGCACACCATTTCCCAGCTGTGGCCCTGTCTGGCCTCACCCCCTCTTTCCCAGCTGTGTGGCCCTGTCTGGCCCCGCCCCCTCTCTTTCCCAGCTGTGAGGCCCTGTCTGGCCCCGCCCCCTCACTCACTGTGCTGTGGCCACACCCATGGTGCTCCTACTTCAACATGATTATGCAAGCCCATCTCCATCGCTGCAATGTACACAGCCTCTTCCTGGGACTCCCCCTATCTGAATCACCCTCATAACTCAGCTCTCCTCTCTAAGGTCACCTCAAAGATAGAGATACCTTAAATGTCTGCCAACAACACCCCTTCTTTTCACCCACTGTCACTGTCTCTATATTGTTCTGTTCAGATCTCCTTAAAAATGAACACTGACTAAAATCAGTGTGTGTGCGTGTGCGTGTGCGTGTGCGTGCGTGCGTGCGTGCGTGCGTGCGTGCGTGTGTGTGTGTGTGTGTGTGTGTGTGTGTGTTTACTCCACCCACCCACCCAAGAATGTAAAGTACATCACAATAGGGTCTTTGTCTCTCTGTTTCACTGCTGTTCAAAGTAAGTGCTCAATAAAAACACTCTTCAAAGAAGTTAGCAAGAATATCATAGAGGGGAGGATTCCATTCAAGCAGACACTTGACGATTAGAGGCCCTGAGACAGCATCTCCTGAACCAAGGGCTTGACTGGTTTAGTTTCACTACTGTTGCTGCGACTAAAAACAAAACAAAACCAAAAATAACTTAAAGGAAAAAGTCTTTATTTGGCTCCCAACTCCAATTCCAGGTTATGGCCCATCCTTGCAAGGAAGCTACGGCATGAGGAACTTGAAGCAGCTAGTCACCCCACATCCACATCAAGAGCAGAGAACAATGATTAATGCATGCATGGTGCTCAAGCTCAGTCTTTTCACCTAGTCTGGGGCTCAGCCCACTAAATGATACTACCCACATTGAAGGTGGCTCTTCCCACCTCTGTTAACCCAATGAAGAAAAGCTCTCACAGGCATGCCCAGAGACAACCCACTCTAGACAGTTCCTCACCGAGATTCCCTTCTCAGAAGATTCTAGAACGTGTCAAGTTAACACTAAGTGTTACATATGGAGGGAGTCTGATTCTCACCATGTGTGATTTTAAAGTTTTAGAAGTTAATGAGTAAAATGCTGGGACTCTGAGGGGCCAGCTCTGGTTTTCTGCCTCTTTGACTCCATGCACATGAACCTAAGAGAATGACAAGTACACATTTGGCTGCATGAGGCTGGAGCTCCAGAGAGTTTGGACTGAAAGACTAAAGTTCCCTGAGAGCAGAGACTCAGTCTGCATTGCTTGTTACATTCACTTCCATCCGGAACAGACTAGCACATGAATGGCACTCCACAAATACCTGTTGGTGGAGTGAGTGAGGGATCTGAGGGGGTTCACAGCATAACAAAACCAGACAGTGTGCTGAAAGTATGGCCAATTATGCCGAAAGAGTTGAATTTACCCTGGTAGGGACAAAGTAACAAGAGTTACTACATTTAATTGCCCAAGAAGTGGACTAGAGACAAAGGAGAAAGGAGTTGATGGGTAGAGTGATAACGAGACTTCCGAGGATGGTTAACGGCATCCAGCAGATGTAGCTAGTGAGGTAAAGGAAGCAGATATAGTGGCTGTGGCTGTGTTACCCTACTCCAAACATCTGAAGGCAGATTACTCTCTTCATGGGGGTCTAATACAGGTCATTCTCTCATTTCTTCCCTCGCTTATCCATCCAACAAATAATAGTTAAGCACCTATTATAAACCAAGCATCATGAAAGATACTGCAATAAGATACCTAGTAGGTAGGCAGATGGATGGATAGATGGATGGATGGATGGATGGATGGATGGATGGATGGATGGATGGATGGATGGATGGGTGGGTGGGTGGGTGGGTGGGTGGGTGGGTGGATGGATGGATGGATGGATGGATGGATGGATGGATGGATGGATGGATACATCCCCAAGTGACTTTCAAAGTCCTTGAGGACAGAATCTCCGTATCATGCTTCACTGGTATTCTCTTTGCTCTCAAACACTAGTCAAAGAGACAGAGAAAGTGCTCAATAAATATTGACCAAGTGTCACAGGCAGACTGATGTCTTGATAGGTGGCTGTGTAGTGGAGTGAGACCCTCTTCCCTTCCAGGTTCATTCTCACTCATAATGGATCCTGCTTACTCTTCCCACTTCAGGTTTAGAATAAGCTAAAGGATGGTTACTTAACCACATTACCTGCGCCCCCAGGTTGCTGAGATCACTCTGACCCCTTCCTTTGGGGAGGAAGGGAAGAAATCAGACAGAGATGCTTTTATCTTTCAAATTCTGCAGATTCCCTAATTTGAGTCTGTTTGCACAGATGATGTTAGCCAATATAAAAAACAGTCTGAAACACTACTCTCTCTCTCTCTCTCTCTCTCTCTCTCTCTCTCTCTCTCTCTCTCTCTCTCTCTCTCTCTCGTGTGTGTGTGTGTGTGTGTGTGTGTGTGTGTGTGTGTGTGTGTGTTTTACTAACCATCTGTAGCTCTGGACTGCTGGGAGACATATGCCTTTGTGGGTGACTTTAAATCACAAAGGACTCCAACATTTGTGCTCCACTCTCTAAAATAAAAAAAAAAAAATCCACTGCTTCAGACCTTCCTCTGCTGATAGCCAAGGTCACCCAAGAGTTGCAATGAGGTGGCAATGTACCTCCAAATAGGCAGCCACCAGGAATCTCAGGCATCACTCTGGTGCCTGAGTGTCAAGTGTCTGTGTGTGATGAGACCCTTTCTTAGCTCTTGCCAGTATCCAACCTTGTCGCCTTCCTTGATATTTTCTTCCCTGCCCCTTCACCCCCCAACCATGGGGGTAAGTGAGGACATCAACAGAATGCAGCTTCAGGGATTCCCAGGTTGGTACATGACCCAGACCTGACCAATCAAAAGGACCCACTAAGTGGATGAAGACAGAGACAAAAGAGTCCTCAGAGTTTCCAAGGAAGAGTCTATGCCAGGACCACTCAAAGAATCTACAGAACATGAGGATTGTGTTTTCTCAGAGCAGAAAAGAATGTGGATTTAAATCTACCTCCTTTGTCACTGACCAGCTGGGTGACCTTGTGTTGGTGACTAAACTTCTCTTCGCCTCATTCTCCTTCACTCATAAAATGAGCATCCAGCCATGCACTGCTTGCAATATGGTCCCCCACACAGTGGGTGCTTTATAAATCTAGATCGCCCTTTACACACATCCACCCTCTTCTTGTTATTCTCCCTAGCAACTGATCTCATAAGTGAATATAACCTTCCAGAATTCCCAAATCTAAATCTCCAACAATAACCTTTCATCTGAACTCCAGACTCATACATCCAACAGCTTGGCATCTCTATTTGGATGTCTCCCAAGCATCCTGAACTTAACAGTTTCTCAAAATGAGGCAGCCATTCATGCCTCTGAACTACCAATTTCAAAAACAGTTCCCCTCATTTCAGGGAAATGAGTCTGGGGAGGTGTTATATGTGTGTGCACGTGTGTGTCTATGCTCACCTGTGTGGAGGTCAGAGGTTAACATCAGGTGGATTCTTCTCTCACTCTCTATTATTTGAGACAGAATCTCACACTTCACCTGGAATTCACCATTTATACTACACTGGCTGCCTAGTGAGCCCCTGGATCCACTTCACTCTGCCCTTTTTCCAGGGCTGCAGATGAGCCTGACTTTTTACATGGGGTCTAGGAATCCTAACTCAGTACAGCAAACACTACCCACTGAGCCATCCACCCAGCTTCAGAGAGATGGGCCTTAAGTGCCCTCCCTCCATGGGTCTTTATAGCCCCAGCCAGAAGTTCAGGAAGCTTCCTTGTTACCCCTCTCTCCCACCCTCCTAACTAAACACCACCCATTTCTGTTTATTCTACCTCTGTGTTCCATTAATCTCTTTCTTAGCATCTTGGTGTCAACTCTTAAGCTCCTTCACTGAATTAAACTTAAATTGCTAGATTGGTCCACTCTGAGCCAAATATGCAGGCTGTTGTGCTTTGGGTACAACGTGCCCCACAAAGGGCTCATACACATGCAGGTGATACTCAGGAGGTGGAGCTTAGTTGGAGCAGATACTTGGATATGTCTCATTCCTAGCCCCTCCCTGTCTCTCTGCTTTTTGTCCACCATGAAGTGAGCAGCTCTCCTACCATGGTATTCCATGGCCATAGTGTTCTACCTAAGCACATAACAGCAAATAAATGGACTGAACCCTCTGGAGCCATGGGATAAAATAAAGAATTCCTCTCTTGTCTCCACCAAGCATTTAGCCATAGCAATATAAATGTAACTAATTCATAAATCAATCTTGTTACACCACTTACCCTGTATAAAGTCTTCCCATGGCTCCCCAGGGAGTCTTGAAATAAAATAAAAAATCTTTCTCTTAGCCCAACAAGAGAACAGGCCCTGGCTGTCATGGAGGCCTCACCTTTGACCCTGTTTTTGCCCTGACTTTGGTAGATGTAGGTCTTTACTCCCAAGCAGGCAGCTCCTAGTTCCTGACCACCCCAGACTCCCTGCTGAGTCTTGTCCACATCACCCTCCCCCCTAGATCTCTCTGATATAGAAAAGTTGGTCACGGACCTGGCCATCTTCCTCCAGCTGGGATGAGGCAGGCTTGAAGAAGTGATACATTCTGCCCCTCGGAGTCCTCCACTCCAACACCTTCCCATGCTGGGCAAGCGCTGCAAACGTGCAGCCTGTGCTGCAAACATGCAGCCTTGCTCCATGTTGTCCGGCCCTCCTCGCCCGTTGCTATGCACAACACATCATTTGCCCTGGACCCCCCTGTGACGGAAATCATAAGGCGCATGTGGCTGGTGCACAGTCCATCCGAAACCTATTTATTAGCCCTGCTGCACAGAATGCAGTAGATGTTCTAACTTCGTGTGGTTATTTGTTGAGAGTGGTGGTTACAGGTTGCTCTTATGTCCTCTGCCCTACAATAGAAAAACGTTGTCATGCCAGTACAGCAGCTGGTGTTTTTAGATATGGCCCAAATATCTAAATCTTGGAAATACACCAGTGTTTGAAATATTTGGACTCTCCCCATCCTTGTGACAAGAGGGCGATGGAGCTGAACAGAGTCTGGGGCAGACAGATGCAAATTGAATCTAGATTTGGCCGTTTTCTAACTTGTTTCTGCACAATTTTCTTCGACCTGAAGTCCTGACATGACTCTTCATGGCTGGAGTCTGAAGTCCCAAGGCCATCCCAAGATGGTCAGATCTGCAGGGTGTGTCCCTGCTTCCCACCCTACAACATATTGCACAAACCTCCATCTGTCCCTCTAGTTCAGCCACACTGCTGCTTCTCATCTGAAATCTTCCCACAAGGAAGATTTTACACTTGCTGTTCCCTCTGAGGAAAGTGTGCTTCCATCGCCAACTTCAATTTCATTGTATTTCAGGCCAGTGTCTTAAAAAGACTTTCTGATGGCCTTTCCAGCCCTAAGGTTCAGCACAGTACCATTCGCTGCATTCAAACAGCAGCCAATGCTCACTCTTCAGTGTAGACCATGGCCAGAATGGCAATTCCTCTCTTGTCACTGTAAGGTGTTTGACCATAGCAATATAAGAGTAACTAATTCATAGATCAATCTGATTACATTACTTTCTCCTATAAGGTCTTCCATTGCCTCCCCAGGAATCTTAAAATAAAACAGAAACCTCCTTATCTTACCCAACAAGAGAATATGAACAGGTCCTGGTTGCCATGGAAGCCTTACCTTTGATCCTACTTTTGCCTTGACTTGAAAGTTGCTGTCTTGACTCCCAAACAGGCAGGACCTGGTTCCTGGACCACCCACACTCCCTACTGACCCCTTTCTATATCCCTGAAAGCATAGCTCTAGGATGGGGGAAGAGCTTAATGACCTTGTCACAGTGCATCACCAGATCCTAGCACTGGATCTGAAATACAGCATTTCATCCACCGAATGAACTGGTTAGGTGGCTTCGCAGCCTTGAGGATGACTAGAACTAAAGTCTGGAATGGTTGAAAAGAAAGGCAAGGAAATTCCACCAGTTTGTTAAACCATGCTGCCTTAGTTAGGGTTACTATTGCTATGATGAAACATCATAAACCAAAGCAACTTGGGGAGAAGCTTATGCTTCCACATCACAGGTCATCATAAAAGAAAGTCAGGACAGGAACTCAAGTAGGGCAGGGTCTGACACAGAAGGCCACAGAGGAGTACTGCTTATTGGTTTGCTCCTAATGGCTTGCTTGCCCTACTTTCTTACAGATATCAGGACCATCAGCCCAGGGATGGCCCCATCCACAATGGGCTGGGTGCTCCCTGATCAATCACGAATTATGAAAATTATGAAAAATTACCTGCAGCCCAATCTTACGGAGGCATTTTTTAGATTGAGGCTCACTCTGCTATGATGATTTTAGCTTGTGTCAAATTGACAAAACTAGCCAGCACACATGCCCAGTATGTGTCAGTGGATAAACAAAAAGTCACCATGAGCCTGGCTCTGCCACTTAGTAGCCATGTGACATCAAACCTGGGACATGTCTCTGACCAGTTGTGAGGACTCAATGAGATCCTTTATACAAAAGTGCTGGCATATAGTAGGAACTTCATAAGATATGCATGTTATTATCTATGGGGGTCAATGGTTCTCAATCCCCAGAGTCTAACAAAACACTGATGACCAGAGCCCCTTCCAGGTCATTTGGATCCTTTTTCTCTGAAGGAGAATCCTGGGCATTGAAACTTTCCTCAATGTCCTTACCATAAAAATTTGAAGCACATTACAGATGAAAACCCCACTGACAACCTAACTAATATATCCAACACACTCCAATCTTGCTTTATTACCTCTTTATCCATCTATCCCTCTACTCACTTAACAATCTAATAGGTGATGGCTCTGGTGGCTGTGTTGTTGTTGTGTGTTTTTGAAACACAACCTTACTGTGTAGCCCAGGGTGCCCTAGAAATCATAATCCGCCTCTTCAGTCTCTCAGGGACTCAGGCTATAAGCATGTACTCTTATGGCTAGCTCCATGTTTTTATGCATTTTAAAGTAAATGGTAGGTATCAGTATAGTTTTCCCCACATAGACTAGCATGCTTATCATTTCATTAACATCTGTTTACATATTTGTCTTCTGAGATAAAATTTATTTAACCTGTAGTGCCAAATCTTAAGTATTTTATTTGATGAGTTTAGTACTGTTCATGCTTATGTGACCCTAGGCTTTATCAATCATAGAGCAAAAGTTCCCTCAGCTGTTGCATCCCTATTCTACGTAATCAACCACTATTTTGAGTTTTCTCTTTCACCACATGGAGGTTCACACAAGTGCACTCCCACACAAATGAACATGTACAACTCATACATGCAAAAGAAATCAAGGCAGATGGTTCATGAGGATGAACATCCAAAGTTGACTTCTAGCCTCTACATGCATGTGCAAATATGTACACAGGCACATTCACACATGTACAGGTACAGTGGAGGCAGCATAAGATGAAGGCAGTTACCCAGTGCCTTTCTGGCCATTTTTACATTCAAGCTCTCTAGAAAAATGTTTTCTTTTTGAATTTAAGTCTTTCCCTCTCCTATAGCATGTACCCAGGGTCTAAATTTAGGCATCAGGTTGTGAAATCGGAATTATTGCAATACTAATGGCAACTGTTCCTTTTCAAATATTTTCTCTGACCCAAGAGCTCTGGTAAGCCATTCCTATGCACTAACTCTGTGGCCCTCTTTCCAGGCATACCAGTGTCCCACCAAACCTCCCATTACCCACCGCTACAGATGGAGATGACGAGATGGTGGTGGGGGTGGTGGTGGGGGTGGTGGTAGTGGTGGTGGTGGTGGTGGGGGGGGTGGTGGTGGTGGTGGTGGTAGCGGTGGTTTATAATTCTTGCACCTTCTCTAGGGCCATTGGAATGACTTTACTCAGAGATTCCAAGGAATTGCTTCTCCACCTCTGGGGAAACCTAGAGCCAAAGATTGACACAAGAGCTTTGTCCTTTGCCTCAGACTCAGACAGCCTCCAGGGTGCAATTTACACACCAGAGTTAGCCATAAGATCAGCCGGCCACTAGCCAGTCTCTAAACAATATCCTTATTTAATCTCCTCCCTGCCCTGCCCTCCTTTTTTCTTCACAGGCTTCTGCCAAAGGCAATAAATATCCTGTGATTACTTGCATGTCAGCCTCTACCTCAAACTTTGCCTCTAGGGAAACTGACCTAAGACTTCCCCTTCTGAAATGGAAGAACCAGACCCAAAGGATTATAGTGGACTGCTCACAGTAGCAAGCTATAGCTGGAGGAATCAGAATTTGATCCAAAGTATATATGCTCAACCCCAAACCTCTGATGGGACTGACTTCTAAGAAGTCATGGTTAAGAACCATACTGTACAGGATGCACCCAAGGACTAAATAATATTAGTGCATAAAAGAGTCTTATAGTAATCAAAAAACATGAGAGTCAAAATATCCCCCTACAGATGTGAGGTTGAGGCTGATGGCAGACTGTTTTGACCATCACTAAAGCTTGTTCTCTCTTCGCTGGGCACACAGCTATGCTGGAGTTCCCAGCTTCCATAACACTATATGTGGCTAGGTCACTAGTCCTGGCCAAGAAATTTGGGAGGAGGATATATTGAGCATTTATAGACATTGATTTTGGGGAGAAAATCATTAAGATTTTCTTTATCCTTCCCCTGGTGTTATAAGATATTCTCAGGGTCCTGACAGGCAGTTCCCAAAGTGGATCCCAAGGCACCCTGCTGGTTCAACACAGCAAACTCACAGTTGTGGCATAGGCTATTTTAAAAAATATTTGTTCTTATTTTTATTTGTGTGTGTGTGTGTGTGTGTGTGTGTGTGTGTGTGTGTGTGTGTGTGTGTGTGTGTGTATGTTCCATGCAGGTGTCCACACAGGCCAGAAGAGGGTGTCATTGTGAGTTACCTGATGTGGGTGCTGGGAACTGCACTCAGGTTCTCTAGAGGAGCAGAAGGTGTTCTAAACCAGTGAGCCATCTCTCCAGACCCTTAAAGTCCTTAAGGACACCGAGTAGCATCTGTCAGGACCATGTATTAGCTCAAGGTCATCCAAGGTTCCACATCCATCACCATATTTTTATGATGTCATAGCTTTACAAAAAATGATGTCTGATTGTTGCTATGGTTACAAACAAGTATACTAGCTTCTGTGTTCTGTATTCTGCATTTGTGAACTCACTCACACAGTACAAATAATCTGTAACCTCAAAGTCAATACTTGAAGTCATGTCATTCAAAAGCAGATATGCAGAATGGTAAAAATAAATATGACTCAACCAACATTCCCATTCCTAGCTTGGAAGAAGCCATCTAAGCCTGAGCCTTCTCATTTTAGATCTCATACTTTTTGTTTTGTTTTGTTTTTTTGAGACAAGGTTTCTCTGCATAGCTTTGGGGCCTTTCCTGGGACTCACTCTGTAGCCCAGGCTGGCCGAGAACCCACAGAGATCCATCTGCTTCTGCCTCCCTCCCAAGTACTGGGACTAAAGGCGTGCACCACCATCACCCAGCTTAGAACTCATACTTTATTCAAGGGACCTTTTTCAGGATATACTTAGGGTCCACAATTTTAGATCTTTTCATTTCCTTTTGTTTCTAAGCACAGTGCTACTCAAAGAAAGCTGTACTGTGTCTCACACAGAGGCTACATGTGTGTTTGGATAAGCTTTCTCAGGCATGAATTACAGTATGGGCTATTAGCTCAATTCATAAATCAATAACACCTATTAAGCAAGATGCCTTTACACAGAAGTGCACATGGAACTAGGTTACCATTGATCAATTGAAAAAATTGTTGGGGCCAGAGGATGGGGAGGGGTGCAGTGAAATGCCGTCTTCTGGACATGACCATGGCCATTGCACTCACGAACTATTGCCTCCATGGTCACCTGCCCAAGACCTATGCAATGAGCCTGTCATTCCATCATGGATGAGGACAAGTTCAGGAAGCCTTGCCCTTCCCTGATGAGCTGCTCATAGTTAATGGCTGCTGAGGAAAGGGGGATTCTTTCTTCTTCAGTGATGTAGCCCCTGATAAACTGCTTGTGCTCCAATAAATACCCCCCTACCCATGCTCATGTAGGCACCCCTTATTCAATTCAGTGGGTCACACAAAGATGATATGAAATAAGGGCACTTGTGGGGGAAAAACATGGATTCAAAGGGAGTGAGTGGGGAATAAGGGAGAGTTACGGGCATCCAAATATATATATGCATATATGAAACTGTCAAAGAATAAATAATTTTTAATGTCACCAAATACTCAAAGGAGCTTCACCTTGGATTTCCACTAGAAAGAGTGTCTCTAGCTCACTAGTTCTGTGTTGGCAGTGACCTTGAAGGACATTTCTACTACAAATAAGAATCTCCTGAAGATCATGAAGATCTGCTTAAGCAGTGATTGAATAAAACAAATGCTCAGCAACTCCTCAAAAATGCTTATCTAAAAATGGTGCTGGTTTACCACTGGCTGTTATGAAAAGAATAGTGAGCAACATTTTGAGAACCAGAAGTGAATAGAAGCCTGTGAGCTACTGCCCTGGGGGATGGCAGAACCACATACTAAAAGCCACCTGGGTCATAAATTGCCACATGGAGAAGAGCTGCTCACCAGACAAGAACACCTGCCTTGGACCATCATGTCGCAAGAAATAAATGTCAATGTCTTTGAGACATTCCACAACTCAGTCTTTTGTTCTACAGTGCTATAGTCCACCCAAAACAGTATATGTAAACAAACTCTTAACCTTGCAAATGTTGCTCACGTTGTCTTACATGTATAAAACACAAATTAGGCATACATGAGTCTAAGAAAATATGACATTCAAGGTAATGAGACACATTAACTAACAAAAAACAGCACTTTCATCTGCGCACAGGTAGTAGGGAGAAATGAACAAAACATAGGCATAGTCCCTGGTTTTCCCTTTTACTGACAATGGAAAGACATACTCAAGTGCAATGGGTTTTCATCAAAGAGACAAATTATGATGTAGAAATTCTTCCATATTGAAAAATTCCAATTTGAAGGGAGGCTCATTAAGACAAATTTTACAAGGCTTAGGAAGTAAACAACTCCCAAGTCTCAGGAAGTCCCTAAAACAAGGTTCCTACACTGCAGCAGAGTCTTCCTGCTATGGAAAGGAACCCAGCAACCTAGTGAGCTGCCTATAAGTTGTGTAGGAACAGCAAGGAGGTAGGTTTTGTGAGTCATCACCTAGGCAGGGTGGGCTTTTCACTGATGAAATTGCCTTTGAATCATTCACGCTCCATAGGTAAACCCTCACTAATACTCCAGTAAGTGACCTCAGTGAACTTGCTACTTTACCAAATCCAACCTGGGTGGAGTCATTCTTATCTGATGATGGTGCCCGACCTAGAACAAGTAGACATTTTCTCACACCTTACCAGCAAAAGGGACACAACACAGAGATAAATAAATGCCAAACACAAAGCACTGTGATGCTAGAACTCCACATGTGGCATGTTCCTGAACATGCAAAACTATCTATGGCCACGGGAATCAGAACACTGGACTCCTCTGGGGACGGCGACTAACAAAGGACACAAGCGGATGTGGGGATTCGGGGAAATGATCTTCAGCATTATAAAGGAGCTTGTCGAATGGGGAAAGCATCTGTCAAAATTTATTAATTGCATACTTATGATATGTGTATTTCACTGTATATAAATTATACTGATTCATACAAATTCTAGGCTAAAGATTTGGCAGTTGATGGCTTCAGAAGGCAATTATAAGCAAGCTGAGTGGTTTTATCCCCAGAGGACTCAGCACTGGGTGCTTTATATAAAGCTAATTTTGGCAGCCATCTTCCTGAACTTTTCTAAAGCAAAAAACTCCCACCCCACCCCGCAATCACACTGTTATTAAGCACTCCAAAATAACAAACCAAACATACGCCATTCTTCTCAAAGAAGAGGTAAATGATGGAAGGGTCTTCAACAGGCCTGTGATTGGGGCCTCCCCTTCAACTCTGTAGGTACCCTGAGAAACACTCAAAAACTAGGGACAGGATTCAGAGATTAGGGGTTGCTAACTACGGATTCAAAGTGGGGCAACTGAGTTTAAGTCCCACAGTACAAAGCACAGTACAAACCCAAATGTGAGGTGATGGCATGGCCTGGACATATGCAAGGCAGTGACTGCCTTGGAGCCTTGCTGGTAAACTAAGCAAGTCAAACAAGCTTGGAGAAAATAGCGTATGGTAGCTAGCCTTCAGCCATAGCACCCAGCTCAGGGAGGGGGTTAGAGCTGGCAGAAAACAGGAACACAGCCTTGTTTAAAGGAGACAACCGCTACTCAGCTCTAGCCCAGCAAGGCCAGATCATCCGAGAGAGGGGATGCTGTTTTGTTTTGTTTTGCTGTTATTAGTATTGTTTTGTTTTGTTTGTTTTTCCTTCTCAGTTTTTTCAAGAGAAGCCAAAACTCTGAACTTGATAATGATACCTCTCAGTTTTTGCAGGCTGGAAGTTAACTCAATTTTAAAAATATACCAGATACCTCAAATCCACCCTTTCTAAGCCACAAATTTGCAATTTGGGGGTTAAAACTATTGCAAATGCACCTGAGCTCCTGGCTTTAAATTAAATGAGGCATGGTTACTGCTCCTCTGTGCCCTGGATCCATCCAGGGTTCTGAGCTGTTTGCTCTGGGAGTCAGGGGAATTTACCAGCTCCCTCCTTCAGTTTCTTAGGAGTTACACAACCAGCCTTGCTGAAACCAGCCAAAGTACAACTCCAAAGCCCTGGGACCAAGGTTGGTGCTTTCTGCGGGTCTGCCCACACCTTAGCTGTGTGATGCACAGTGGCCACCACTACGAAGCAGGAGGTGCAGGAAGGCAGCTCACAGCCCCAGCGTGCTCAGCACTGGCACCATTCACATGGATACATAAGATAAAGCCACCCAATTAAAATTCTTGCTAGGTCATCTGAGGCCTGTTTTTTCTTTGTAAACAAGTAAACAGAAATGAAGGCAAGCATGTTTTGATCTTCTACCTCTTAGATCCATCTGATGGCTTTGAGATAACCTCCGCAGCTTGGCAGCTCTATGAGAGAAGGCAGAACTGCGGCAAGCAGAGCTATGGGAGAGCTCAGGGAGACTGAAAACCAAGCCTATCACTTCTGTGTGGTTGGATGCTGGATGGATGCTCAACAGACACTCGGTGTAGAGTTGAGACATCCCCACTTAGACCAATGCATCTCTAGTGTGATCCACCATACCCCCCACCATAGAAGCAGCAAACTACTCCTTAAAATTTAAATGTCTAGTCCTACCAGATGCTTATTAGGTAAGGGGCCTTGATGAGAGACTGCAAATGCTCCATCTTCTTCTCCACTCAACCCTGAAATATGTAATCTCTTCTAGAGGAGTTATAAACACACGTGCGTGAACTGCACTTCTAAAAAAAATCTGAGATGAGGAAAATGGAGAAATTGCTCAGCTATTAAATGTGCTTCCTGTTCTTCCTGTTTCCCAGTACCCATATCAGATAGCTCACAACTGTCACTCCAGCTCCAGGTGAGCAGACACCCTCTGTGTCTAGACTGTGTGGGCACCTGCATGCATGTATGAATACACACATATACACATAAACAAAGAAAAGAAGAAGAATTCCAAGATGGAGCTGGGAATAATGATACATGCCTGTAATCCCAAGCACTTGGAAGACTGTGGTGAGAAGACCATGAGTTTGACCAGCCTAAGTTAAACAGAGAGACCTTGTCTTGACAACAACAAAAACAGCAAAAAGATCCAAGATGGGAACAAAAACTAGGTTATTGTAACCTTTACTGCTGTGCTATGCTATAGTGTGTGCTATGCTATAGTGTGTGCTATGCTATAGTGTGTGCTATGCTATAGTGTGTGCTATAGTGTGTGCTGTGCTATAGTGTGTGCTGTGCTATAGTGTGTGCTGTGCTATAGTGTGTGCTATGCTATAGTGTGTGCTGTGCTATAGTGTGTGCTATAGTGAGTGCTGTGCTATAGTGTGTGCTATGCTATAGTGTGTGCTATGCTATAGTGTGTGCTATGCTATAGTGTGTGCTGTGCTATAGTGTGTGCTGTGCTATAGTGTGTGCTATGCTATAGTGAGTGCTGTGCTATAGTGTGTGCTATAGTGAGTGCTGTGCTATAGTGTGTGCTATGCTATAGTGTGTGCTATGCTATAGTGTGTGCTGTGCTATAGTGTGTGCTGTGCTATAGTGTGTGCTATAGTGTGTGCTGTGCTATAGTGTGTGCTGTGCTATAGTGTGTGCTATAGTGTGTGCTGTGCTATAGTGTGTGCTGTGCTATAGTGTGTGCTATAGTGTGTGCTATGCTATAGTGTGTGCTGTGCTATAGTGTGTGCTATGCTATAGTGTGTGCTGTGCTATAGTGTGTGCTATAGTGAGTGCTGTGCTATAGTGTGTGCTATGCTATAGTGTGTGCTATAGTGTGTGCTATAGTGTGTGCTATGCTATAGTGTGTGCTGTGCTATAGTGTGTGCTATGCTATAGTGTGTGCTATGCTATAGTGTGTGCTGTGCTATAGTGTGTGCTGTGCTATAGTGTGTGCTATAGTGTGTGCTATGCTATAGTGTGTGCTGTGCTATAGTGTGTGCTATGCTATAGTGTGTGCTATGCTATAGTGTGTGCTGTGCTATAGTGTGTGCTATAGTGTGTGCTGTGCTATAGTGTGTGCTGTGCTATAGTGTGTGCTGTGCTATAGTGTGTGCTGTGCTATAGTGTGTGCTGTGCTATAGTGTGTGCTATGCTATACTGTGTGCTATGCTATAGTGTGTGCTATAGTGTGTGCTGTGCTATAGTGTGTGCTATGCTATAGTGTGTGCTATGCTATAGTGTGTGCTATAGTGTGTGCTATGCTATAGTGTGTGCTATAGTGTGTGCTGTGCTATAGTGTGTGCTATAGTGTGTGCTGTGCTATAGTGTGTGCTATGCTATAGTGTGTGCTATGCTATAGTGTGTGCTATGCTATAGTGTGTGCTATGCTATAGTGTGTGCTGTGCTATAGTGTGTGCTGTGCTATAGTGTATGCTATGCTATAGTGTGTGCTATGCTATAGTGTGTGCTATGCTATAGTGTGTGCTATGCTATAGTGTGTGCTGTGCTATAGTGTGTGCTATAGTGTGTGCTGTGCTATAGTGTGTGCTATGCTATAGTGTGTGCTGTGCTATAGTGTGTGTGCTATAGTGTGTGCTGTGCTATAGTGTGTGCTATAGTGTGTGCTGTGTGTGCTATAGTGTGTGCTATAGTGTGTGCTGTGCTATAGTGTGTGCTATGCTATAGTGTGTGCTATGCTATAGTGTGTGCTATAGTGTGTGCTGTGCTATAGTGTGTGCTATGCTATAGTGTGTGCTATGCTATAGTGTGTGCTATGCTATAGTGTGTGCTATGCTATAGTGTGTGCTGTGCTATAGTGTGTGCTATGCTATAGTGTGTGCTGTGCTATAGTGTGTGCTGTGCTATAGTGTGTGCTGTGCTATAGTGTGTGCTATAGTGTGTGCTATGCTATAGTGTGTGCTATAGTGTGTGCTGTGCTATAGTGTGTGCTATGCTATAGTGTGTGCTATAGTGTGTGCTATGCTATAGTGTGTGCTATAGTGTGTGCTGTGCTATAGTGTGTGCTATAGTGTGTGCTGTGCTATAGTGTGTGCTATGCTATAGTGTGTGCTATGCTATAGTGTGTGCTATAGTGTGTGCTATGCTATAGTGTGTGCTATGCTATAGTGTGTGCTGTGCTATAGTGTGTGCTGTGCTATAGTGTGTGTGCTATAGTGTGTGCTGTGCTATAGTGTGTGTGCTATAGTGTGTGCTTGTGCTATAGTGTGTGTGCTATGGCTATAGTGTGTGTGCTATGCTATAGTGTGTGCTATGCTATAGTGTGTGCTATAGTGTGTGCTATGCTATAGTGTGTGCTATGCTATAGTGTGTGCTATGCTATAGTGTGTGCTATAGTGTGTGCTGTGCTATAGTGTGTGCTATAGTGTGTGCTGTGCTATAGTGTGTGCTATGCTATAGTGTGTGCTATGCTATAGTGTGTGCTATGCTATAGTGTGTGCTATGCTATAGTGTGTGCTATGCTATAGTGTGTGCTGTGCTATAGTGTGTGCTGTGCTATAGTGTGTGCTGTGCTATAGTGTGTGCTATGCTATAGTGTGTGCTATGCTATAGTGTGTGCTATAGTGTGTGCTATAGTGTGTGCTATAGTGTGTGCTGTGCTATAGTGTGTGCTATGCTATAGTGTGTGCTATGCTATAGTGTGTGCTGTGCTATAGTGTGTGCTATAGTGTGTGCTGTGCTATAGTGTGTGCTATGCTATAGTGTGTGCTATGCTATAGTGTGTGCTATAGTGTGTGCTATAGTGTGTGCTATAGTGTGTGCTGTGCTATAGTGTGTGCTATAGTGTGTGCTGTGCTATAGTGTGTGCTATGCTATAGTGTGTGCTGTGCTATAGTGTGTGCTATGCTAATAGTGTGTGTGCTTATGGCTATAGTTGTGGTGCTGTGCTATAGTGTGTGTGCTATAGTGTGTGCTGTGCTATAGGTGTGTGCTATGCTATAGTGAGTGCTGTGCTATAGTGTGTGCTATGCTATAGTGAGTGCTGTGCTATAGTGTGTGCTATGCTATAGTGTGTGCTGTGCTATAGTGAGTGCTGTGCTATAGTGTGTGCTATGCTATAGTGTGTGTGCTATGCTATAGTGTGTGTGCTATAGTGGTGTGCTATGCTATAGTGTGTGCTATGCTATAGTGTGTGCTATGCTATAGTGTGTGCTGTGCTATAGTGTGTGCTGTGCTATAGTGTGTGCTATAGTGTGTGCTGTGCTATAGTGTGGTGCTATAGTGTGTGCTGTGCTATAGTGTGTGCTATAGTGTGTGCTGTGCTATAGTGTGTGCTATGCTATAGTGTGTGCTATGCTATAGTGTGTGCTATAGTGTGTGTGCTGTGTGCTATAGTGTGTGCTATGCTATAAGTGTGTGCTGTGCTATAGTGTGTGCTATGCTATAGTGTGTGCTATGCTATAGTGTGTGCTATGCTATAGTGTGTGCTATAGTGTGTGCTATAGTGTGTGCTGTGCTATAGTGTGTGCTATGCTATAGTGTGTGCTATGCTATAGTGTGTGCTATGCTATAGTGTGTGCTATGCTATAGTGTGTGCTATGCTATAGTGTGTGCTATGCTATAGTGTGTGCTGTGCTATAGTGTGTGCTGTGCTATAGTGTGTGCTATAGTGTGTGCTATGCTATAGTGTGTGCTTGCTATAGTGTGTGTGCTATAGTGTGTGCTATAGTGTGTGCTATAGTGTGTGCTATGCTATAGTGTGTGCTATGCTATAGTGTGTGCTATGCTATAGTGTGTGCTATAGTGTGTGCTATAGTGTGTGCTATAGTGTGTGCTGTGCTATATAGTGTGTGCTATGCTATAGTGGTGTGCTGTATGCTATAGTGTGTGCTGTGCTATAGTGTGTGCTATAGTGTGTGCTGTGCTATAGTGGTGTGCTATGCTATAGTTGTGGTGTGCTATGCTATAGTGTGTGCTATAGTGTGTGCTATAGTGTTGTGCTATAGTGTGTGCTGTGCTATAGTGTGTGCTATAGTGTGTGCTGTGCTATAGTGTGTGCTATGCTATAGTGTGTGCTGTGCTATAGTGTGTGCTATGCTATAGTGTGTGCTATGCTATAGTGTGTGCTGTGCTATAGTGTGTGCTATAGTGTGTGCTGTGCTATAGTGTGTGCTATGCTATAGTGAGTGCTGTGCTATAGTGTGTGCTAGTGCTATAGTGTGTGCTATGCTAGTGAGTGCTGTGCTATAGTGTGTGTGCTATGCTATAGTGTGTGTGCTGTGCTATAGTGTGTGCTGTGCTATAGTGTGTGCTATAGTGTGTGTGCTGTGCTATAGTGTGTGTGTGCTATAGTGTGTGCTGTGCTTATAGTGTGTGCTATAGTGTGTGTGCTGTGCTATAGTGTGGTGCTATGCTATAGTGTGTGCTGTGCTATAGTGTGTGCCTATGCTATAGTGTGTGCTGTGCTATATGTGTGTGCTGTGCTATAGTGTGTGCTGTGCTATAGTGTGTGCTGTGGCTATAGTGTGTGCTGTGCTATAGTGTGTGCTATAGTGTGTGCTGTGCTATAGTGTGTGCTATGCTATAGTGTGTGCTATGCTATAGTGTGTGCATGCTATAGTGTGTGCTATGCTTGCTATAGTGTGTGCTATGCTATAGTGTGTGCTGTGCTATAGTGTGTGCTGTGCTATAGTGTGTGTGCTATAGTGTGTGCTGTGCTATAGTGTGTGCTATAGTGTGTGCTGTGCTATAGTGTGTGCTATAGTGTGTGCTATGCTATAGTGTGTGTTGCTATGCTATAGTGTGTGCTATGCTATAGTGTGTGCTGTGCTATAGTGTGTGCTATGCTATAGTGTGTGCTATGCTATAGTGTGTGCTATGCTATAGTGTGTGCTATAGTGTGTGCTATGCTATAGTGTGTGCTATGCTATAGTGTGTGCTGTGCTATAGTGTGTGCTATGCTATAGTGGTGTGCTATAGTGTGTGTGCTATAGTGTGGTGCTATAGTGTGTGCTATGCTATAGTGTGTGCTATGCTATAGTGTGTGCTATAGTGTGTGCTATGCTATAGTGTGTGCTGTGTGCTATAGTGTGTGCTGTGCTATAGTGTGTGCTATGCTATAGTGTGTGCTATGCTATAGTGTGTGCTGTGCTATAGTGTGTGCTGTGCTATAGTGGTGTGCTATAAGTGTGTGCTGTGCTATAGTGTGTGCTATGCTATAGTGTGTGCTATGCTATAGTGTGTGCTATGCTATAGTGTGTGCTGATAGTGTGGTGCTGTGCTATAGTGTTGTGCTATGCTATAGTGTGTGTGCTGTGGCTATAGTGTGTGAGTGCTGTGTGGTGCTATAGTGTGTGCTATGCTATAGTGTGTTGCTATGCTATAGTGTGTGCTATAGTGTGTGCTGTGCTATATAGTGTGTGCTATAGTGTGTGCTGTGCTATAGTGTGTGCTATAGTGTGTGCTGTGCTATAGTGTGTGCTATAGTGTGTGCTGTGCTATAGTGTGTGCTATGCTATAGTGTGTGCTATAGTGTGTGCTGTGCTATAGTGTGTGCTATGCTATGCTATAGTGTGTGCTATAGTGTGTGTGCTATGCTATAGTGTGTGTGCTAAGTGCTATAGTGTGTGTGCTGGTGCTATAGTGTGTGCTATGCTATAGTGTGTGCTATGAGTGTGTGCTATGCTATAGTGTGTGCTATATGTGTGTGCTAGTGCTATAGTGTGTGCTATGCTATAGTGTGTGCTGTGCTATAGTGTGTGTGCTAGTGCTATAGTGTGTGCTGATGCTATAGTGTGTGCTATGCTATAGTGTGTGCTAGTGCTATAGTGTGTGCTAGTGCTATAGTGTGTGCTAGTGCTATAGTGTGTGCTAGTGCTATAGTGTGTGCTGTGCTATAGTGTGTGCTGTTGCTATAGTGTGTGCTGTGCTATAGTGTGTGCTTGCTATAGTGTGTGCTATGCTATAGTGTGTGCTGTGCTATAGTGTGTGCTATGCTATAGTGTGTGCTATGCTATAGTGTGTGCTGTGCTATAGTGTGTGCTGTGCTATAGTGTGTGCTATGCTATAGTGTGTGCTGTGCTATAGTGTGTGCTATGCTATAGTGTTGTTGCTGTGCTATAGTGTGTGCTATGCTATAGTGTGTGCTGTGCTATAGTGTGTGCTGTGCTATAGTGTGTGCTGTGCTATAGTGTGTGCTGTGCTATAGTGTGTGCTATGCTATAGTGTGTGCTGTGCTATAGTGTGTGCTATAGTGTGTGCTATGCTATAGTGTGTGCTATAGTGTGTGCTATGCTATAGTGTGTGCTGTGCTATAGTGTGTGCTGTGCTATAGTGTGTGCTATGCTATAGTGTGTGCTATGCTATAGTGTGTGCTATGCTATATTGTGTGCTGTGCTATAGTGTGTGCTATAGTGTGTGCTGTGCTATAGTGTGTGCTATAGTGTGTGCTGTGCTATAGTGTGTGCTATAGTGTGTGCTATGCTATAGTGTGTGCTATGCTATAGTGTGTGCTATGCTATAGTGTGTGCTATGCTATAGTGTGTGCTGTGCTATAGTGTGTGCTGTGCTATAGTGTGTGCTGTGCTATAGTGTGTGCTATAGTGTGTGCTATGCTATAGTGTGTGCTGTGCTATAGTGTGTGCTATAGTGTGTGCTGTGCTATAGTGTGTGCTATAGTGTGTGCTATGCTATAGTGTGTGCTATAGTGTGTGCTATAGTGTGTGCTATGCTATAGTGTGTGCTGTGCTATAGTGTGTGCTATGCTATAGTGTGTGCTGTGCTATAGTGTGTGCTATAGTGTGTGCTATGCTATAGTGTGTGCTATAGTGTGTGCTATGCTATAGTGTGTGCTATAGTGTGTGCTGTGCTATAGTGTGTGCTGTGCTATAGTGTGTGCTATGCTATAGTGTGTGCTGTGCTATAATGTGTGCTGTGCTATAGTGTGTGCTATAGTGTTGTCTATGCTATAGTGTGTGCTATAGTGTGTGCTATGCTATAGTGTGTGCTATGCTATAGTGTGTGCTGTGCTATAGTGTGTGCTATGCTATAGTGTGTGCTATGCTATAGTGTGTGCTATGCTATGCTATACTATGTGTTATGTTGTGCTGTGCTATATGCTATGCTATAGTGTGTGCTATGCTATGCTATACTATATGTTATGTTGTGCTGTGCTATATGCTATGCTATACTATTTGCCATGCTTTGCTAACTGTACTATACTATATTATACTGTTGATTGCTATGATCTTTCTGTCCCTCAGTTTCCCCAGTTATGAAATGGGATAATCACGCTCATGCTTCCTCAATAGTAATGTGCAAAGGAACCAAAGCAACACTGCATGTGGAGTGCTCAGTTCTTGCTTGGTCCATGGCAGCAGTCAGTACACCTTCAGTCACTGAAAGGCATGCCCTTGGGAAACTTCAGGATGCTGTTTATCCTTTGCCAAATGACTTTTTGCTATAGCTGTAAGAATTATGTCCCTGAGACAGAAAAATTGGGGATCTGGCCTACTTCTTGGCTCTTGCCCTATGACCTTAGACAACCTTTTCCCTTCTGTGAGACATAATTTTCATATCCAAACACATGGGTGTTGGCAAGATTATTTCTCCAATCCATTCTCCTGCCTCCTTTATACCGTTATTGTGAATATCTGTGAACCACCTGTACTATCACTTATTGAAGAATTTTGTTTTTATTCTTTTACTCAACAAGCCTTTGTTAGAATCAGTGTGGTAGCATATGCCTGTAATGACAGCCCTCGGGAGACTGGTGGGAAGACTGTGAGCTTCGGGCCAGCTGGACTACATAGCAAGCTTCAATCTAGCCTGAGCTACACTCTGGGACACCACCTCAATATTTTTTGGTGAGCGCCAGCTGTATGTCAAGCATTCGTTCAGATAGAGATACTCTTATAGATTGTTTTTACTTAATGTTTATTTTACTCCCACCCTGAGCAATAATATCCCTGAGTTCATTTTCACACAAAGACTAAGCTAATATTAGGTGGGTTTTCAAATGCATATTGAAATAAATGTCTAAATAATCAAAGAAAAATGGTCCATTGATATCTGCCTGAAATCTCAAGTGTGGTCAGGGCTACAAAGTGGGTAGTTTTGGACACAGGGACTTGGATAGGATCCAAGAGCCACTGTGATCCTGAGGCATATGCACTTCTGAATTCCTGTGGAGAGAAGGTTGACATGGCTCCTTCCTCTCTTCCAACCCACTCTGCTACAGAGATGAACGGAGTGACGTTAATTGAGTAATTATTCAGAATCACAAGAACTGTTCTGTGCCTGAGAGGAGGGCTCTGTCAGTTTGAGAACACACTTGAACTTCCCAGCTCTCTGTTTGCAGTTCAGAGTCCAAACTTCAGCCGCTTCCATCTTTCCTTCCGTAAAGTGGTATGTTTGTTTACACCTGGGCGAAGGTGTTTTTATCTTCAAAGAATATTATCAGCTCACAGTGACCTCTCTCATCTGATGGGAAGAGACTCCCCAAAACCCATAATCATCCTACTAGACAGCTCTTGCTAAACACATTTAGCACATTGTTCATAACGAGTCAAGAGTGATGTTCAGAGCTGCCTTTGAAATTTTTTTTTTAAGGGTTTGAAGGGAAAACTTTACCACCAATCAATTAAAATTCCTAAAACTTCAGTATAAAAATAGGTTAAGGATATGAACTGATAATTCACTGGAGAGGAACTATAAACAATTAATCAGCATATGAAAAGATACTCGACTGAATCATCAAAGAAAACGCAAATCAAAACAAGAGAGCTAGCTGTAAGGCTTTTTTCCCTTTTGTTTCAATTTAATCAAGGGTCATAGCACCCTAGTGATGTCTGAGCAGGCGAAGGTACTTGTGCTTGATGGCCAAGCCTTATGTCCTGAGTGTGAATCATGGGACCCACAAAGAAGGAGAGAACTGACCTCCACACACATGCCATGGCACACATACACCTCTCTCTCTCTCTCTCTCTCTCACACACACACACACACACACACACACACACACACACCACACACACACACACACACACACACACACACACACACACACACACCAAGAAAGAAAAGCCTATAAGATAATGATGTTCCATGCTCCATAGACTGGGAAAAGGACACAATAGCATTGAAAAGTAACCTCTCTCCATAGCTAGAAAACAACTTGGTATTGTGTGCCTCAGGATCTTTAAAGGGGATCATAATCACTGAAGAATTCCCTTTCCAGGAATCCACCTGTTGTAGAACACTATACTCCAAGACAAACAGAGATCAGATGCACCACTTGCAAGAGGCCGTCCAGGTCAGCTTTGTGGACGACTGCTGTTCCTTTACAGGGGGAGCAGGTACAGAGAGTCACTGGACCCTCTCTGGAAACTCCAGGTCATCCCGCAGCTATTTATGGAATTCTGCCATAATTACAGCTGGTCTTGGAGCTCTGCTGGGGCAAGTGTATCTAGGCTGTGAAAGGTTAACAGACGAGGGCTCCATCAGCATCGCTATGGGGATGGCAGCATCCATGCGGGGTAAAATGCTCCATTACAGCTGCTTTGAGGTCAGCCATGCTCCTGGAAGCAACCCTTCCCCCATGCTCTGTAGTTAAGCCCAATAAACCCATCTCACCAGTTCCCCAGGTGGAACTTTGGTGAAACTGAAGTCTGGTTCGACATTGGGAATCTAGGAAGAAGAGGTAAACACATTTTACATGTTTACATCTCCTCAAAGAAGGAATTTCTCTAATAAGGATAAGAAAAGAAGGAATTCTTGAAATACCAGCATAAGAAAATCATGGCAGCTCAAACATGTTTGGTATAAAAATGGAATATGTTCAGCATGGTAGTGGTCTGCAGAGAAGGACTCTCAGTGGCAGCATTATGGACATTTGGGGTTAGACAATTAGCTCTTCATGGGGACTGTCCTGAGCACTGGAGGATGTTCAGTAGCTGTGGGGACTGTCCTGAGCACTGGAGGATGTTCAGCAGCTGTGGGGACTGTCCTGAGCACTGGAGGATGTTCAGCAGCTGTGGGGACTGTCCTGAGCACTGGAGGATGTTCAGCAGCTGTGGGGACTGTCCTGAGCACTGGAGGATGTTCAGTAGCTGTGGGGACTGTCCTGAGCACTGGAAGATGTTCAGATGTTCAGCAGCTGTGGGGACTGTCCTGAGCACTGGAAGATGTTCAGCAGCTGTGGGGACTGTCCTGAGCACTGGAGGATGTTCAGTAGCTTTGGGGACTGTCCTGAGCACTGGAGGATGTTCAGCAGCTGTGGGGACTGTCCTGAGCACTGGAGGATGTTCAGATGTTCAGCAGCTGTGGGGACTGTCCTGAGCACTGGAGGATGTTCAGCAGCTGTGGGGACTGTCCTGAGCAATGGAGGGTTTTCAGTACCAACCTCAATCTCTGCTTCTCAGACCTCCTACTCAGCCCCAGTTACCATAACCAAAATAGTCTTTAGACACTGCCATATGCTACTTGTCTTGGGTAAAACCTGACTCAAGTGTCACTGACCCAAGATTAAAAACTTCCAAATCACCAAAACACCCAAGCATAGCAAAAGGAACAATCTGTGATCTGCTAACGTAGTGGATGATAATAGATTTGTTGAACATGTTGCTCTTAAGGAATATTTAATGACATGAAAACCTAATCATAATAAAAATGATAATTTTGTTTTTTTAATTAAAATAATTTAAATAGGCATATATTCTTAGAAAAGTAAATGCCCCCCAAAAAGAAGTCAAATTAATGTCCACTCTAATTACCTCAAGAGAGTAGGGTAAAAGGCAGTTTTCATTTCCATTTCTCAAAACATCCAGTGGTTCTGTAAGCTCAGAGAAATGATTCTAGTCTAGAAGTCTGACTTTTAAACTCTAGCGTTGATGATGTCTAGTTCTTAAGACTTTAACCTCCTCGTCACTGGGACTTCATCTACCAAACAAGGTAAGTTGGTGGCCATCACAGCAACCAGATAAGACAAGGATGGTACATGCTTGCCGAGGTGCCTGACAGATTTTAGCATCCAGAAGAAGGTCAATTCTCATTGGTTGACATTCCTTTTCCAATAATGTTTTTATTACTTACAGCTAAAAACATGCAGAAGAGCAAGCCAGGAGCTTCTCCCTCATCTTGGGGAGAGACGGTCTGACACGGAGTGATGGCTGAGTTTGGGAGTTTGGCACTGAGCAGAACTCAGTGAGGATAAAGAGAGATGAAAAATCCACCTGGCAAAAGAGGCCAACCTGTGTAAAAATGTTATTTTGACTGGACAGGTTGGTGAACAAGCTTCAAATCAAAATTATTGATGTGTCAACAGTGATGAAAACTTTCACTGCCTCATAGCACACACTTCTGAAACATCACCTTCGGAAGAAGCACCAGGACTAACCTGGAGATGCTTCCGTGTGAGCGGCCATCCATTCGCACTCAGGGTTGGGTGACCACAAGTCCAAATCCACTGGAGAAGAACCTATGAGCTGCCTGGGTGCAGCCACTGGCATGCAGCATGGGAACAGAGACAGCTTCAAGATCTTGCTGTGTTGTTCTGTGAGTTTGTTTTCCTACCTGCATCTCTCACCTTGATATGTTTAGAGACAGAACTGTGTTCAGGGACAGCAACAATAGATAAGGCCCCTGAAGAGGAATCCTGGCTCCACTGCTCAGTAACTGTTAGAGACCAAGTTGATTACTTTCATGGACTGATGCCTTCCTGTCTGTGTTTACAGGAGATGGACAATGTCCCTACTATGTGTAAAGTGTTTCAGATACCTGGAGCTTCTGGGAAGTAATGAATAAATGGCATTTCTAATTCAGCTGGTAAAAAGTTAATCCAAATACAGACTTAGAATAAAGTAGAATTAGTCCTTCTAGATCATTATTTAAAAAAAAAAAAAAAAAGATTTATTTAGCCAGGCTATGGTAGCACACACCTTTAATGCCAGCACCTGGGAGGCAGAGGCAGAACTGTGAGTTCAAGGCCAGCCTGGTCTACAAAGTGAGTTCTAGGACAGCCAGGACTGTTACACTGAAAAATTCTGTCTCAAAAATCAGGGGGAAAAAAGAAAGAAAAAGAAAAAAAACAGATTCATTTTGTTAATTATTTATGTGTATGTGATTGTCTATGTGTGGTGTGTACATATGTGTGGGAATGCCTACAGAGGCCAGAAGAAGGTGTCAGATCCCTCCAGCTGGGATTACAGGCAGCTGTAAGCCACCCCACATGAGTACTGGGAACTGAACTCCAATCCTCTGCAAAAACAGCAAGTCTATTAAGCACCAAGCCATCTGTCCAGCCCCAGGAGTTTGTACATGGTACAGATTAATCAACAAGTACACAAAGGTTGACTGAGAACTTTTCAGTTCTATTAAGAATTCTCAGGGGCCTCTGGTCTCAGCATAATGCTTTTAACCACAGTTCTTTCTTCCCTTTAGAAATTATCCACCTGGTCCAGGGCCTAAGAGATGCTTAGAAGACCAAGATGATAAAACACAATCCCGGGCCCCAACTTTAAGGCAGATATGAAGACTGGTACATTTCAGTTGAGTATGATGCTGTCCAATGAAAGAGGAAGCAGAGTGTTCATAGCTATGTGCTCAGGCCTTGGAGCAAAATGAACTGGATTTAACCCCAGACCATGCAAGCCAGATGAACCTGGGCAGGCTCCTTTGCCAATGTAAGCTGAAGTCTTTCCACCTATAAATTGGGAACAGTGTACAGCTTTTCCCTCATAGACTTGGGGGTAGTAAATAAGGAAATCCTTAGGGCCACGGGCCTGACATGCAGTTAGGGTTTAGTAGCTATCAGGAGTTGAAGAGAAGGCTCAGTTGGTAAAGTGCTTGTTATCCAAGCATGAGGACTTGAGTTCACGTCTCAGGTTAAAAAATAAATAAATAAAACCCCTGAGCAGCAGCGTGTGTATGTAATCCCAGTGCTGAGGAGGAACAGACAGAGGATCCCTTGAGCCTGCTGGCCAGCCAGGCTATCTGAGTCAGTAAGGTCAGTGAGCTTCAGATTCAGGAAAAGATCCTGCCTCAAAAATTACCAGGAAGGTGTGGTGGTTTGAGAAACCTGGCCCCCATGGGCCCATAGGGAATGGCATTATTGGGAAGTATGGCTTGTTAGAGTAGGTGCAGCTTTGTTGGGGGAAGTGTGGTTCATCTTCTCCCTGCTGTCTATGGATCTGGATGTAGAACTCTCAGCTCCTTCTCCAGCACCATGTCTGCTGCATGCTGCCATACTCCCACCATGCTGACCATGCACTAACCCTCTGAACTGTAAGCCAGAACCAATTAAATGTTGATGTGGTCATGGTGTATGTTCACAGAAATAGAAACCCTAAGACAGAAGGCAATGGACAAAGACTCCCAGCATCCACCTCTGGCCTCTACAGACACATGTATGTGTACACATACGTATGCATGCACACACATGAATATATATGCAGGTACTGACACATAACAAAAATTAAGAAATCAGATATATAGATGTTGAGAAGACAATCTAATTCTCTGAATTGGAAAAAGTGTCAAACCTCCCAAAGAGAAGATTCATCCAGAATCTAGACTGAGAACTTTGGGCTACTGATGTCACCTCACCTGGATTCTCCATCAACATCACCAGGCAGATCCACAGCACATTTGCCTGAGGACTGAGATGTGCATTTCCACTGTATTAACATACCTCTCCCTCTTTTTCTCTCTCCCTATAGGAACAAGGAAGGGAAGAAGAAGAAGAAGAAGAAGAAGAAGAAGAAGAAGAAGAAGAAGAAGAAGAAGAAGAAGAAGAAGAAGAAGAAGACATGGAAAAGGAGGAAAAGAAGCAGTGAAGAAAGAAAGAGTAAAGAAAAGAAGGAATGAGGGAGAGGAAGGGAGAACAGGAATCTCCAAGCATGATCGGGGTCTTGAACCCCTCATTCTCACCTGGCCTCTCCTGACAGTAGATGAGAGAAAGCCATTTCTCTGTGACAGTTCCACCTGATCATCTGCTTTCCCAGGACCTTGGGTCATCCCAGGCACCTCTCAAGCTGAAAAGACTCCTGGTGACCTCCAACAGAAACCAGATCAGAACATTTGGGCAGACAGACCTATCTGTGGCTTTTGTAGAATAAGGGACAGGCTGTGCTATCTGGGAGAAAATCACTCAACTATGAACTGAAACTAGCAAGACTGCCATTCCCAACTCCACATACATAAATCCACACGTACACACAAATACACATATGCCACACTTCTCTATGACCCTGCATGTGATTATGCACAAACACACACACACACACACACACACTACTCTTCTTTATGACCATGGTTACTTGAAATAATGATAGGCAAATACTGAGCAACCTAAATAATGGGGATGCCTGCACACCAGATTTAGACATGATCACAGCTTTAGAGAACAGTCTGGAAGTTAATTTAAAAGCCATGGAAGGTTTAGAGAACGCAGGTGGAGGCCCTGGGTAGCAGGTGCAAATTTTGGGCATCCGGCTATTTTCTGATTACAAGTACTCAATTTTTTTTCATTAAAGTGTGGGCATACTCATGCACCCCAGTCATGTTAGATCAGGTTTCCTAGAGAGAAACTAAAATGGGGGTTTGAATGTCGGTGGCTCATTTAAAAAAATAATTCACATGGCAAGCAAGAGATAGCAGGAGGCAGAGGACACAGTAGAGAAGGAAGAAAGGTCAGCAAGGCTGGGACTTCAAGCAAGTCCTCAGATGATGGGCTCAGTCTGATCTAACAACGGGCTCCAGAGAGCAAGGTAACTTACTGCTGATCTGATCTCGGATGACAAAGTCAAGTTTGCATCCTTCTGCACCTGGTAATCACCAATCAAAGGCTGTCTGGAAGCAGGGTCCAAACTTTCAGGCATTTTCAGCTCTCCCCCATGTGTGTATGTGTGTGTGTAAATGCACATCTGTGTGTGCATGCAAATGTGTACGTATGAAGAGCAAAGGACCATCTCAGGTGTCATCCCTCAGGCACCATTCACCATTAGTTTTTTTGAGACAGGATCCTTCACTGACCTGGTGCTCATCAAGAAAGAAGGCAAGGTTGGCTGAGTCCCGGCTCTGCCTCCCCGGCACTAGCGTTATAAGCACACACCACCAGGCCTGCTTTTTTTTTCTTTAAGCAGGTTCTGGACATGGGTTATGGACCTGGAATTCATGTCCTCATGCTTTCAAAGCAAGCACTTTACTGGCTGAGCTCCCTTCCCAGCCCCTTCTAGCTCCCGTCGTTCAAGAAAAGCTGCTCCCGTGACCTGAGAATGCACTGCAGAAGCACAACTTGAACTGGCTATTGGAAGTCAACGCCCCAGAAAACTTAGGATTGGAAACTGCTAAAATGAAAAAAAAAAAAAGCACAAGAAGACATGACAAGAGCCAGCACTGTCTACAACATCAGACAAGAGTCAACGCAAACCTCCCACTGGTGGAAAACTATGGCAGCAAGAGCTGCAGCCCTCTCAGCACAGGCACTACCCAGATGCTCAGCATTTCTCCAAGGAGATCATTCATTTTGGAAGCCCTCTGAGCATCAGGCTCACTCCTTTCAATGTCAAATTGTAATAAAAACTTAAATGTACAGAGTGCCTACCATGTATCAGAGAGCGTGCATACAGTTTGTCCAACCTCATAGCACCTTTTCAAGGTGCTCAGAATTACCCCATTTTATAGATGCGCAGAGATCCAGCAAGTTTAAGAAATCTAAGGAAGTCTTCCCAGAGTGAAGCAACTAAGAAATTCCAATAACCCTCAAGTCTGCAGACTCCAGAGTGCAGTGCTTTCCAGCACTCATCTCATCTCATGACTGATTGATCTGTGTGTGTGCATGTGTGCACATGTTGTGCAGGTGCATGTGAGGGATATACACCTGTGTGTGTGCATGTGTAGTTTACAGAGGATAACCTCAAAGATCATTTCTCAGGGGCCACATACCTTCTTTTTATCTTGAGTAATGGTCTTTCACCAGCTTGAACTGACCCAGTAGCCTAGGCTGGGATGGTCAGTGAGCCCCAGAAATCTGCCTGCCTCTGACTCAACAGTCCTGAGCTTGCAAGCTCATGCCATCATGCCCAGTCCATTCCACATGTGCTCTGGGGGTTGAATTCAAGTCCTCACACTTGCAAGGCAAGCATTTTACCAACTGAGCTACCTTCCTTGTCCTAGTTGATTATTGTTTAATTGACAAACACAAGTGGTATATGTATGGAGCACAATATATTTTAATGTATGTGTAGAAAACAATAGTGCATCTTTGATACAAATATCGCCAGAAAACAATCATTAGGTAGAACCACTACAATTCATGTCATTCAGGAGGCAGTCCAAGAGAGTCAGAGAGTCAGAGATGGAGGAAGGGAAGGGAAGAGGACCCAGCCAAGCAAGGAACAATTTTAGGGCAAGTCTCAGCCTCAGCTTGGTTCCTTATAGAGCTCTTGAACCCACACTGTGCTGTAGAGTTTGTTACAAGGAGAGGCAAGAGAACTAGACTGTCATACCCCACAGTCGTTAAGTGCCCTGGCTTGGTTCTGACTACCCAGGGAGATCCCTGAACAGAGTTTCTTGGGGAGACACAAACAAATGTCTACTCACCCCAGACAGCACCTACAATGGAGCAACACCAAAAAGATCCCCCGGTTTGAGCTTGGTGAACCAATTAGCTTATTGGTGTTCCTTCTAGGAGCATGGCCGACTGAAAAGTAGCTATGCCACTGAAAAGCCCTCCCTAGCATGGGTGATGGCTCACCAAAACCGAGTCCCTGGAGCTCTTTGCACAGCATGCATGCAGCTTTTCTATAAATCTTGTAAGTTTTAGGAGCATCCTCAACCTTGGAAATTTGCTTAGCTTCTTAATTTTCATGAGCCTTTCACATAAAACGTCAATTCAGAAGGAATCTCTGCCCAGTAGCCACAGGAGAAAAGTCAGAGGCAAAGCCTAAAGAAGTCTTTCAAAGAAATCATAGGCAATCTAGATAAACCATGTGCACAGTCCACCCAGGTACCCGCTGTACCTATCAAAGAGCAGAGCATTTTCTCAAATTCCAGTCTTTAATCCTGCAGCACCAATTTCCCTCCTATCTAGGTGAATATATATATTTTTCTGATGTTCTGAAGATTATCTCTAGGACCATTTACAGAAGTCAATTACTTAAATATGGCTTTAATCTAGGGAAAGTATCCAATTTCCCACCTCTAAAGAGAAGTGCATAATCGAGTAATTTGTCTATGAAACTCCAGCTTTATTCACACACACACACACACACACACACACACACACACACACACACACACATACACACACACACACACACACACACACACCAATAAATAAGAGGGAGTTTGACTGTTCTCCCAACTTCAGAAAATTGAGCTCATATTTTGGGGACAAGATAAAAGGCAGCTGAGGTTTAATGTAAGGTCCTCTATAAGAAGCATGATTGAAAACATTACAAGGGCTTCGTTTTTTATCACTGCATATTCTGAATGTGTCTTTCATTTCTTTCTGCTGCACAGTACCTCTGCTCATTTCCTTGATGCTAAAAATGCTAAACAGAGGAAGCTTAAAGAGATGGAAATTTCTGTGCCGACAAGGAATTGACAAGGGAAAATTGGTTAGAAGGCCAGGGACCTCAGGCTGGAAAAGCCAGGATGAATGCCAAATTCCATGTGAGGAACCCCACATGGAATAGAACTCTTGAATCTATGTTAATTATCAGATGTTTAAATAAAAAGTATATCAGCAGCAAGTACAGTAGGAAACCATATAGAGGCCATGAACAGGAGTCAATGGCTACAGCCAAGGAGCATGAATTACCTAAATCAGGCACCAGAAAAAGATGAGCCGCGCGGTGGTGGCGCACGCCTTTAATCCCAGCACTCAGGAGGCAGAGGCAGGTGGATCTCTGAGAGTTCGAGGCCAGCCTGGTCTCCAAAGAGAGTTCCAGGAAAGGCGCAAAGCTACACAGAGATACCCTGTCTCGAAAAACCAAAAAAAGAAAAAAGAAAAAAGAAAAAGATGAGTCAAACAGCTCCAGATCAAGAGAATTCTTATCAGAAGAATTTAATGTAGAAAACGGAGTTTAAAAATCAACAGCCAGGGAGCTAAGGACTCAAGTCAGTCTCTGCAATTCGTTCCACATGCAGCATATTGTTTACTGAGGGCCCTGTTGTGTCCTAGAAACTATGCTATATACATGAGAAAATCCTAAAATACAAACCTGTCCATTCTTCAGGGCCAAAAGCCAAAGTTCTAGGAAATTTCCAAGCTTACACAGCAAGCAAGTCAGAGTTAGGATTCAGTGTGTCATCCAAAGTCCCAACCCCTTGCACTGTCCATATAAGCTGTCTGAACCACTCTGCTCCCTGCTCCCATATGTCTGTCTGAAAGTCTTTGTGGGTTGCCTTTTTCCTGCCTCAGTAGCTTGCAGAATGGCAAAATAACCTCCCCAAATCTGCTTCTAAATAACACTCAGAGGACAGCATCCCCAGGAGACTTGAGCCCACCACTAGCCATCATTGCATTCAGTAGCACCCAGGCCACCTGCCAAGAAGGCCAGTGTCTTTTGGTTCAAAATTGCTATTAAATTTTTTTTTAACAGGGCGAGAGTACATACCATGGTGCCTATGTGGAAGACAGAGGACCACTTTCTGAAGTTGTCTCTCCTTCCATCATGTAAGGGGTTAGGAATGAACTCAGGTAGTCAGACTTGGCTGTAAGTTCCTTTGCCAGCTAAGCCGTCTCATCAATCCTTGGTTCAAAGTCTTAAAGAGACAGACTGCCTTTTCACCCCTTCTTCTGTGATAATGGGGTAGCTAGAATATAGGGTAAGAATAATGTGACTGTGAAATGGGTGTGTGAGGATAAGGAAGAGTTAAGTACCTATATTAGCCTCATTTCTGCATGCATACCATACCTTCTCAGGTGCCAGGGGATTCACTGGGAAGGAGTGCTTACACCACCCTCAAGAGTTCACACTGCCCAATACACACTTGGGGACGCCATCACACCCAGCAGGATGAGTGCTGTTAACAAGGTAAGATAATGAAAACCACTCCCAGCTTGCAGAAGTGGGCACCTGGTCTAACCTCGAAAGTTAAAAGAGACAGCCTAAACACAGGGCTGCGGGAACCAAGTCTGACAGAGAAGCATCCATGTGCAGAAGAGTCCAGTGCCTACCTCACTGGGGGAACTCTGGGACACTGGATAAAAACAGAAGGTAAAGGCTGCAAAAGAGAATTCCAGAAAGAAGACTTAAAAGGTAGGCCAGAGCCAGGCTATGAGCAACAGTCTGTGCTCAGAAAAGGAACATGTGGTTTCTTGAGTAGCAATACAATCCAATGTACTGCTGCCCAACAAAACTTTCCATGGTGATGGAAATGTTCTAATCTGCACTGTCCAACACAGCAGCCACGAACTAAATACTTGGCATTCGTGTGGTGTGATTCAGGAGTTGAATCTTTAATTTTATCTAATTTAATCAATATCAATTTAAATTGTTACACGAGGCAGTTGGCTGCCAAGTTGGACAGCTGAATCTGATAGTTGTCAACCCTAGAAGCAGACATGATACCGGTCCCAACACCAACTGGCTTTGTGGTTCTGAGTAAGCCCTTCAATGGTTCCCCAGTCAACCTATCCATGGGCATCTCTGGCCTATGTAAGAACTCCACAAGCTTCCATAGCTCAGCAGTAGATGGAAGCGCTGAGAGCTGGGATGCAGAGGAGGGATCTGCTATCTTCTTTTGAGAAAGAATATTTACTCAAGCTTCAGGAACAAAGTAACACAGTGATGGAGGCTTGCTTCCGCACAATTCCTGAGGCTTAGAAGCCCCGGTGAGGTGCCCCAGGTTGACTCTGTCTCACTTCTCTTCTCTGTTCTCTCTCCTCTATATTGTGTGGATTAGATAAGGGTGCTAACCATACAGTGTAAGAGCGACTGACTTCACGTCACTTAAATGGCCTCCTTTAAAGACCCTTTCTCCAAATGAAGCCACAGGGTGAGGTAAGGAGTAAAGGGGTGCAAACGTGAGTTTGAGGAGTCAGGACACAATTCTACAACAAAGACCCAGCAAGCTGAAGATCAGGATTTCTAATTCTGATTGTGAGCAAGATACTGAGCTCGAACTGTGGTTCTGGCTCCTCCCACCGCTGCTGCCTTCATCACAGAACCCAGGAACACAGTGCCTAGACAAATGAAAAGGGAGCAGATGCATCTGCAGAAAGAACTGGTCAACTGGAGGAAACCTCGCAGAAACAAACCATGACTGACCTTTGCGGAAACAAGGCTGATGAGAGATTTCTAGGGCATCTGGAGAATCCATGAAACCAGAGGCAGGTTGCAGGCAGAGTCCTCGCTGCTGGCCCACCATCACTCCAAGAAAAGCAGCGCTGTCCCCACAGCCAGAATCAGCTCTCCTGCCAGCGATAGATCAGGGCAGATAGAGACTCTCGGGTATGATGGGACAGCCGTGTGGGAGCTCTGCCTCCCCGTACTCACACCCTTCCTGCCCTGAAGTCACCAGAACTGACAAGTCAGGCCTTAACCATCTACACTGACCATCACAGAAGTCTAATACCTCCATGGCAAAATGAGCTCTCGGGCAAAATTAGCTCACAGCTCCTAAAAAAGCTATTTGAAGAATTAACCTTTCCAAGAGAAACAACACAATGAATGACAGAGTCCAACAAAAGTAAAAATTAGATCAGGTGGAGTTAAAACATAGAATATTCTTCTATCGAAGATTTTTAAGTAATGATTGAACAATATAAAATAAGAAAAAATTCAAAGAAGCAAGTTTAAGCATCCAGAAATGAAAATGTGACATAAAGATCACAAGGAATGGATGACTGAATTCAGAATACACAGAGCTGAAGAATGAGTTGGTCAACGGGGAGGTGAAACTGAGGAAATCCTCCAGAAGGATGAAGTGATAAGACAGAGAAAATGAAGAGCTGAGTGATACACGAGAAAGACAACCATAGATTCCCAGAAAAAGAGTGAAAATCAGAAGGAATGAGGACCTTAAGTAAGTAGATAAAATATTTCTCCAACTTATTTTCAGTCCCAAAGACTAGAACTTAGGAAAAATACACACCTAGATGGACTGGAAGAAAAGCAAAAGTTTATCAAAGATAAGAAAGGACTACACGCTTCGAGGGGGAGAAAGCAGGCCAAGGTTTTGGTGTTGTTTTAGTGGAAAGTCAGATTGACCCTAGAATATTCCATCAGCAACAATTATAAATTCTAGGGAATTTTTTAAGTAGGGCAAAAATATTATCCCTAATTTAAGCTGTCATTCAAATATGAAACTATGATAAAATATTTTCAGATGTAGAATATCTCAGATATTTGTCATAGAAAATTTCAAATTAAAACACTCTTCGAGGGCTGAGGAGATGCCTCAGTGGGCAAGCACACTTGCTGCCCCAGCAAGAGGACCAAAGTTCAAATCTCCTGCCATTGTGTAGAAGCCAGGGTACCTGCACATCTGCCAGTAGCCCCAGTGTCATGGAGAGTGGAGACAGGAAGATCTCCGTGTTTTCTGGCTGCCAGCCTAACTCCAGATTCAATGAGAGACTCTATCTTAGGCAATAAGGCTAAGAGTAACATAGCCAGATGCCAAACATTCTCTTCTAGCCTCCATGTTAACACAGATACATGTACACACACACACACACACACACACACACACACACACACACACACACACACTTTTGGATATTATCTAAATCAAAAGAAAGACACCTGCAAGGAATTAGTCTAAGTGTGTAGATTAAAGAAATCAAATGCCTTGGTAAAATTTGATGCTATTTTTAAAGAATAATAACCAAGGCCAAGCAAAAAAGAGAAAATACACTTGTAAAACCACAGAATTTTTGTTGTTGTTTTTAAAACACATTTTTACTATGCTGAGGATCAAACCCAGGACTCTTGTGCATGCTAAGCAAGTTCTCTACCACTCAGCTCCATCCTAAGCCCAGACACACAGTTTATAGACTCTGCTCAGATTTCCTGAACCAGCAGCATCAGTACTGCTTCAGCTTGGGAAGCATGCACCCACAGCATGTTGGGATGTAAAGCATGCACCCACAGCATGCTGGGACAGAAAGCATGCACCCAGCACATGCTGGAATGGATGATGTGGTCTTATGAGATACCCTAGACAATGTGTATTAAAAATCAAAAACTGTTGGTCTACACAATGTCAAGATAATGGTGTAATGGATGAGACAGTGGAGAGGGAAAACAAGGGATGGGGTAGGGCACACTAAGTTCTTACCTCACCAGAAGGGAAATGGGAACCTTCATTTTTAAAAAAGAAAGGAATGATTAAAAAGCAATAAATGAGACACACTGAGGTCAGCCTGGTCTGCAGAGTGAGATCCAGGACAGGCAACAAAACTACACAGAGAAACCCTGTCTCCAAAAAAAAAAAAAAAAAAAAAAAAAAAACAAAACAAAAATGAGACATACTGAAATAAATTAAGATGGATATCTTGCAGTCAAAATAAATGAAGTATAGCAACAGCCATTACAGATGAGTTTTAGTAAATGGGAGAAAAAGACATGGATGTCCAAAAGATACTGTGCAGCAGGGCACACATTTCAAAGAGCAAAAAGCAACCAAAATAAAAATACAAATATCCGGTAATGCAACAGAGGCAATACTGCATCTGAAGGACATGGATAATTGATTGCTGATGATGAGCCATGTGCTGAGATGCCTGACAGTGTTCATGTTTGGGCTTTTGATTCATTGCATATGACTCTAAGTATTAAACACAATTAATTAGACAAAAGTAAGTCCTACATGGAATAAGGGAGTGACATGATTATGAGCCATTCAGTTTTATGTGCCTATGATGCAAAATTAAATTTAAAAAAATCCAGCTCCTGTAAGGGTGTCTTGAGTATAACAGGTACTGCACAATCTTATGGAATAGATAGCGAATTACTTTGACAACAGTTTGAAAGATTGAACACAGAGCAAGCAGACAAAGAGGGTGTGCCAGGAACCTACACATGACTTGATAAAGAAGAAAGCCACGGCAACAGGAAAGGGGAGGGTGGCATCTGAAAATTTAACACAGATTAGATGTGTAGACACAGCAAAATTGCTCATCAGGTCCCAGCATTTCCTGAACAGAGCGGGAAGCAGCTTGTGATTCAAAGAGACCCTGTCTCTTATGGTTTTGTTCCCCCACGTCCTCTCATGCAAACTTTGCAATATACAGAAAGAATTTAATGCCGAGCATGTAAGCACTCAGCTCCTAGAGTCTATGGTTAATAATGGATGCAAACACATACACCCAACCCTCTAGTCATTCCATCAGACACTCCTCATTCTGGTTTGGTTTTATTTTTTGTATATAAGGAAGAGATTCTCTTATACCATAATGGAAAGAAAAAAATTAAAAGAAAATGTCTCACTTTCCTAGATATGTGGTTTTAAGAAAAACCAAATGGTCTCCACTGACCTCAAACTGTAAATGAAGGTCAGAAATTCCTCCAGAGCTGCTCATGACATCATCATTTACATTTACATTAGACATCAGTGTTTTATTCTAGAAACAGACACTGTTCTTTATGGTTGTTTAATGAGAGTTTAAGGAAGTGGTAATTCTTGCTGAGGGCCTTTGGTTTGGGGTTTGGATACAAACTGACAAGTACAAAAATATTATTTACCATGTGGAGCATAATTAAAGTCTAAGTACTTCAAATAATGCACATGTGTGAGTTACAATAAAATTCAACTCTTTGGACTACATAGCTCTTTTCCTTCTCAAGGTAAGTTGACTTAAAGGCCACACTTAGGAATGATCTCTTGGGAGTTGGGGGGCAGAAATCAAGTGCCTTCCTGCCCGAATAAACAGCCAGTGGTCCAAGGAGCCCCACCAGGTCAACAGCACTATTGAGATTAATGATAGTCAATGATGCAATGGTCTAGATATAGATGACACGGAGCCTTACCAGTTCAACAGCTCCATTTTAGTTAATGATAGTCAGTGATGCTATGGTCTAGATATAAACAACAAGGAGCTTTAGCAAGTCAACAGTGCCATTTTGGTTAATGGTAGTCAGTGATGCTATGGTCTAGATATAGACAACATGCAGGAATTCCAAGTTGTTTGTTTTCTAAAGAACAGCATCATGTGCCATCAGCTTGTTTCCAAGCACTTGTATTGTTTCCCCTCTTTCTTTTTCATCTGTCTTTTCAACACATGGTCCCTTAGCAAAATCCTTCACATTATTCACCCACTTGACCTCCTCTCAATCTTTACAACTAAGCTTAAGTGTCAGTTTCCCAACATCTTATACCTGGTTTCCCAAGTTAGTCTGTGTGCTACGCCACACCAATGTTTCTGTCATGAACTCTATGAGAGCAGGACCATTTCTTCCATTTCTACATCTTCAAAATCCACTATCTTCTATCAAAACCCAAGTCCACAAGAGCCTCCACTATTATTACTCTTCAAGAAAGGGGACAATAAAGCCTTGTCTTCTGCAGTAGCTCTTAAAGGCATGTGCCCACATGTCATTGGCAACAGCAAGTCAGGGTTATGCTTAACTACATGAGAGCTGGAAGAAAATGTCAAAGACACTGTCTGCTTACCCTGTCCTTTCTACTCCCAATGATTCCTCCTCCACAGAAACTGCGCAGTCTTGTGTTTGTCCTCAGAACTATCTCCTCCTGAAAGCCTAGCCTGGCCTACCACTGAGCATCCCCAAAGTCCCAACTATATCTGCTATTTCCACATGTTGTCTTACTTTTTATGTCTAAGGTGACATTCAAGTCAGAGCCATGCCTGAAACCAGGGCAGTCTCACTCTTAATGATATTTTACTGGCTTTCATTATATCAGAGGAGTGGAAAGTCATAGGCACACTTTAGAAGATTTAAAATGATTTAGGGAGATCCTGAGAATGGAGACTGGATCTTTGGTCCAATTATCTAACCATAACTAAATTTAAGAGGATTTAAGCATCTTTCCACATGCCTCTGGTTCCAATGAGATGGTAGCAAAGTAATAAGTATCTAATAAAAGGTGTTAGGGAAATGGTTCTGGCAGTAGAATGCTTGCCACACAAGTATGAGGACCTGAGTTCCTAGGGTTTGCTGGCCAGCCACTCTAGTCAAAGCAGTAAGAGCAGGGTTGATTGACAGACTCTGACTCAGAAAAACAAAGTGGGAAATATTTGAGAAATACACCCAACATTATCTCTGGCCTATGCACACACAATCATGCACACACATGCATGCACACACACAGGGGATATTCAGTCTCAAACACTTCCTCTTGAAGATGATGTGATATGCATGTGGTAACATTCACAAGGGACAGAAGGAAATCTGAAGGACCATCTTCAACAAAAGTTAATGATTTCTTTTGCTAAAGTAATGAGTAGAAATTTGAGACTGGAAGGCCACTAGTGATTGACTCCAGAGTGTTGCCAAGTGAGACTAATTGAGAATCACAGTAAGACTGTGGTTAGTTGGGATTCGCTGAGCTGTCAAATTTAGTGATGAATTAAAGTTTAAATGGAAATTTCTATGGGTTTCATGTTCGCTGACAAAAACACTGTTCCAATAAATGAAGCTATTATCCTTCTTTATAACTCTGGCCACTATGTATGCCTTCATGTCCTTCCCGGGTAACCAAGAGTCTCACCAAATATCTAGTTATCATCCACCCATGCCTGCCCCACCCCACCCACTCAAAAGTTGTAGTTTAAACTCTCACATCCTATCTACTCTGTGTTAGACTAGTCTTGTCCAGGGGGACAGCCTTTTGTCCTTCAATTAATGTTTTTCTCTGGTCCATGTAACTTCCATAAATCAAATTATCCTGACAGAGTCAATAACTGTTATCTGAGTGCTCCATGATATTTTACTCTTGGGGTTATTGTAGCTGTACTTAAACAACTAACATCCCTCTCTTGCATTAGACCCAATTTTAGTGGAAGTATCAATAAAAAGACAGTACGCACTTAACCCTGATCTGAGAAATGTATCTTGTATGATTTTTGATTCATAAGAGTGAGCACAGTTCCTGATCACAAAGATATCAGCAAATATTTATTATATGGATAGATGGAAGTATTTTGCATGTTGGCTAACAAGACACAGATGTTGGAATCTCGGTTGACTACACAGCAAGCCAAAAATTTAATGTAAATATAGACATAGATTCAGATAGCTATAGATGATATAAAAAGCAGTAAATAAAAATATAGATTGATTAGATATGGATAGATTTGAGTTAAGCTATAGAAAAAAAGATCAGTATAGATAGTCCTGGTTTTGAAATAATTTTTACACAGAATAACCTAAAAAATCTGTGTGGAAAACTGTAGTAAATGGAGACTTCACTTAGAACTGGAAATCCCTAGGTATGACTTTTGTGTATTTGTGAGCTATACTCTTCATTTTAAATAAATACAAGCAGTTTGCAGAAGACCCACTCACTCTTGCCTGCATGGTTTCCATGCCCCCCTTACACTGGATAACACTTTAGTGGCTGAATCAATTAAGATAGCTCTCACCTAGCCAAGGGGTTGTTGACGTCTCTGCCCTGTAATGTCAACCTGGAGCATATGAGCACAAGGACTGACACCAGCCAGCTTCCCACTGCCCACTACAGGGGCCTTGGTCCCAGTCCTGGTCAAGTCACATTCTTTGGTTGCTAATAATGGCAACTGTTGGGTCTCCATTGCTTACCACCAATAAATCCCAACTGTTTTTTGCTGAAAAGACTCCACCTAAACCAGCAGTTCTCAACCTGTGGGTCAAGACCCCCTGGGGGGGGTAGAACAACCCTTTCACAAGGACCACCTAAAACCATTGGAAAACACAGATATTTACATTACAGTTCATAACAGCAGCAAAATTACAGTTATGAAGTAGCAGCAAAATGATTTTATGGTTGGGGGTCACATAACATGTATTAAAGAGTCACAGCATTAGGAAGATTGAGAACCACTGCTCTAGGACCTCAGCCTTTTCTGAGTTCCACTTCCTCAATTTTAGTTCTGCAGGATAAGGATAGCAAGGGCACTTTCATGCCAGAGTCCAAAAAGGCACTTGAAAAATACCAACAGCCAAACTAATATCTGGACAAAGAAGGAGCCTTTCCCAGGGACACAGAGCCAGTTGTTAGGGTCTTTCCACGAGAATACACACAACCAAAGCCCCAATTCAGCTTTCTCTCCACTGCATCCAAGTCAGCAATACTACCCCTACATAGAAGGATCTTCGCAGCAATATTGAAGTATCAACATTGTTCAGGAATCAGTAATTCATTGGTAAAGTGTTTGCAAAAAACCAATGTTTTACACAGGTGTAAATTACACAGTTCACAGCCATCCTCTACAGCTACAGATTTTCCGAGTGCATTTTGTCTGCAAGAAGAAAAGAGTGGAAAGTAACCGTATCTCTCCATGCCCAGTTAACCAGGAAGCCTCCATGCTGAAACAAGATGCACCTCCCCTCAACTGGGTCTGGTACAGGAGCTGCTGCTGTGAGCTCATGAGTGCAATGGCCCGATCATGTTCACAAGACACCATTTCATGGCAGTCCCCGTGACCTCTGGCCTGGAAAATCTTTCCACCCCATCTTGGAAAATGTTCCTTGAGACTTGAAGCAGGGAGGAGTGATCTAGATGTCCCGTTTAGGGCTGAGCACTCAGCAGACTGAATGGATCTTTATCAGCTGCTTACCTGCTGTATGCGGGGGGGGGGGGGGGGGGGGGGGGGGGGGGGGGGGGGGGGCGGGGGGGGGGGGTGCTTCTACTGCTTCTGCATTCTCCAGAAAAAAATGACGCAATCCTCCAATCCATTGTTCTGAACTTCTCACCATCCCTGAATCACTTCCTGCTGCATTCACTATCCAACTTGACGGCCATGGTTACATACAGTTGTTCAAGTTTAAGTTAACATTAAACAAAATGAAAATTCATTTTCCAAGTTGCACTCATCAGGTGTCCATTGACCAACAACTGTATATAATTAGTAGCTGCCACATTAAACAGAACAGATGTAGAGTATTTTCATCACCATGGAAACTTCTACTGAACACAGCTAACTCAGAGGACCAGCCCAACTCTTTACTGGGGTCGGTAAAATTGTTCTCTGCAGCCCTCATTCCAGCATCTTTACCTCATTATGTGTTATTATAATTCATATTCATTTTATCATTACCACATGGGTTTTCAATGAACTTTTAGAACTTGTACATTTTTTCCTGCCTCAGGATCTTTGCAGCCATGGCTGGCACCCTCTTCCACTCTTTTGTTGAATTTCTTCTTAATAATCATGTCCTAATTCAGAGGATCTCTTTTCAGGCACCTTCCCTGAACTCTCTCCCTTTTCAGCACCAGTGCTTACAACTAGTGAAAGTATTCATAATTATGTATTAGTTTATCTTGTTATCCACTTCACGTACACACCAGCATATGCATGCTAGCACACACACACACACACACACACACACTCCATGCATGCACACACATACACACTAGCACATGCATTCTAACACATACATACAGTTTATTTACAACCATGTCCCCATTGTCTAGAATGGTGTCTGGCATAGAAAAACTCAAGAGGCTGCTTTATGGAATAAATAAGCTAAATATAATGCAAAGTCAGGCCTAGAATCCATGGAATAACTCTCTAAAGAAATGGCTAATAGAAATAACCCCATGGATCCAACTAAATCGAGTTGAACACTGGGCCAAAACAGAGAGAATAAAGTCTGCAGAGTATGGGCTTCCTCTCCACTTCTTCTCCAAAGACTTTTTGCACTTTGGCTGCTTTGATTAATTGCTTCAAAGATCCAGACAATGATAATGGCATTGATAATAATGAAAGTGAAAAAAATAGGGCACCAAGCATGTCCCCTGGTGCTCGGGCTCCTGGGAAGCAGTGATCTACACGACAGCCCAGCGTGAGTAAGGGGATTCATGAATCTTTTAAGCAACAGCATTCCCAGAGCACAAGGAGGAAGCCTGCCTCCCCAATTATGCATCAAATGAGGCTGCACCTCCCTCCTGGCCCCTCCCCGAGCTTCAGAGGCTGACTCATGCTTCATGGGAACATTTTTCTCCCATGCAAGTCTGGGAAGTCAGCCAACAGGCAAAGGGGTTTCTGCCTGCCTCCCAAACCCTGCAGGGCACAGCCCCTGTCTCTCACATAGCCTCCTTCTCTGTCTGTGATCAGAAGTGATCTCAACTTTCTAGCTGCTGACAAAGGCAAGGGTGTTTTCTAGGCAGCCCTGTAGACCAGTGAGCAGAAGGGCCCTTATAGCCTTCTCTTTACCTTGACCTTTTGAGAGAAAGCATGAGCTTGTTGAGTACCATCTTTGAAATATCTGTCTCAAGATTTTAGACTTATGATTCAGGCTGTAAAATAGGTGTGTCTTAGGCCTGCAAGATGTCTTGATGGTTAAAACACTGGCTGAGCAAGCATGAGGCCTGGTGTTCAGGTCCCCAGAGCCTACATAAATACAATGCAGGTATACTGGCCCACCTGTAGGCTCCCCAGAGCTAGCTAGCCAGACTGGTCATAGTGGCCAACTCTGGGCCAACTGATGGACCCTGCCTCAATTAATTAGATGGAAGACTCCTGACAAACACATCCAGCCTATAAACACACAAACACACATGTACACATGTGCATGCAACTCACCCACCAACAGATGTACCTACATGCAGGCAAACATGCATGCACACACATACACACACACTACCACCACCACCATCACACACATGTACACATGCGCATGCAACCCACCCACCAACAGATATACCTACAGGCAGGCAAACATGCATGCACACACACACACACACACACACACACACACACCACACACACCACACACACACCACACACACCACACACACACCACACACACACACACACCCCACAGAGACAAAATATGAGCATGTCTTAAGACTGGGGGAAAAGGGAATCCTTGGAGTGCCTAAGTTTCCTGTCATGACTCCAGGGTCCCCTGGGAGAGAGTCTCTGCTTCTGCTGCTGTGGAGCCTGTACTCCCCCGCCAATCCACAACTGCTCCAAAGGAGGAGCATTTCTTTCATCAACAATTATCCCATGAGTGCCACCTGTTCATCAGGAACTCGCACTCATGGGCCTGCATTCTTCTGAGTCCATTTTAACACACACACACACACACACACACACACACGCACACGCACACGCACACGCACACGCACACGCACACGCATATGCACATGCACATACACACGCACAGGTATTCTTTCTTCTACTGTAACTTTGATACAGGAAGGAAAATAAAAAGTGACCCAGGGAAGCCTGACTGTGGCTCACTGAACTCAGCAAGTGAGAAGCCGAGCTGGGCCTGCGGGTAATGGCCTGTAATCCCACACACTGAGGAAGCCAAGGCAAGAGAACCACATGTTCAACACCAGTCCAGACTAGAATGAGTTCAAGGCTAACCTGGGCAACTGAATGAGACCTTGTCCCAGATTTCAAAACAAGTGAAAAAAGGATTGGAGATGTAGGTGAGTGATTGGGCACTTGTCTAGCATATATGAAGCTCTGTGTTCAATTTTTATTGGCACAAACAAGTGGATAAATAAATATAGTCACCCATCAAGCCGCATCTCCTCCCTCACTCCTGACCCCAAGACCCCACTTAGCTAAACTTGGTGCTGGTTGTTCTCACATACAGCTTTTTTAACTTAATCTAGCTCATGGTCCCTATTTACTGTAATTTTAATGTAGTTTTACATTTTAATATAGGTCCCAGAGTTACTGTTTTTGCATAATTGAGTTAAATGCTGAGTTCTAGCTCACTCATTTGGTCTCTTCTAATGTAAAACAAATGTTAGGGAACATTGGAGAAAAGCACCTATTTCATAAATACACAGTGATAAATGTCAACAAAGTGAATAATCAGTACCCAGGGTTTTTTTTTTTTTTTAAAGTAATTTCCAGAGTCCCAGCAACTCTCTCACATGTCTTTTCATTCAGGAGCCTCCACCTAGTAATGAGTTACACAGACCTTTCACCATGAACCCATTGCCCCTGAATGCACATAAGCAAAAAGTATACACCAGGAGCTGTGGATTCACTCCATGTACCACTTGCTCTTATGAATAAAGTTTTATTCGAGCACAACCACCCTCGCTAGTATGTCTTTGGTTTATGGCTGTGTTGGCAGAGCTAAGCAACAAACACCACATTGCCTTTACAGAGATGTCTACAGGCTCCCTTCTATTGGCTTTCACACAACCTGAGATTCACAGCTGCACACTTCAGTGTCTGCTTCTTTTACTCCCTGTATGTTTTTAAGATTCATATGTGATTGTAGCCCTTCATTCTGGTTGATAGATGATACTCCATTTTGTGTTTACAATGCAGTCTATTTACCCATTCAGCTATAGATGGATGTTTGGGTTGCTTCCAATGTGGGGCTCTTATGAATAATGCTGCAGACAACATTTTGTTCGTGTCTCCTGGCACAGTCCATCCACTACAGTCATGGCAAGGTAATCCATTACATTAGTACATCACAATATAGCTATTTGCTCACCTGGAAATGAATGTTGAGGCCAGTCATTCCCAAAGTAGTCTACACTGAAATTACCTGGAATACTTCAGAATAATGGCTAGGTCACACCCAAACAATTGTAATTTACTTGATGTAGGGTGCTCATACATAGCTCTGGGCTTTGGAATTTTAGATCTCCAGTTGGCAAAGATGAGGTGAGAGGGAGAAGGAAGCCTTGTGTATCCTCCTTGGTTTATACCCAAAGGTATCAAAGTCACTTACAGTTGAGATATCTACCCACCCATCTTTAGCAGAGACAACTTTTTTAATCAGCCTCGAGGCCCATCAGCAGCTGATGGTTGACTAAAATGGGATATATGATATATTGTTCATCCATTAAGAACAAATCGTGCCATTGGCAGGAAAACAGATGAAAATGAAGGTCATCTGTTAAGCCAAATAAGCCAAGACTCAGAAAGCCAACTGTCAAGTTTTCTCTCATTCAGAGAATCTTTTAAGAGACAGAGACAGAAAGAAATAGGAGGAAAACTGCCAGGGAATATGAAGGGACCTGCCAGGGGAAAGGGTGGGTTACAGAGATTCAGATATGCTGGAGGGTTTTGGGAGGTCACTCAGTATGCAAACTCTATACTCTGAAGCCTAAAGAGCTGAGTTGGTCCCGAGCCCATGTGAGGAAGCCAGATGTGGTAGTGTGTACTTTTAATCCCAGCACTGAGAAGGGGGAGACAGGAGGATCCCCAAGACTCACTGGCCAGGCAGCCTAATGAATCTCGAGTCCCAGTAAGAGACCCTGCCTTGAAACATAAGATAGAAGACTCCTGAGGAATAACACCTAAGGTTGATCTCTCGAATCCATACACATATACTTGCACATGCATGTGCACCCAAGTACAGGCCCACAACCATGAACATTGATGCTGATGCTGGCATTGCCTTTCTGAAGGCGAAAGATGTACATCCATATAGATATACATACGGATATTGATATAGATACGGATGAATATGTGAATGAATTATCCCAGACTCCTATTTTTTTAATCACCATGATTATTAAGTTTATTAGTTCCCATGGCTAAAACATGTAGTCACACATTTCTATACAACTTTAAAAGATGCCATACCCAGTTGAGCGTTTTCTGACAATACCAAACTATAAACAGGGCAGAAGTTCTGTCTCTGGCTTCATGGCAAGCTTCAGTGACTTCTCTGAGGTGAACACAGTGAAGAATGACCTCACCCTGTCATGTTCTCTAACTGTCCATCTGCACTTCACAGAAGATCTGGGCAATCTGGTGAATCCTTTCCATCTCGAACCAGATTGTGTGTCTGTAAAACAATACCCTTGACTAAGCCACAGCACCAGACTTCAAAGAGAGCTGTTGTATAAACACATCCTCACATAAGTTTCCTTCAACCTGAGCTTTTAGGACAAAACAATGACTTGCCAACACTGACATTGTTAGATCAAACCTTTCTGGGACCCCACAATACTTTTGGACATTTGGTTACATAGACAATAAATTCTTTTCTCTCATTATTATTAAGCCTACTGCTAAATGGAGGAAACTGCCATGACTAATGTACCATGGCTTATTCTGTTATATTATATCTATGATGATGTATGTAATTAGTTTGGTACATTTTCTATTTGGTCAGGTAATAGATATTTATTTAGTGTCCACTGTGTACCAAGGACTTAAATCTTGAAAACAATGTACACATTCTTACATCATTTTAAGAATGGCTTTGCTGTACTGTGGTTCCTCATTGTCTTCAAACTATGAGTCTTGGGCTAGACCTGATAACGGACTAATTCTTGATATATCTGGGGTAGACCAGAGACCAGCAATGCATTCTGTGAGAGCGGTGATTTTTCAGTGCTTAGACTGTGGTCCTTTGAGGCTTCCTTGTTCACAGGAAGGTTTTCGTTGAGTTAATTATGAGGCTATGAGTTGAAGAGTTTCTGAAGCCCACTCCAAGAAGGTTGGAGGGAAGGGATTACATAAATGAGTTTTCTCATGGTGCCAACATCCAGAACATGCGTTAGAACTTGTTTTAAGGGCCTCACCTGAGGTGAGCCTCGTGTCACTGAGGGCCATGATGTCTCACCCTGCCATTCACATCTCAGCTTGAAATCACCATCACTATAACACCTCAAATGCCCATGGGAGCAAGAGAGAGGAAGACTTGGAGCCCGGTGGCACTTCCCTGTAACCATGAGCTAGTTACATGACTCTACTTTGGCCCTCCCCATCTGCAGAATGGAGGAAATAATAAGAGCTATCACCTTGAATTATTAGGAAGATCAACAGTAGATAATATGAAAACCACTAAGGCACTTGGCACATGGTAAGTGTTTGATTAATGCTAATTATAATTATTTGTAATTACACACAGAATACTTTCCTCTACTCTAGTCTTTTCTCCTTCATGCCTTTATTGCATCCACCTCAACATTATGGTTATTTATGCCTGAAGTATCTCCCTATGAGGCTCACTCATCTTTGAAGACTTGGTCCCCAGTTTGTGGTACTGTGTTTAAAAGACTTAGGAGGCCTCAGGGGATGGGGCCTGATGGGCAGATATGAGTCACTAATGCAGGTCTTTAAAGGGTCCACAGCTGTAGCTTGAATTCTTTGCTTGTCAGTGAGCTATGATGTGAACAAACAGATGCATTTCACTCCATCATGGCCACACACTTCCTGACATGGTGGACTGAACCTATCTCTGAAACCATGATCCAAAATGACCCTTCCCCATAAGGTGTCTATCACAGTGACTCACAGTCACCAATGCAAGGCCAAAGGCACATCCCTGCTGTAAGGTCAAGGAAGTCTATACCTCTGACCTCTGAAATCCAGCTTTCATTGGGAAAATTTTGGTTTGGTTTGGTTTTGCTTTACTTTTATATTTTATATCCCTCTGTCCTGATACTGGGTCCTAAAATGATATGTCCCACATTCCTTACAGGTCACATGACCTCACTCACAACACATGATCATTTGACAATTGAGAAGACATAGCATGTGTGGTACCCACAAAATGACTGCCACTAGCTTCTAATTGCAGCAAAAACTGGCACAATGGTATGACCCACAAAGAAAGGGGTTTAGTGTGGGGAGGGGGTTGCCTCAAGTAGCATACAGAAAAGACTAGAAGCAAGCCATAGGAACCATGCTCCCTGTAGTCCTCTCCTAGCACCCTTGTGGAGGGAATGTGCTAGACTGTAAGAGATTAAAGAGACCAGACCCTGGACAAAGAAGCCAGATGGCCCAACATGGTCAAATGGGCACCAGTCAAGCCCTGCTGGGAGAAATATTTTCTCCAAGTAGTAATTCAGCACATGGCTATTGTCTTAGCCAGCTAGGAGTGCTTTAGCAAAATAAAATAAGGTGGTAACTTAAACAACAGAAATGTATGCCTCACAGTTCTTGCAGTGGTTTGAAAAAATGGCTCCATAGAGAATTGCACTATTCGGAGGTATGGCCTTGTTGGAGTGGGTTATAGCTTTGTTTGAGGATGTGTGTCACTGTAGGGGTAGACAGACAGTTCATGGTGGAGTGCAGGCAGACATGGTGCTAGAGAAGGAGCTGCAAGTCCTTACATCTGGACTCACAGGCAACAGGAAGTTACTTGTCTCCCTGGGCACGGCTTGAACATACAAGAGATCTCAAAGCCTGCTTCCATAGTGACACACTTCCTCCAACAGGACCACACCTACTCCAACAAGGCCACACCTCCTAATAGTGCCACTCCTTATGGGGGCCATTTTCTTTCAAATCATCACATTCCAGTCCCTGGTCCCCCATAGACTTTTAGCCATATCATAATGCAAAAATGCATTCAGTCCAACTTCAAAAGTCCCCATAGTCTATAGCAGTCTCAAGCTTATTTAAAGTCTAAAGTCCAAAGTCTCTTCTGAGATTCATGTGATCTCTTAACTGTAATCCCCTATAAAATCAAAATCAAAGAGCTTATCACATACTTCCAACATATAATGGCACAGGATACACATTACCATTCCAAAAGGGAGGAAAGGGAGGATGGTGAGGAAATACTGGACCAAAGAAAGACTGAAAACCAGCTGGACAAACTCCAAACTCTGCATCTCCATGTCTGATGGCAAAACTCTCTCCAGATCTCCAACTCCTTTCAGCTTTGTTGACTACAACACACTTCTTTCTCTTAGGCCAGTTACACTCTCTGTTAGCAGCTCTCCTTGGCAGTTACCCGACAACTCTGGCATCTCCAGCATCTTGGGATCTCCAAGGCAATCCAGACTTCACTTTCACAGCTTCATGCAATGGCCTCTCTGAGGCTCCATTTAGGGACACCCCTGACACCTGCCTGACCTCAGTGGCTTTCCTTATTTGCAGAAGCAAATTCCATAGCCCCTTTCTTCTATCCTTAACTCCAGAACCAGTGGCTGAAGCTGCCAAGTTCTGCTGCTTACAGGGGCTGGAACATAGTCCCCTCATTCAATTATATCTTCATCAACTTTATGTTTTTGATGGTTTCCTTTACTGCCCACGCTTGACTATTATGGAACTTGCTCTGTAGACCAGGCTGGCCTCAAACTCAGATACTCCAGCCTCCTCTGCCTCCCCCATGCTGGGATTAAAGGCATGCACAACCACACCCAGCTCTAAGCTTTTCTTTAATTCCTTTTCACAAGTTGGAAACTTAGCAGGGTGGGAGCCCTGAGGTCATGACTCCCATTATTCCATTTCTTAATCTGTTTATTTCCTTGAACACAGGACTTAGCTCCATTCCACTTCCTGGTGCCCCTTTTCTCCTCAAATTGTACATTTTGTAATTTACTCTACTCAGCTTGCTCCTTTTCATTAGAAATCTTCCTTAGAGTTACCACTAATGTTAGCACAACAGAGTCTATAGTGAGCTGTTTTGAGATTTCCTCTGCCAAGAGAATTAATTCAAACTCTTCACTTTAGCCTCAGGCAGACTTCAGACAAGGACGAAAGGTAGCCACTTTCTTCAACAAAATATCACATGACCAGTCTCTAGGTCACATACTAACATTCTTCTGCTCTGAAACCTCTTCATCCAGGCCCCTGCAGTCCAAATCTCACTCAGCACCACTGTCTTCCATGCTCCTACTAGGATGGTCCATTAAGCAGCACTTAAAGCATTCAACTGCTTTTCTAATCCACAGTCCTAACGTCCAGATTCCTTCAAACAAAAGCATGTTCATGCCTATCACAGCAATACCCCAGTTCCTTGTACCAACTTCTATCTTAGTTAGTGATTCTATTTCTGTGAAGAGACACCATGACTACAACCATGGCAACTCTTATAAAGGAAAACATTAAAATGTGGTGGCTTGCTTACAGTGCAGAGGTTTAGCCCATTATGGTCATGGTGGGAAGCAGGGCAGCACGCAGGCAGACATGGTGCTAGAGAAGGAGCTGAGAGTTAGTCTGTCTCACTGGCTGTGACTTGAACATACATGAGACCTCAAAGTCTGCCTCCACAGTGATGTAATTCCTCCAACAAGACCACACCTACTGCAATAAAGCCACATCTCCAACAGTGCCACTCCCTTTGGGGGCCATTTTCTTTTAAACCACCACAGCAAGTAACCTCAGAAAACTCAGAGGAGCAGAGACCACAGACTTGGGGAGGAGCTTTACTCTGTCTGACTATTCATGGGGCCTCTTTTAGCCTCATTTTCCCCTACCTGTCTTCTAGGGATGTTGCCTTGAAAACTGGTGTCCTTGTATATGAAATGACAACAGTATGACCCCAGCACACCGCAGTCAGGTGATGGATAGCACTGCCCTCCATCTGTCTAGAGAGAGCCTGGCCTATGTAGGCCAGACAGGCAGAGTGCCAGGCCTCAGGAAACAAGTCCAGCCACAGCCAGAGGCCTCCACGCTGGGAGCTTTGCACTAACCTCACCACACTGATCCTATTTTAATTACTCTTCCCAGGCCAAGGCTCTGGCCTCTTGGTGTTCTGTCTTCGCCTTGCTGGAAGATGGAATTTGCTGGCCAAGAAAGGCTAGCTTGGGCAAGTGCATGCAGTCACAGCTGACCCAAGCAGTCAAGCTCAGCTGAAGCTTGAACCTGTGAGGCACGAGGCTCACCGGAGAGCAGCAACGGAAGGGAAACTTCTAGTGCTGTATACTCCTGTGCTTTTGGAGGCTGGTTCCCAGGTGGCTCTCAGGCAGGAGGGTGGGACTCTGTTCATTAGAATTCTGAAGTCTGTGAGGTCTCCACTCACCCCCTTCTTCAGCCTCCATCTCTCTTCACCTACTTGTTTAGCCTTCAGAGATTTATTCCCAGGACCCCCCCAGGACTCCTCAACCCTGTTTTTGGTCATTCTGCTGTCCCCACAGACACACACAGTAGCATTCATATTAAAAATGGCTTTCCACAGGTGTCCTCCAAAGGTGACCTTGAAGAGTTCATCTCCCCTCCCTGGCCTCCACTGTCTTGCTCATAGCGCGATGTGGACAAGCTGTTGTGAGGACAAATGCTCAGTGTGGGAGCATGGCTGGCACCGTGCAGACAGCATGTGCTCAGTAAAGTCAGCCTCAGCCTCCAACTAAGACAACTTTCTAGACAACTGTCTGAAGACACTGACGGCATACTGTTACTAGCGTCATGGTTTTGACAAGATGTATATAGGAGCCTACTACTTGAAGCCACTTGTTCAATATATGGACACCTGCATACGTACCTACACATACATGAATGCACACACACACACACACACACACACACTCACTCACACCATCGGTATCAGACTAAGGAGCATTGAAAATGATCATAGATGGGAACTACTAATGGTAACCATGCTCCATTTAAATCATCACTGAATCTTTGCAGGGGGCAGGGTGTGTGCATGTTCTCATGACACATATGAAGGCCAGGAAAGAATGCCAGGTGTCCTGCTCCATAATTCCCTGCCTTATTTCCATGAGACAGAGTCTCTTATTGGACCCGGAGGTAGGCTGGCAGTCTGCAAGCCCAACTGGTGTGGGAGGCCTGACTGGGCCTCCCACAGTGCGGGGATTACAGGCACACACACAGCCATGCCTAGCTTTTTCTGTGGGTGTTGAGGATTTGAACTCAGGTCCTCACACTTGTATACCATGTGCTCTTACCTACCTAGTGTCTCAGCAGGACTTGTCACTGAATCTCTGACAACAAAGCATTAAGTGCTTTGTAGAGATGTTTGTGGAGGGAAAGGAGGTAAGAAAAAAAAAAAGAACGTGTGGGAAAAGAGAGGGGAAGAAGAGGGGCAGACAAGGAGGAAGGATGGGGAGGGGTGGCAAAGGGAGGAGACAGAGGAGAGGTCCTGGACAGAGAAGAGAGAGAAGAACAAATGATCTATTAGCCAGTGCCCTGCACCCAGCACTGCCTCAGACCGGGACAGAGAGGAAGAGAATAATAAACAAAGTATCCGCTTGCAGCCTGACGAGATGATTCATTTGCATAAGAGAATATAACTAGAGTTCAAGGCTGAGCAAGATCAGGGCCAAATGCCAACAGGCACACAGGCAAATAAACACACAGGGAATGCAAGCCCTGTCCTGACCTATTTATAACACAGTTCTGCAAAGATTCCATAAATATGTAGTACTGACTACTATATAATTAGAAGCCATGATTCTTACTCCTGAAGGGGAACCTTTCCACGTGAACAGTTAATTTTCAATGTAAATTCACTTTATGTGGTTGGTTTTTAATTGTGAAAAGGGCATTTTTTAATTCAAAATAAGCATCATTAGTTTTCTTTTCCAAACCCTGTATTTAGGTGAGTGTGGGAATGAAGCATGGATGGGGTCTGGTCTACCTGGCTAAACAAGTCAGCCAGGTCCTCCAGCCAGGTCCTCCACACCTCAGTTTTCTCTTCTACACAATGGAGCTCAGGAAACTCATGGAAGATGGCTGGCTCTAACAATTGCTCCCTTCTTTCCTGGTGATTACACCCGAAAACAGAGACCAAGGAGCCTGGGCACTCATTGCATTTCAGTCTGAGGATTGATGGACACAGGATATTGTCAGGCTGAGGATTCGGTAGAGGTAAGAAGTCTCTCTAGTGGCTGGCTCCTTTACTGATCTTTCAGCATTTACCTCGCTATCTGGCTCTGGGTTTTATTCTTAAGACCAAATAGGATTTGTGTTTCAGACTGAGACCAGGGTTCCACGTGATGGCTCCAGGGAATATGCAGCCTGTCTTCCCCAGTCCTTCCCACTGCCATCCGAAAAGGAAGTACTCAGCAAGTATTTTCTCAGTGAGTAGAACCATTCTGTGATTTAATCAATGAACTAGTGAATCTCACTCAGAGAGGCACTTGGCTCAGCACCGCCCTGACGGACTAGGACTCCCACCGTGCTGCTCATCATTGGGCCCAAATTCATTATTAACTAAATAAAACATTTATAGGATCTCTTTTATAAACAATCACAGGAATTCAGGGCTGAGCATACAACCCAAATAAGCTCTTAAAACACAAATCAGATCATGTCTCTCCTACATAAAGCTCTCTCATGCCTTCTCATTGAAATAGACATCAATTTCCTTTACTGTGGTGGGTCGGCTGTGGCCCCAGCTCTTCCTTGCTGATGTCAGCTGGTATCACTCTTGCCCTGACCTCTATGCCTGGCCATACTGGTCTGTCTGAAATCATCCCAAGTAAAGCCAGTCCTCCAACTCACAGGAGGATGCAAACTCCAGAAGGCCCTGCCTATCTTCAAATTCTTCACCTTCAGAAGCATCCAGCCTTCAGCCAAGAGAAGGTTGTGGGCAAGTGGGATGCTCCGCAGTAGTGGTGCCTGCTGTGAGGCTGATTGCATGTGTTTAATTGCTGACCCACAGGAAAGAGAGAACCCCTGGCCTCCATATGTGTGCCATGGCATGTGAAAGCCCACACATAAATGCACATAAAAAAATAATTTAAAATGTAATAAAAATTTAAGTAGGTTGCCCATGATGACCCTGCACCCATATGGGAAGCACTAATGGGACTCAGTAGACTATTAATTAATTAGAGTTTGGAGAGAGATGTGTTGGAGGAATTCTGGGAAAGTTAGAGGGAGCAGATGGGGTGAATATGATCAAGATACACTGTATATATGTATCAAATTTTCCAAGAATAAACAAAAATATTATTTTTTAAAGTATTTGGGAAAAATTATCTGCACTGAAAATATATGTTTTTTTTTCCCCTTATGTTATTCCATAAACTATAACAACTCTCTCCATAGCATTTAGATTATGGTAAATGCTTTAAGTAATCCAGAGACAATTTCAGTTTACAAGAGGACTGTATAGATTATATGCAAACATTATAGCATCTTTTAGAGGGACTTGAGCATCTGTGCTTTTTGTTAATATTGAAAGGGTATTCTAAAACTAATGTCCCTTGAGTGCCAAGGGACAACTCTCCTTCCTGTTCCTGGAGTTGCAAAGATGGTGGGATATTTGTTATGCAGCACTGTTGACATTAATAGCTGACTGTAGTGTTCTAGTACTTCCATTTACTACATACGAAATCTTCAGAAAGTCACTTAACCTCTTTGAACCTCAGAATGCTTTTACAATTTTTTGAAGATATATTCATCTCTTCTCCACTAACTTCATGCTGTGACTGTGTGACAACAGAAGAAAAAGATTTTTAAGATTGTAAAAAGTGATTGAAAATATAAAATAGCATTATCAGAAAGCACGGGTTTGACCTGGCAACAGAGCATGCCTCAGCAGTGTAGCCCAGGACATCTGCCATGAAGCTCACCATGTCCCCAGATTTCAACAAGGCAGGAATCGAAAGTCATTTTCACTTCTGAGCTCTTACCTGAGGGGAGCCATCATGGGTCCACACAGACTGCAGTACGGGGAGGTCTGTTGTAATTTAGTTAGAATGGTGGAAAATGGAAGCAATCTGTATGCCCAACAGTGGCGTACCAGATACATCTGAAGAATGATAAGACACTTACATAAAGCACTTCGTACAACCATGTTAGATCAGAGAATTTTTGCAAATAATGCTTCTTGGGAACTGATAGATTCAGAGAGGTGATTCGGGAGTGGATCTGGATGAGAAAAGAAAGGTACTGGGCAGAATGTGGGTCCTCTACTCCAGCTTCAACAAAAGAGATGCTCAGGGCTGGAGAGATGGTTAAGAGTGCTCAGTGGTTAAGAACGCTTGCTACTCCTGCAGAAGATGGAAGCTTGATTCCCAGAGCTTACATCAAATAAATAACTTAAAATCACCACTAACCCCACCTCCAGAGGATCTAACACCCCCTTCGGGCACCAGCGTGCACACACACACGCACACACACACATACACACACACACACACACACAAACACATGTATGAATGTATGTATGCACTTGCACACACATTCACACACACATGCATGCACAAATAAAAACAAATCTTAAGAAAACAAAGAGAATCTCAAATTGCACTTGCACTATGGACCAAATGCCTCTGCTCCCCTCTACTCCATAAAATGTGTATGCTGAAGCTCTGACAGTGTGAGCTGAGGTAATAGTGCTATTTGAGGGAGAGGTAGAACCTCTGAGAAGTCAGATCTAGCTGTCAGACCCAGGATGCTGGCCTTGAGGGTTATACTCTGGTATAATCCTGATCCACTAAGCTGTGAGCAACCCACACCCCAAGATCCCTCTAGCTTGGAAAGATCCACCTCTGCCTCCACCAGGATGGACAAAATTCTCTCTGAACTGCAGGTCAGAACAGAACCCTCCTCCCTTAGGTCACTTGTGCCCAGTGTCTGTCACTAATGCAAGCCCTACTTTGCAATGTGACAGTACTTCAAGATGGTGCTTTGGAGACAATTATGTTAAAGGAGGGTAGAGCTATAATAAACACCTGCTATTTCAGCCCTAATCTATGGGCCTGCATTATAGCAGTCTGCTGTGAACTGCTATTTGTCTCCACAAAATCCCTATGTGATGATATTGGAGGTGAGGCTTTGGGGAGGTCATTAGGATTAAGTGAGGTCATAAGGGTAAAACTCTCATGGATGGAATGGGTGTCCTTAAAAAGACACCAGCCAGCTTGCTTGCCTCTCTGCTCTCTGCCACTGGAGAAGTTGCCAACCTGCAACCTGGAAGAGGGTCCTGACCAGAACCTGACTATACTGGCTCCTGGACCTCAGCACTCCAGCCTCCAAAACTGTGATCAATAAATGTCAGTCTACACTGTTTTGATACAGCATCTTGACCAGGCTGAGACAAAGCCCAAGCACACTAAGAATTCTCAGGAAATGGTTCTAGTGACTGTAACAGAGAAAGGCTTTACGAGCTGCTGAAAGACGTTTACAGACTTCTGGAGAAGCATAAATCCTGAAAGAGAAATCACAGGGTAGGGAGGGATTGCTGTGTGATTCCACCTTGTAATGAGAGGAAAAGGAGAGAGTTAGAGAGAGGAGGAGGGGGAGGGGAGGGAGGAGGAGGAGGAGAGGGAAGAGGAGGAGGAGAAAGAGGAGGAATGTTCTCAAAACTGCCAGCTGTATTTAGGTAGGTGGGATCCTTCCTTTTGGTTTCTTCACTTGACTTATTTAAACATGCTCAGTGTTTCCTGATCATTTGTGACCCTCTAGGAGTGAAAGATAACAATAGGTCAAAGATCAAATATTCAATAAGCCGTGCCTTTGTTATGGTTTGAGTGTGAAATTTACTCCCAAAGTGCTCATAGGTTGAAGGCTTTGTCCCAGAGTATCACTACTGAGAGATGGCTGGGTCGTAGGGCTCTGAAATCATCAGTTACTAATTAAGCCATCAGTGGGTTCATAATGTGATGACATTTTTGAAAAGTGATGGAAATTCGGAAGTCATGTCTATCTGAAAGTAGGTCACAGGGGACACTTGTGGAAGGAAGTGCCACGCCCCGGCCCCTTCCTATTTCTTCTCTTTACATTCCTGCAGACATTTGAGTAGCTCTGTTCTGTCATGCCCTTCAATCCATGATGCTCAGCCTCAATTCAGATGCAGAAATACAGAGCCAGCCAAATGTGGACTGACCCCCCTGATATCACCAGACCCGGAAATACAGAGCCATCCAAATGTGGACTGATCTCCCTCACCCCGAAATCAGGAGCCAAAATAAAGCTTCCCTGTGCTGGGCCATTTCTCTCCAACTTTTCCCATAACAAGAAGTACAGCTAACATAGCTCTTATGTCTATAGTTAACTAAGAGCACTTGAGGCCAGGCTCCTGGGTTCCAATCCCATCTGGACACTGATGACCTAGATGCCCTTGGGAAGAAGGCTGAATCTCACTATGCCTGAAGGTCTTGGCTGCTTCACCGCATGATCAAGACGTTAACAAGTGAATGTCTGTGAAGGATCCAAAGAGAGGCAGTGGAGGGGAGGCACTGTAGAAGCTGCTGCTTCCACTGTGTTTTTTTCAAGCATCCTCAGAGGACATCTCCTCCAGAAGTTCTTTGCCTGCTTTTTCTGAGAGGAACACCCCACAAACACCATCACTATATTTCTCTTCCTATCTTTATTTTATTCACAGCCCTTATCACTCCTGACCTTACATACTTTATTTACCTGTTCACTGTTACTCTCCACCAGTGTGTAAGTCGGGCACTGTGGCTGACTCGCATGTCCACCAGTATGTAAGTCGGGCACTGTTTCTGGCTCACATGTCCATCAGTGTACAAGTTGGGCACTGTGGGTGACCCATGTAGGCTCAGCACATGGTAAGAGTCCAGTGAACATTTGTGAAAAGCAAGAAGGAGATGTCAGTTCCAACTCAATGGACAGAAAGACTTTGACAGGAGGACAGTGGCAGTGAAGGTGGCCATCCTAAAATACCATGAGTAACAGCTAGAGAAGACTTAACCATGCACTGCTGCAAGGCCCTCTGGGAAGTTCTCTGCATCTACAAGGAAGGACAGTGCCACAGGACAGCCAGAGGAGATACACAGACCCAGTGGAGAGATTTGAGTTCAGCCTAAAAGCCACAGAAAGTTCTCTAGACACTACCAAATCATCTCGATAAAGCAATTCCACCTTGAAAAAACATGAGCCATGGAGCTGCAGTTTCTCCAGAATTTTGTATTAATTATTTCCTGGCCTAAGGCATTCTATGTTAATTGCTCTCAATTGAAAAACTCCATGTTTATGTTTGTGTTAGCAAAAAGCTGTAGGGATATGTCATTTTTTAAAAATCATTTAAGTCCTCAAGACAATGTCACCATTTTCCAGAGTAGACCACTCTCACAGACCTTCAGGATACCAAGCAGCATCTTCAGGGGACATATTGACATACATATGTTCCTCCCCTCCAGTTCTGAGAAGGGAGTAAATGTTTGGTTTTGTTTTCCTTCCTTCTGTGTATTTCCCTATCTTTAGCCTCTGTTGAAGAGAATTTCATAGTTCAAGCTACCAGGACTAAAGGTTCCTCCTCCTAATGCTAACCAAAGTATCTAGGGGTCAAAGGCAAAGACAGGAAATACTAGGAAAAGCCTTCTGGGGCTGTGACGATGGATCAGTCTGCAAAGTGCTAGCCATGAAGCATGAGGACTTGATTTCTATCCCTGTGTGAAAGCTGAGTAGAGTAGCATATGCTTGGAATCTCAGAGCTAGGGAGACAGAGACAAGTAGAGTCCTGGGACTCACTAGCTAGCCAGCCTAACCCACTGGGTAAGTGAGAAGAACTATTAATGTCTCCCCTAGATTCTTCCACCAGACTAGCTCACAGGGCCAGGGACAGGTCTCTAGGAGCCCATATCAAGACTGCTCAGAGCTCCATAATTTATTTTCTAGAGCTTAGGGGCCAGATCCAGTGACTTTGTAAATAAAGTTTTATTGACATGCAGCCATATCTTTTTGTTTATGTTTGATCTGTGTCTGATTCTTCTGCATGACTGTAGGGCTGAGGAACTACAGAGACAAAAGGATTTGCCAAGTCCACAGAAGCTGCCCTCTCTCCCTCTGAAGTATTTTTTATTAAAAAGCTTGTGACCTGTCACTCCTGTTCTAGAGTGATGTTGTCCAATAGAGATATGAGAGCCATGAAGCAAAATTTCCCATCAACCACATTTAGACAAAATGAAACAAGTCAATTTTAATAAAATGTTTTATTTAACCCAGTATATTCAAGGTATTATTGTGACAACACACAATCCACTTACAAAAATTAGTGAGGTTTGGCTGGGAAGGCCGCTCAGTCACTTGCCTTTCAAGTGTGAGGACCTGAGTTTCATCCCCAGAGCCCACATGGAAAAGGTTAGGAGAGCTCACAGATATAAAGGCAAGCCCCACCCAGATGGGGTCCTGAAGCTGGAAGGATGAATGTGGAGGGGAGAGGCATATAGACAAGAAAACCCCAGCACTTGAGTGATGAATAGCCAGAGCATCCTGCCGGCTTCGGCATCCTGCTGGCCTGCAGCATCTTGTTCCAGCTGCTGCAGGCAATTCTACTTAGCATCCCCTCCTTCTGCATACCCATTGCCTGGACCCTGACCAACATTATCCATAACTTGAAAATGCGTGTCTTCCTACATACAGTGAAAGGGTCACCCCCTGCAACCCCTGTCCAAGGGAAGCTCAGTTTATAACACATGGGAAGCAGATGAACTCCTGCTTCTTCTTCCCATGTTTCCTCGGCATCTCTTCTGTTCTACTCTACATATGGGGCAACTTCTGCACCTAGTACAATGCTGTTTGCTTCCTCATCAGCAAGGCCTCACTGCTCAGAAGACTCCTGCCTAAGCTTCCCTTATGCCATGGAGTTCATCTCTTTGAAATCAAATACTGAAGACAATCTTCAGGCACTGAGAAAATGTGCTGGAAACAAAGCAATCATATATTTCTCTCCTCCACACTGCATTCTCTGTCTTGGAAGCCTGAAAAAATATACAAACCTTTTCTAAACTTGACCCAGCCCTGACAGAGCTAAGATCTCATGATGAAGGAAGGCAGACGAAGTTAAGGGCCACACCCCTCCTCTATCCCAAGGAGCCACACATATTTGGGCAGCTTGTCTGGTAGCTACTTTTACACATCTTCTATATCTACCACTTTCAATTTATGTTTTTCTGTGTGTTTCCCTTAAAAGAAAGATACAGTTGTCATTGTGTGTGTTTTTTTCTGGTGTGGTGGCACACGCTTGTAACCCCAGTGCTAAAGGAACAGAGACACGAGGCTTCCTGGGGATCACTGGCCAGACATCTTGGCTTAATTGTCAAGTTAAGATCAGGGGAAGGTCCTGTCTCAAAAAAAAGTAGAAAATTTTTTCACATTACATGAAATATGGCACCTAAGATTGTCTAGTGACCTCCACATGTGCATACATACATGTATACCCACACATATATAAATACACACAAAAATAATGATGTTCACATTGACTTTTTCATACTAAGCCGTCACAATCTGATGTGTATTTTATATCAAAAGCACATTTGTACTCAGACAGCCCCTTCATTGTCACAAGAGGCTTTGGACTGCCATATTGGAAAGATCCACTCTTGAGTCATCCATGGTTAAAGAAAAGTTGTCTCACCCTATGCAAAGGTCTCGCATCCTTGTCTTCATCAGGAACCCACAACTGATGACCACAGGCATAAGTCCACAAACTGGTAACTGGTAAAGTTCATACTCAGCTCTCTCCATGGATCAGGCTGAGGTTGAACTCCATTGAAGACCTTGCCTCTTTGGTCCCCCACCTGCTCTCTTACTACCATCCTTCCCTTCCAGAGCTCTCCCAAGGAAGTGTCTTGCACAAGAATTCCCATTTCAGGTTCTGATTCTAGGGACTTGTCTGGGTTCAGAGAAATAAGGGAATAAATATTTTTTGAATATTTAGCATATGTCAGACACTTGCTAACTATTATTATTCTACAAAGTTATAAGGTGGAAAATATTATCCACATTTTAAATATAAAGAAACCATAACAGCCAGGCATGATGGTGCATGCTTACAGCCCCAGAACTCCTGAGCAAGAGAATTTGGAGAGTAAAGCTAGCTGAGCTACATAGTGAAATTCTATCTCTCAGTCACAAGTAATAATAATAGTAATAATAAAATAATAATAATAAAAGATGAGAAGAAAGAGAAGTAAGAGGGGTGTTGAGGAGAGAGATGTGGGAGAGAAAAGAAGAGAGAGGAGGGCAAGGGAGAAGACAGAACAGAAAGGGGGAAATGGAGGAGTTGGAAAACACAGAAAGCAGGGAGAGAGGAGAGAAGGGGTGGGAAAGAAGGAGGAAGGGGAGGGAAGGGGAAGAGGCATATACAGCCGTATAATAACATACTATAGAGTTTTCAGTAATATTTGCAAGTATATGCAATAATAATGAAATGATTGAGGCATAACATCCATTTGGAAAAACAAGACAAAAGTCATAGTGTGGATATGGGATTTTTTTCCAAATCTGACCATGAAAATTAATACCAAAAGGATTTTAGTTATGATATGAATGATTTTGTCATTCATCTGTTAAAACCCTAACCCTCTAAGTGACGACATTAAAAGGTGGGGCCTTTGGGAAGTTCCTAGACACTGAGGGCAGAACCTCACGAATGTCATTCACAGCCTTATAAAGCAGGTCTGAGGGAGCATGCATTTCCCTTCCACAATGGCGGGATAAGGAGGAGACACCGTTTTTGTCTACAGTCTCACGGTATACTCCATGCTGGCCTGAATCCCACAGTCCTTCTGCTTCTGCCTCTTAGGTGCTGGGATCACAGACACACACCACCATGCCTAACTCAACAAGGCACCATCTGTGAGAAAGCAGGCCTTGCCCAACACCAAATATGCTGGCACTAGAGCTTGGACATGTCAGCATTCACTGCTGTCAAGTGGGCTTGTGTTGTTTATACTTAGAACAGCCCAAACATGCTAAGTCAGCAGCATGCCATAATAGCATCATCAATAACTTTCTTTGGGCATTTAGAATGGATGGTTGTTGGTTTTCTTCTGTTTATCCTTGTTTTCCAACATCAGAAAACTGCCCCTTTACTGATAAGCTTTGGATCAACTGAACACACTGTCATACAATAGTTAAAGAGCTTGGTTTGGTTTGGAAATGAGCAGACCCAATCACAGCTCTTTAACATTAACGTCTCCAAACTTCAATTTTTATATCTATAAAAAGGACAAGGACCCACAACTCATGGAAGTGTTATAAACAGTATGAATTTGTATTCAAAGTGGTCAGTCTACTGTCTGGCACAAAGTATGTTCTCAATAAATGAGAGACCAATAAATAGAGACTAGATTATGTTACCTTAAAGGTCATTAGTCAGCTTCATGTGTCCTCAAAAGCAACCCACAGATTCCCACCACGATCTTCAAAATCCTCCAGCTCTACAAGTTCAGGTAGCCCTAAGCACAGCAGCAAAGCCAGAGATTGACAACTGTGAGTCAAGATAATGTCCCTACTCAGGAGGATCTTTCTTGCTCCCATCTTTGCATAATTAGACCACTTGAGTTTCATTTATGGGAAACATCCCTCCAGCTCACAGCTGGTCACTACCAGCTTCAAGGGGCAGGAAGTTCTTTCCTTCATGTGATTAATGAGACTTAAATTGGCCCAGTGACAATGAGTTATCCTAAAGGCATTGGATAGTTAACACTGAATTTTAAAATAGTCTATAGATTGTGAGAGCTATCATCTCAATGTCCCTGGGAACAATCACATCATATCTTGCTTACTGTTCATCCGCATCCAGAATGGAAATGGCCTTTTCTCTTCCTGGTGCTCCTGTGAAGGCAGAAACTGTCCTTTACATCTTTATCGGAAGTGACCAGACTGGTTTACGATGGTTCCAATAATTGCGTTTGAATGTGTTTGTTGTTCAAACACCCCAGACTGTGCATTCCCCTGAAGAAAGTTTGGGGCTCTAAATGCAATTTTTCCCTGCAAATGAGCCTCCAGGGGCCTCTTTCCACAGACTAGTTACCCCCAGATACAGCCACGCACTCCTTAGAGAGAAGCGTCTGTCCACAGACTAGTTACCCCCAGATACAGCCACACAGTCCTTAGAGAGAAACTTCTGTCCACAGACTAGTTACCCCCAGATACAGCCACACACTCCTTAGAGAGAAACTTCTGTCCACAGACTAGTTACCCCCCAGATACAGCCACACAGTCCTTAGAGAGAAACTTCTGTCCACAGACTAGTTACCCCCAGATACAGCCACACAGTCCTTAGAGAGAAACTTCTGTCCACAGACTAGTTACCCCCCAGATACAGCCACCCAGTCCTTAGAGAGAAGCGTCTGTCCCGCATCATGTCCCCTTGATGTGCTATTATACCTCCTCCGGGTATACCTGCTTTCCTGTCCCTGGGGATAGATTCTGGCCCCTCCCCATAGTTCTCTAGCAGTATAGAACTCAAGCTCTCAATGGTTGTAATCCCCTGATAACACACCATTACTTACACCCCCACTAATAGTACTTCCTGAGATCACCTCCCAAATAAAGGAATTTTTCTCGAATCCTTGTCTCAGACTCTGTCTGCTTCTGGGGGAACTAAATTGAGGTGGCCCTGCCAGCATGTGGACATTGAAAAAAAAACTCTTCCAGGCATACTAAGAAGCAAGAAGATGTGAGAAAGCACACGGTTGGCTTGATATGCCGTGTTTGGTTGATATACCTGGGAGGACTGCGCTTTTCTGAAGGGGAAGGAGGAGGCGTGGATCTGGGGGAGAGTAGAGGTGGGGGTGGGGGGAGACTAGGAGGAGAGGAGGGAGGGGAAACTGAGGTCCAGCTGTAATATATGACAGAAGAATAAATAAAAAAGAAAAGGAAAGAGAAAGCACATGGGTCCCTTGCTACTTTCCGGCTGGAGACTGGACTCCAAGAAAACCCACAGGATGCTTTCACAGAGATCTGCCCCCTGAGAGGCTTTCGAACCCATGTCTGTTGTAGCATCCCAGGCCCTACTTGCTTCAGTCTAGTCTACCCTGGCAGCTCCGCAAAACGGGCGGCTTTTCACAGACAGGGGCAGAGGGCTTCCCTGGTGTGCACAAGGCTCTCGTTTATATCCCAGAACTACAAATTTAAATTTAAAAAAAAAAGCATTGCTTTGGGCTCAGCAGCATTCCTGGAAAAAATAATAGAGATTTCAAAAGCTGACATGCAAGTGCTTGGTGTGCATCTGAGAGTAAGCCCACACAATTATGTTTAATACTCCTAAATAGAAACTGGAGAACGGAGAGATGCCTCAGTCAACAAAGTGTTTACCTTGCAAGCACAAGAACCTGAGATTGATCCAAGAACCCACATTTTAAAAGCCTGATTTGGGGGTATGTATTTGTAATCGTGGTACTGTGTAGGCAGAGACAGGCAGATCTCTGAGGCTCATTGGCCAGCCTGGTCTACTTGGCAAGTTCCAAACCATTAAGAAAGCCTACAAAGAAAACAGATAGTGCCTGAAGATGATGCTTGCTTGCACACCCCCACACATGTATGTACACACACATATCCACATGTGCACACCCATGTGCACTCATTAAGAATGTAGTTGTCTAGAGGACAAGAAAGCACAGATAAAGAAGTTCAAAGTGGGCCAGTTCATTTAGTCAAAGACCTTTATTAAACATCTATTAAGTATCAGGCAGTATGGCAGAGAAAGATATGAACTCCACGATATTGTCTCCCTCTTAGTTCTTGGTATTGAACTGCATGGGATACACAATATGAACCACCCCCATCCCAAACATCTACAAATGGAGGAATACACTTGTTTTTCTTTGATGGGGTTTGGGGAGCTTTTTTAGTGTTTCATTGTATAACAATGAAACAATTAGACTTGAATTTATGATCCTTCTGCCTCAGTTTCTCTAGTGCTGATATTATGTGCCGCCATGCTAGGTATGAGCTCACAACAGCCATGCTCATCGCAGAGGTCCTGGCTGTGCAGTGTGCAACGAGAGACAACTGCCTTTCTTTCATATATTCTGCATTAATCAAATATATTCTGTTACTATGATGAAATGATTGAGAAAGCAACTGATAAGAAAGGTTTGGCTTGGTTCACAGTTTCAGAGGTTTCAGTTGTCATATACTTTCATTGCTTTGAGCCTAAGGCAAATTCAGGAGATCATGGTAATGGCAGCAGCAGCATATGGTAGAGGAGGTTACTCATCTGATAGTCAAGAAACAGGAAGGGGGTGGGGGAGTGAAGGAGAGAAAGAGAGAAAGGAGGCAGCTAGAGACAAGATACAACCTTCCAGGGCACCTCACTAGGAATCCACTTCCTCCAGCAACCAGACACCTCTTATTTTCTATCACTTTCCAACAATGCCAAAAATTACAAATCCATCAATGGACTGATCTATTTGCTGGATCACAGTTCTGATGATGACTTCCACAAAATCCCAGCTTGAAGTTTGCATTAAGGACCAAGGCTTTAAAACCTGAGTCTTTGGAGAAAATTTTCTGAGTCAACTCACTGCAAATTCTGAAGCTTCTGCTCATCTTTAATCAACCCCTCCTTCCTTTTGTATGGAGCGATGCACTGACTTGTTTATCCAGTCTGTTTACACATCTTATCATTTATTTATTCCACCTCATTTCACAAAGGATTTCAGGCAGAGAGCAAAATATAAATAAACAATCACACATTGAACACAGTAAAAATATAAATTAGTACAGAGGTATGTGTGTATTTGTCATTGTTGTCTGGTTAGAATCTCTTCCTGAAGATCTACCCTTTAAATATCACTGACAGACAGACAGACAGACACACACACACACACACACACACACACACACACCACCTCCCTGTTACATAGAGACCCTGCTCTGCCTGTGAGATTTGGGCAAATGGCTCCACCACCTCACCCATAACTAGCCAATCAGAGCACTGCTTCCCTTGGTGCATATTATTTCCCACAGGCTAGTCATAAACTTTTTGTGGTTTTCAATGCAGCTGTGAAGAAATATCCTCTTTCCTCCCCTGGATCTCTGGATCACTAGAAATTACCACAATCTCTGGCTACCAATAGTGACATGGCCATTTCAGAAAAATAACTGTCCAGAAATTAAGTCAAGAGAAAATGCATAATTTATGCAAAATCAATATCTATAGATGAAGAGACAAAATTAAAGTCCTGGAAACAGTGGAGATCTAGCAGTGTCTACAGGTCAGACGTGGCCCAACACATTCTTCTTTACATTAGGTTTCTGTCACCAGGAACTCCAAGTTCCTGACAAAGTACATGTCCTACATAGTCCAAGATCCATGAAAGATGCCAAATGGGCAGCAAGAGATGAGGGTCTCGGCAGTTTCAATTTTCTATGTGTTCTTTCAAGCAGAGTGGGAAATTGATCAATTACACTGTACTCCTGAAGCATGAGGTAGGAACATTTGAGAATCTTCAGGAAGTTCTTTCCCCGGAATGTACTTCTCAAAGCATGGTAGGCTTTGTAGAGAGAAACACTGAGTGGAGAACTGAGGGTGTGGGTCAGTTGGTAGAGTGCTTGCTTAGAATTCAAGAATCACTGACTTCGATGGTGGCACAAGCCTATAACCCCAGCACTTAGGAGGTGGAGGTAGGGGATCATGGATTCAAGGGCATTCTTGCCTACAGAGTAAGTTCAGGGACAGCCTGTGTGACATGAGGCTCTGTATCAAAACAACAAGAAAAATGCTGAGCACAGCAAGGATGGTGACCCCACTGATGGTCATCCTTTGGAAAATCTGCTAAGACTTACAAGGCTGCTGTTGATAGATTCTGCTGGAGTTGCCAAGGGACTCACCTCCAACCAGCACTTGATTCTGTGGGGTTAGACAGAGATGATGTGGTCTGAGCACACATGTTCCGGTAGGGGGGGGGTCTCTCTACAACTGAACATTGTAGGAACTGCTCCCCCACACTAGCCGCTACTAATTCTCAGCCCTTTGCACCAACTTCTGGATGGTCTACTCTTGTCTACCACAGAGGGAAACTCAAGAAGCTGGGAACCTTCTGCCCTCCAGGTCTGAGAAGTGTTATACAGATAGACCGGCAAACTCTAGGGGCTGTCCTCTGTAGCGCCCCTGTTTCTCAGCTCCTGCTTGTGATTAATTTAAGCTGTTTCAATCTCACGTTCCCACCAGGCTGTCACCACACTGAGTATCTCAGATGGCTCCAGCCCAAGTAACAGATTGTTCCAAGCTACTTGTCCTTACAAACAAACAAAAAAAAATATTGCACTGTGCCCTTATACTTGATAAAAATCCATTCCAATAACGTGCCTCACTTAAGTTCCACAGACAAGGGCAGGTTTCAGACACAATGTTATTACAATGGCACTGGGGAAGACAGGATCTTTGTTTTGTTTTTCCTTTTGGTGTGTTTGTTTGTCTTAGCTACCCTAGGAACTGTGCCAAGGGTTTAACATGCATTATTTTCTTTTGTCTTCACAGTGATCTAAGGCACTAAGTAATAACTCCATTTCCTATAGGAAGAGGGAAACCCTACACAGCTTTCCCAAGGTCACTCCATCAGCAAAGAGTCAACCCCAGAGATTCCAATCCCAGAGCCCCTTGTCTTATGAGCCTCTGCCTCATAACCTTGACAGTGAGTATCACAGACCCATCCTCGCCAGAATCCCCTATTCAGGTTCAGTTCATCTAACCAAGCTTTCCTTATTTTCTCAGCAGGGCCACAGAGGACTCCAACCATATGTGGTGTTGGGTTTGTCTTGGGGACAGAGTTTAGGGGAAGATCACTTGTCTAGCATGCAATTTGGTTCAATCCTTGGAACTACAAAAATATGATATTGAGGATGGTCAACTCTTAAAACTCCAAAATTATCTACTACTTACCCTATAGGAAGAATTAGTTGGCCATATAGAACTTGAAATGCAACATCTCTCAAATTATTGCCCATGACCATCTGCATCAGAATCAAATGGGAGGGAGTTAAGCCTAATAAACATGTGTCTATTACAGCCTTCAACCACAGCCTGGTCTCCAACCATAGCCAGGGCACCAGCAAAGCCTGAGTTCCAGCCACAGCCTGGGCTCCGACCATAGCCAGGGCACCAGCAAAGCCTGAGTTCCAGCCACAGCCTGGGCTCCAGCCACAGCCTGGGCTCCAACCATAGCTTTGGCACCAGCGAAGCCTGAACTCCAGCCACAGCCTGGGCTCCAACCATAGCCTTGGCATCAACAAAGCCTGAGCTCTAGCCACAGCCTGGGCTCCAGCCACAGCTTGGGCAGCAGCAGAGCCTGAGTTCCAGACCTCTATTGCTGCCCAAAGAGAACAGGGCTCTACTGTGGCAACATCTATTAAAAAAGGACTTTCATAGTTCCCCATTCTACATTGGGTAAGTGCTATGTACCACATATTTATCATCATTTCTGGAATGTTCCATTGACTGTCATAATAATGGCAGAGACATGCAGACAGTGGATAAAAGGAAGAAAGCACAAACTAGACACGTTTAGGATTTCAAATCCCCAAAACAACTATTTATACCAGTGACAACGTCTCTGATTATGTGAATGAGAGCTATAATAAGTAAATGACAATCATTGGTCAACTGCAGAATTCCATTCAAAGTGCAGTGGCTCTCCCCATGTATAGATTCTGTCAATCAATTCCACCAAATACTGGAGAGAGGCATGAGTTGTGTCTACATTAAAGTTGTATATAATGCTTTTTTTGTCATTATTCTCTAGCTAAGATGGTAGCAATCATGTCATTAAGTACTATAAGTAACCTACACAGGATATATGCAGATGCTCTGCTATTTTGTGTATAAGAAATTTGAACATTTGCAGCATTCATTTTCTAGGACAACCAACTCCCAATGAGTGCCAAGGGACAAGCATACAGTATGCCCAGTGCAAACACAAGGTGCATCCCACTAACAACAAACCTGAGAGGAAATGTGCTGGGACAATGAATGACCTTCAGAAGAAAACATCCTGGGCCTCTCCTCTCTTTTGCATTCTTCTTCCCAAAGCCACAAGAGAATGTGTTCTCCCAATGAGCATTCACCCAGTGTTTTCAGAGAGTGTGGTACATGCTAGACATGGTGGGGAACACTTAGAAGTGGTTAGCACCCTCATAGAGTCTTCATTCTAGTGAGAAAGAAAAACACACATCCCCATGAGAGTCAAAAGGCACAAAACCGAAGGGCAGAATGAGAACTAGATGACCATAAGCAAATGTGGAGAGATCAGAAGTGAATGGAACACTGAAAAGGAATAATGAACCCTGGGTAGAAAGATTGCCTGAGAACAAGCTGAGCAGTTCCATGCCTGAGGTCTCAAGATAGGGAAGGAGGGGATGGCAGTGTTAAAAGGGGGACATACCAGAGGTGAACTGTGAGAGAGCATCTACAGCCCCACTGTGGCCTCGGGTTCTCTGGGGTCCTGGGATTCTAAAGACCAAGAACTGACTTGCCAAAATGTATAGACTGTAACAAGGATAGCTTTCTCCTTCCCTTTCCTACATGGAGCTCCACATCTTAACCCAGGTGTCCCCCTCACAATCACCCCCAAAAAGTCAAAGGCTCATGAAGTCCATACTCTTCATACTTAGCATAATCTGAGAACCAGCAGTGCCCACCTACAGAGGTCCCCATGCATCCTCCAGGATATCCACCATTAGATTTGGATTCTGCATCCCTCCTCTTCTAACATTCTATCCAGTACCAGCCATCCAGCATCATCAGTTCAGTCTCCAGGAAAGGTAATAATGTATCTTTGCCTAAACCTACTGGCTAGATAAGCATCTCCATCGTCTACTACTAAATGTCTATACCCTGCTTCCGTACTCATATATTGAAGGCCTAGTACCTAACATTGCTGTATTTAGGGATTGTGAGCAGATGTGAGTTAAATGAGAAACTACAAGAAAGAAATAAAACTCCTTCTTCCTCTTGTCTCTACGAAGCCTCACCAGAACCCCACCTGCCAATACCTTGGTTTTGCCTTTCCAGTCTCCACGATCATTACATAAAAATATTCTGATGCTTAAGCCACCTAGTCTGTGGTACATAGTTATGGAAGTCCAAGCAAAGTAAGACGCTCCCTACAGAGTGAAGTCAAACAAGGTGCAGGGATGTTCATAAACATTAACAAATGCATAGGCTATCTCTGGAAGACCAGCCCATAAACTGATCCCCATTGGTGGCTCTCGAGAAGAAAGGTAGGGTATGGAGGATGGAGGACATTCAACATTTGGCCTATATTCTTGACTTTTTTTCCTGCGTGTACACATCGACCTATTCAAATACATTTATTTTTAAAGATGGATTACACAGAAATGAACAAACTACTGGCCAAAAGACAATCCTGAAAGCCAAGAGAAGCTATCCTGGGAAATTTTAAGCTCAAAAAACCATCTAAAACTCCAACAAATCTGAACACAGGTCAGTGGTAAACTGAAAAGACTGTGATTCACAGAGGGTCTGCTATTTAGATGAAGGCACCTGGGAGCACTTTCTGTGATGTCAAGAGAAAACACTCAGGCACAGAATAAATGTGTAAGCCTTGATGATTCCTAGAGAGACCATGCAAGTCTGCAAATGGGCAAAAGCACCGCCCATGGCTACCAAGAAAGGATATCACAGAATAGGACAGGGAGCCCCATCTTAGGCAGAGAGCTGAGGTAAGAAGGGGCAGCTACAGTCATGAGCTGCTCAAATTCCTCGGGATGTCTGTTTCTTGGTTAAGCACCAGATGATGTAACTAACTTGTATTTGGGGGCCAAGTTATATGAAAAATGCATATCTTTAAATGCTAGAATCACACTCTAGAGCAGCTCGTGGGAAGTGAATGTGTCTGAGGCAGAAGCAGACGCATGTCTCCCGTCTCACTTCTAGCATATGCTCATTGTGTGGAAGAGGGACAGGAACACTTGAATTATTTATGTTACAAGCTCATACTCTTACTCCCCCCACCACCAATTCTCTTCTCCTCATCCCTGAACTGAGATCACAGAGTTGAATTCACATAACTGAAAGACACGTATGGCTCACTGTACTCCATAGTAAGGTAAGAGAATACAGCACCAGGCCAGCCTGGCTCCTCCTCCAACCATGGAAACCTAGAAGATTATTGTAATCAGATCACAACTGCTCAAGCATCCCTGGTTTCCTAGCAACCCTCAAAAGGCTCTGGTGAAGGGTTGGAACAAAGACTTTATGGGTGAGGTAGTGACAGCTGTGTTTAAGCTTGCTGGAGCACTTCTCCAAATTATCTTAAAGGTCTCTTTTCCTTACCACCCCAACAATCTCACAAGACCCTTGTTAGAAAGGGTTGTCAGACTTGGGGCAAGAATTCCCCAAATCTCAGTTCTGACTTTTTCTACTTTGTCTTTGAGGCTTTCCACACATCTTTCTCCATAGGTCCTCATATCCCATGAAAGTCCCCTCTGGCCAAACAAGGCAAGTTCTTTCAATCTGTTAGCAGCTTCCTGCAAACAAGCTTCTCCGTGGGCTCACACCTCCTTCTCAGTATATTGCACGGCCAATCCTTCCCTGATGATTACTTGGCTACCTATCCTCATGATCATGCAAGCCAGTTTTTGTTGGAGACATGCCATAGGTTTCATGCTTGTCTAATAAAGCCCCAGGGAAACACATCCCCATTGTCAAGAGCACTCCAGGGGCTGAGGCACATGCCGTGGGAACCATGCAGACAGCATTGTCATATTAGTGAAACTGAATGGTATGGAAATGACTTGGAGAGATGTCAAAGTCTAATTAATACCAGACAATAGATATTCAGGAGAAAGGGCTTTGCTGGCTTCCCCCTGAAGTATCCAGAAGCCCATATTCTGCTTCTTCTGGTCATCACCTTGGTTTCTTTCTATAGACTTCTCCTTCCATCCTTATATGCAGCAAAACTAACACCTAAAACATCTACCTCTCTCAAGGACAAGGGTTGAAGATGTGACTCAGTGTGGAGCAGTGAGGCCCTTCTCTAGGCCCTTAAACTTAAATGGACACAAAGAGAGAAAAATGATTGGAGTGATTCATGTTTTCAGGGTAGCTCTGAAAAACAAATATGGTTAGAATACCTGGTGCTGAACATGGTCATGTAGATAAGAAGTGGCTTAAGGGAGGGCTTCTTTAACTTACAGCTTGAAGGGATACAGTCCATCATGGCAGCAGAAGCAGAAAGTCAGGAAGCAGTGAGAGAACAAGGGTTGGGTGGGGTTCTACATTCTTACCTCCAGTGCCTCTAGCTAGGGACCAAGTGTTCAAACACATGAACCTGCAGAGACCATTCTATGTCCAAACCATAGCACAGTGCATGTCTGTAATCCTGTAACCTTAGTACTCCAGAGGCTGAGACAGGAGGATAGTGAGTTCAAAATCAGTCTGTGCTAAGTAATAAAACAATCTCAAAAAGAGGACAGGAGAAGACAAATGACAGAAAGTAGTGCCTGTGTCCCTGCCTCCCCAAGCTGAGACACTCATATATTTCTTAGTCCTATGAACCAACCCACATTCTTCCAAATGTTAGGTTTTTCCCTCACCTTTTGTAGAACTGATTCCTGTTGCTTGTAACCCAACACTGTGACATGGACTAGTGACTCTGAGCCTTAAAGGGTAAAGGCTACTGGGCAACAGAGAGGAGAGGAAAGGGATTTACCAATGGCTTTAGCTTTGGCTTCCTTTGGAAGCCGTTTTAAGGGGTTTGGCTGAGAATATTGGAATGGGCATAAGGCAAATTCCTTGTCAATGAAATCAGCCTGGAAACAGGATGGATTGCCTTGGGACGTAATGAGTTTATCACCATAGGAGGTGACTAAGTAGGGCCAGGTAAGCATTAATCCATGAACATTCTTCAAAGTTGGCTCTCAGAATATTACTTCCCTCAGATATCAATAATTACCACACCAGATGTTTAATAGATATATCAGCTTGAAAAACTAGAATAAGCACACTTACAAATGGCTTTGTTGCATTTTTTTTCTTAGAGTCTCTCATTTATTTGCCCAAAGAGCTCTAGTTTTGCAGAATTTTTCTAAGGTGTAGTGTTTAATGTCACAGCCACTGGGAAGCAAGTGATGACGAGATCAAGCATGTAGGCACAGTAGATACCCAATAGTGAAAGACTTAGTTGGGGTTCAAAAATTACACATAGATGGCTCAGGAAAAGAAGTCAGCCGCACAAGTCTGAAGGCCTAAGTTTTACCATCAAGGCCACTCAAGGCCACGTTTGGTGAAGTGGAGCAGCAGGACACAGTGAAAGCCTTCCTCAATGAAGTGGAAGGCAAGAACTGATTCCTAAAAGTGTCCTCTGACCTCCACAGACATGCAGTGGCATGCACATGCACGCATACGTACACACACACGCATGTGCATGTGCACACACACAATCACACTACACTTTTTAAATATTCACCTATGGCCTATGGCTGGTACTTTACTCTGTTCTCAGTTTTGAGTAGCATTTCCCACACTTACTGATAGAACCTTTTCCCTTCCTCATCACACTACAGTCCCACTTAACAAAGAATGTGAACTGTGTTCCTGCCATGGGAGCTTTGCTCATTTGCAGTCTCTGACTAGGATTACCTCTCCACCCACTCTTCACATCCTTGCTGTCCCTTCCCATTCACCCCTGAGTCTGTCCTTCACTGTCACTTCATCACAGGAATATTGCCAGGCTTAACTACATCACTTCATTTATTTTACCCCATATTTATCTTAAGTATCATTTCTCATTTATTTTTATCTATTAGCCTTTTGGAGAGTGCCTTAGTTAGGGCGTCTATTGCTATGAAGAGACACCATGACTATGACAACTCTCATAAAAGAAAACATTTAATTGGGGTGGCTCACAGTTCAGAGGTTTAGTCCATTATCATCATGGTGGGACATGGCAGTGTGCAGGCAGATGTGGTGCCAAAGAAGAAGCTGAGAGGTCTACATCTTGATCCACAGGCAACAGGAAGTGAACTGTGTGTCACTGAGCACAGCTTGAGCATAGGAGACCTCAAAGCCCGCCCCCACAGTGACACACTTCCTCCAACAAGGCCATGCCTACTCCAACAAAGCCATACCTTGTAATAGTGCTATTTCCTGTGGGAGCCATTTTTCTTTCAAACCACCAGACCGTCTCCCCTTACTGAAATACAGGTTCTAGAAGTCAAAGACATGGTTTGTTTTTAATTTATCAGTACAGTGCATCTTAGATAATACAATAAAAAGATATGAATAAACTTGGAATACACAAGTTATTCTCTATATAATGAATACTGAGGCAAGGTGGCTCAGTGGATAAAGGCATTTGCCATACAAGTCTTGTGACCTGTTCAATTCCCAGAACCTCTGTGTCCTAGTTAGCTTTGTCAGTTTGACACAGAATAGAGCCATCTAAGAGGAAAGCCTCAGTAAAGAATTGCCTAAATCAAATTGGCCTATGGGCATGTCTTTAGGGGATTGTCTTGATTACTAATTGATTCATGAGGACCCAGCCCACTGTGGACAGCACCATTCCCTGGGTAGGAGGTCCTGGGCTATATAAGAAAGTTAGCTGAACATGATCCTGTGAGTGAGTCAGCAAGCAACATTTTGCCTCAGTTCCTGATTTAATTTCTTCCCTGATTCCCCTCTAATGGACTATAGCCATGAAGTGTAAATGAAATAAATCCTTTCCTCTCTTAAGTTGCATTGGTTATGGAGTTTGTCACAGCAATGAAATCAAACCAGAACACCATATAAAGGGTGGGAGGAGAAAACTGACACCACAAAGCTATTCTGTGGCCTGCGCACATCCCCTGAAGCATGGACACTCGCTCCTCACACAATACACACACAGCAATAATTTTACAACAGAACAGTATGAACTCTCCATTTTTCTACAGCAGCTTTGCAAGACTACAAAGAGATGAAATTCCCCTTACATCAACTGTGATTTGAAAATAAATCAAGATTAGCATTCTGATCAGAAACTAAGGAAATAGTGTTGATGGATGGTTTAAGGCACTTGGACTTGACGAAATGGCAGAACTCTTGACGATCTCAAGGAACCAGAAGTTGTCAGATTTTTAACTATTCAGTTGAATGTTCACTCATTCATTAAGCAAAGATATGCTAATTGCCTACTATATATCCAAACACCATATGTTACGCACTTCACACTTGAGGCCTTCTTGATCTATCAATTTGGTTTATATTCCCCTGTACCATATCTTATGTATCTCACTTGGTTTACAAAATCGCTTGTCCTTTGAGGGTCTTTTCTCATATATGTAACAGAGATAAGAGTAAAAATATATGGCACATAAGAACTAACCTATCCTGCTCTCACTGCAGGCATGACTAACCAATCACAACATTCATGCCCTCTCACTGCAGGCATGACTAAGCAATCACAACTCTCAATGCACTCTTGGTTTGAATACAGTCTTGAAATACATTTTCAGTATTTCACTGCAGGCAGTTATAACCAGTTATCAGTGACAGCACTCATACTGGAACGTCCATTCCACTTCGGATGGAAGAAAGAATCCAGGCTTGGAAGTCAGACCAAAGTGTACCTGAATCCTGCTCTCTCTGGACATTAACTATAGAGTCTATGTCTGCTTATATATAACATAAAGATCCTTAAAACATCTTTAAAATATGGGTAAACCCATCCATTTTGCAGCATTGAAAAGAATAAATGAGGTAATACATTGAAACTCCTAGCATATCACAGCTAACCAATATGCATTATCAGTGTTGGTCACTTTCCACCTGAGTATACCTTATACGATGGTTTACATACATCTGCTGCTTGATTTAAAAAAAATGAACAGCTGCAATGGGACACACAGAGATCAAAGATCAAAGCACAAGGAAAGTCTCTACTTGAGAGAGAGACGTTTTCTTTGGTGGTGTAGACACTGCAGAGTCACCCATGTTCCCGTGAACAACCTCTCACCCATGCTCCTATAAGTGACCTTGATTAAACTAATTGGTTTTCAAACAGATGTGAAAATTAAAGGAGACTAGCTAGGGAGAGGAAGGGAATCAGAAGGAGAGACAGGGAGGAGAGAGGTTAAGGGGCAGTGAACGTGGTCAAAGAAGTACAGATATGTAAGAAAATGCCATTACAAGACAAATATGTATAATTAGTATGTGCTAATCAAAACTCAAAAACAAAACAAAACAGGGAAACTCCTTCAAGAAGGATTTTCTCCCCTCCCTCTATCTATGGCAGGGAGTCTCAGCCTATGGGTCTTGACCCCTTTGAGATCACTTATCAGATATCCTACATATCAGATATTTACATTACAATTTATAACAGTAGCAAAACTACAGTTATGAAGCAGCAACAAAATAATTTTATGGTTAGGGGTCACCACAGCATGAGAAACTGTATCAAAGGGTCACAGCATTAGGGAGGTTGAGAGCCATTGATCTACAGCAATATAGGCCATTTGCTAAACATTCTATTCTTACTACTGCTAACCAGGGCTTAGGACTTGCCACTGGGCAATGATCTGGTCAAAGATTCAGAATTGACCTGTGTGTATGCTGTGGGTTTTCATTTTCCTTCATCTATACATCTTCACCCTCTGAGTTTTAAACTTCCTTTAAACTATAATAATCTTTTCTTGTTGTTTTTCAAGACAGGCTCTCTCTGTATAACCTGGCTGTCCCGTAACTCACCAGACTAGCCTCAAAGTCAGAGATCCACCTGCTTTTGCTTCCTGAGTGCTGGGACTAAAGGTATGCACCCACCACCTCCCTGCAGCAGACTATAATAATTAAATGTGAAACATAGCTGTCACAGATAGTCTGTTTGGTAACACACTAAAATCAATATTATGATCCTAAGTAGAGGATTATTAAGGTTACTTTGCCTCTCCAGAGCTAAGTTTTTTTTATTATTCATATCAACACAACATAGTCATTTCATAAATATTAAACACACCCAATTCCCTCTTTAGTTTGCTTTGACGCTAATGTGATCGAGAACTGGCATGGATAGAGCATCGTGAGGCAGAGAAACAAAATGAAATTGAGGGAAATACTACTGAAAAAAATCAATTGTGATTGGATCAGCAGATTGAACTTGGGAAACACTGCCTTTGTGTGACATTTCCTAATTGCCAGCAATGTCAGAATACAGACTCATGAGCTCTTCAAGGTGCACAACAACTTTTCTTGGCACAAGACTTAATATTTACTAAACTCAGATATAATGTGAAAATGTGGTACACAAGGAGCAAAACTCCAGAGGATTTACAAAGAAAAACAGTAGGAGCAATGCATCTGATAAAATACGCCTAGTACTGTAATCTGATGACATTTATTCACCCAACAATTATTTAGAAGCACCTACTGTGCACCAAGTACTGGGGATACAGTAGGGAATGAGTCAGACAAAGCACCCTGGTGTCTGCCATCTTGGTGGAAAGAGAGAGAAAGAAGAAGGAAGAGAGATGAATTTAGACAGTGACATGAGCTGTGAGGAAGGTAAATGGTAAATTCCCAGAGCAAGTTCCTGCAAGGCAGCTTACACAGAGGCTTTGCACAGAGCAGGCATTTTAAGAGAGGACAGGTGTTTGTTACTTTTCATGTTGCTGTGGCAACACACTGGGCTGGAAGCAACTCAAGGGAGAGTTTCTTTGGGCCAGAAAGTTTGAAGGGATGCCATTTATCTTGAAGGGAAATGGGGGCCACAGGCAGCTCCATGGGGCAACAGTGGTCAGCTGAGACTCATATCTTGATGGAATATGAAGCACAGAGCAGATAGGAAGTGGCAACGCACCTAAACCTCCAAGATCACTTCCTTCAGCTAAGCTGCTTATGTTAGTTAGGGTTTCTTTTGCTGTGAAGAGACACCATGACCATGGCAACTCTAATAAAGGAAAACATTTAATTGGGATAGTTCACTCACAGTTCAGAGGTTCATCCATTATCATCATTATGGGACATGACAGCCTGTAGGCAGACATGGTGCTGGAGCTGAGAGTTTTACATCTTGCAGGCACAGGAAGTGAACTGTCTCACTGGGTGTGGCTTGACCATATATGATCCCTCAAAGCCCACCTCCACAGTGACACACTTCCTCTAACAAGGTCACACCTTTTATTAGTGCTGCTCCCTCTGGGGGCCATTTTCTTTCAAACCACCAGACCACTCCTCCAGAAGGTTCCACAACTGTCCAAACTAGAGCCACAAGGTGAAGATTGAGTGTTGAGACTTCAACATGAGCCTGGGGGAGAGGGGTAGATTCTATATTCAAACCACAGCAAAGGTTTCGGAAATACAATGAGGAGGAGCCAGCCCTCGGAGGATCACAGAGAAGCAAGAAAAGAGAACAGCAAGTGTAAGTCCCGTTGGGTGGAGGCAATTCTGGCACAGTTAAAGCATGATTTAAATTAAGAGCTTGGCATCTGGGCCTGGCCACCTCTAATTTATCATCAGACCAAAAGTGTTCACAGTGAAACAGTGAACAGTAAATGTTCCACTCTGCCTCCACACAACTTCCAACTCAAGGCCTCTCGGTAATTCAGTACATTGTTAAAATGTTGACTATTTGAATATCTCAAAGGGCTTCCTTCTAACAACAAGTGAGTCACTGTACACATCACTGCAAATGTCTACCCTTACTTCCAGATCCCCATGGAACTGCCAAGTCAGCATGTATTTGTGATCATTCACTGTACCTTAAATATTCAAAAACTATTTTTAAAAAGCAGTATTGACCAGACAAATTTTGCCATGTAACTTTAAGAAGATCTCATATCTTGTTTAATATGTATATGTATCTATTAACTATACCCAGATAGATTGATAAATGATTAATTATTAAATTTATCCAGATACAAAGATTGCAATGAGTCTTTCTCTGTCCTGCCAGCCAGCTCTCAAATAATGACATGGAGAATTCTTATTAATTATGAAAGCTCAGCTTTAGCTTAGGCTTGTCCTACTACCTCTTATAACTTAAATTAACCCATTCATATTTATCTACATTCTAGTATATGGCGTTACCTCTCTTCCATCTTGTGCATCCTGTTTCCTCTCTGTGTCTCCTGGCATCTCCTGTGCACCTCAATCATCTTCTCCTACTTCCATTCTCTGTCTAGAAGCTCCGCCTATACCTTCTGACTAGCTATTGGTTGTTCAGCTCTTTATTAAACCAATCACAGCAATATATCTTCACACAGTATACAACTATCTCACAACATTTCCCCCTTTTGTCTAAATAAGAAGGAAAAGTTTTTAACTCTAACATAGTGAAACTATATACAATATGAACAATTATCAGGTAAGAATTATATTCACAATGTCCAGTTCATTTGTATTTGGCATACTTGAAGAAAATACTCTCTTGATGAATTTAAAGTTTTATACCATATATAAACCATAATTTATATTACCATCATGAAAATAGCCTTTTAAACCTAAAAACATCTTCTTAGGTAAACAATCTAAGCTTTCATGTTTCTCAACCTTATAAACTTTATATCTCTTACATAAGTTTTTTTTTTTCCTGAATTTGGTAACAAGGAAAATTGCATACTATCTAGTCTTAAATCTCCTTCAGAGACCCAAGAAGGATATAATATTACCTGAGTAAACAGCAAGTTCAGAGAAATCAACTTCCAAAACTATAGAAATGACAGAGACATCTGGCTGCCTGGACAGTCAGTAATGTTGGGGAATCTGTCTTTGAACTATAGGCTTAGAGTACCTGACAGACTTTTCTGTGAAGCATGAATTTTGAAGGATTGTCCTACCTTGTCTTGGCAAAGCTCTGCAGTCAGCTTCTTTTGTGCTCTGCTTGTCCAGTTTGAGGAAAGGGCAGTTTCTTGCCCAGTGGCTAGCTTTGCCACACTGAAGGCAAACTCCATAAGAAGGTTCTTTGGTGCCCATCATCCTTTTTTTAAAGTAAATTGGTGCTGCCATGAGCAGACATGTCTTGCTGTCATGAAAAGCTTTATGTTAATAAAACATTTTAAACGCCATATTCTGTAGATCTCTGAAGTGTTTGAAGATCATCAACCTATCTAAAATATATCTTTGTTTAACCTTGAAAACATACCAACATGATTACAAGTTTGATTGTTATAGATGACTAATTGCCAACTTGCATTTCTTAATTACCCTTTATTAATTACCTAATAAAGGATTAGAACTTTACATTACATTTTTAAATGAGCTACATAGGTATAATACCTTAAACAAGAGTAGAAACATATATACAGTATAACAAAAAATAACCTTAAATTTGTATCAATATATAAAAACCCATACCAATATAGCATATTTGAGACTAGTGGTTGTTAAAATGTAGACTCAACATTCTACCCTTTTATCCCATCATTTCTATACTATATCCCCCCTTTTCCCTTCAGAAAGAGATCCTTGAATCCAATTTCCTTTGTTCAGCTTTTTTTTTTTTTTTTTTTTTTTTTTTTTTTTTTTTTGACCATTACCAATAACTACTTGTGCTAGGTGGTGGTGCACGCCTTTAATCCCAGTACTCAGGAGGCGGAAGCAGGTGGATTTCTGTGAGTTCCAGGCCAGCCTGGTCCACAAAGTGAGATCCAGGACAGGCACCAAAACGACATAGAGAAACCCTGCCCCCCCCCCCAAAAAAAAGTTAAAAACCAATAACTACTTGTGACCAATCCCCTAAATGATGACAAACATCAATAACCTACTGAATAACTAAAAACCACCCACCCCACCTCTTTGGAATGTGGGTGTCATGTTCTCTTAAACTGTTTTCTGCTGTCTTAGAATGATGATATCTTTAGGGGGCCCTAAGAAAATTGAAATAATTGTCAAGTCCTGGTAGAGCTAACTATATTATTTTTTTGTTTAGTCTCTGTTTGATGGGAAAGTGTAGAGCTTATATGAAATCTTGGCTGGATAGTTTGTGAGGCTGGACCATCTCAGCTAGCAGCTTTGAAGCTGTTATGGATACAAAATTTTGAGGAAACTACAACAGAGGCATTCTGAGAGGCAGGATCACCTGGGTTACTTATCTTTATTGGTGTCTTATCCTTTTTCCCCTGAAAACACACCAACTTTTAAAGGTAATATACATACATACATGTGTGTGTGTGTGTGTGTGTGTGTGTGTACACTAACACAATTATGAAATGTGTGGTGTGCACAAGTAAGTTAAAGATAATTTTTTCTTCCGTGTTTGAGTAGGTAAAAGGCATCTGTCAACTTTATAAATCCATTTGGACTGTATAATCAAACCTCTATCCATGCCATATGAAAGGATGGCATGTAATAATAAGTCATGAGGACTCTGTAGCCAACAAGATTTATCATGTCTGAACCAGTCTTGGAGCTGTTCCCATGTAGAGGGATTGGCATATACATCATCTGTCCTGTATTCTTTCTTGGTTTCTTTTTTTAATGTCTGTAACCAAGATTTTCAGGAAGTCTCCCCTAATCAAAGTTGATCTTCATTAATTTTGAAGAGAATCCTAACTTTTTGTTTCCTGTGGAAACAAAGGTATAACTTCTCCCCTAATGTAACATATTTTCTGACTTTCATTTTGAAGTTAAGACCTTTTTTTAATATATAGGTTGGTTTAATTTAGCAGTTTCCATAATCTAGTGTCTCTCAGTAGCCAGTGGCTTTTGTACATTTGCATTTAAAAAATTCAGAGTCGGGGGCTGGAGAGATGGCTCAGGGGTTAAGAGCACTGGCTGCTCTGCCAGAGGTCCTGAGTTCAATTCTCAGCAACCACATGATGGCTCACAACCATCTGTAATGAGATCTGGTGCCCTTTTCTGGCCTGCAGGGACATATTCAGGCAGAACATTGTATGCATGATAAATAAATAAATCTTTAAATAAATAAATCTCTTAAAAAAAAAAAAGAACAGTGAGGTTGTGAACCCCACTGTGGGGGGCTCGCCCCCTCCTAAAAAAAAATTCAGAGTCAACAAAACACCATACAGGATCCAGATGCCCTATGTATTTCCCATCCCAGAAGTCCCACCTATACATTCTGCCTAGCTATTGGCTGTTCAGCTCTTTATTAAACCAATCACAGCAACATATCTTCACATAGTGTACAAATATCACACAACAATAGATAGATACAGTGTAGAAATACAGTGATAATTTTTATATAACCAACCCCAAGTCATAATGCCTAGAATTTAGTAAATAACAAATACTCATTTGATGATGAGTATCAAACAGGCAAAACACAAACCCACATCTCATTTTCAATTAATTAAAAGATTGATGGATAGATGATAGATACATAGATAGATAGATAGATAGATAGATAGATAGATAGATAGATAAAAAGGAAAAGAGTAGTAAATTCATAGAAACATAAGTTTTATGGGATGCTAATTTCACTTGGTTTAGGCTTTGTGGCTTGTTTTTTGTTTACTTTTTGTTTTGTGGGAGTGGTGGGTGTTGAGGCAGAGTCTTATTTCCTAGCACAGGTTGGCATTGAACCTACAGTCCTCCTATAGAATGCTGGGACTGAAGGCAGGTGCCACCAAGGCCAGTTTAAGCTTGGTTTTTGTTATGAAAACTAGCTCTTGCCTAAATGCTTGATATTTAAGTGTCCACATCTTTTATGGCACAATAAAGATAACATTTAGTAATTGCTTCTTAATTTCCTTTACTGGAAAAATTGTAAACTTAGCACATTGTGAGAGCCCTGGGGCTCCTCCTCTGTAAATTCCCTCACCTCTCTGAAGTCAGAAACACAGCAAAGGCAAGACAACACTAAAGTTCACCTCAGCTCCAAAATCACCCAAGAGAGGTTTTTTGGCTGAGTGGCTTGAATAGGTTAACTACAGCCAAGAGGTTCAGCACCAGGGACAGATCTGGGGCTGGGATGGGTGTGTTTCCACAGGTCCAGGGATCCAGATTTAAATATATAAAATGCAAGCAATACATCAGCACTGTCGATGTAAGCTCAAGACTCCAGGCTGAATACCTGAATTAATGACTCCGAATCTCCATTTAATGAAATATTCAGATTGTGATTACACTCAGCTTCATTAACTGTAATTCTCAGGCTAATGTAATGAGATTTCCTTTCAACTTGTAATTAACTTTATTGAGAATGCTTACAGGGATTTTTAAGGCAGGTTTTCTCAAACCTTACTGTAAATTATTTTAATGTATGTATCATGATATTAAGTATATTACTTATTTTTTGTTGATTGTTAATTTCCAAGAAGCAAAAGATCAACATTAATCTCCTCTAGAGAGAAACACCAGGCTGATTGATTGAAGAGAGCCCTCAAACCAGAAAATAGTCTGGATTAAATGCTTGATAGTTGACTCTGAAACCTAGGCTTCCTTTGTCAGACTTAGCATTCTTATTCTTATTTTTCTACCAAAATTATTATGATCCTAATCAAATAAAAGCTCCTTTCTTTATACAATTTGCAATAGAAAAATAAAATCCTTTCAAAAAACAGTTTTCTGTGACTCAAAGTTCTCCCTTCAATCAAAGGCAAACAATACCAAAGTGTTCCACTCCCTGACCCCTCTGTTTTCTTGTAAAGTTGTTAGGGAGTATTTTCCTTACAGAATAAATAAATTTTATCAGTTTCTCAGGGAAGCTGCCCTGGCTCCTCTGTTGCCCCATGTTCTGTGGGGGCTCCTGTTTGCTCCCAGGGTACCCTCCAGCAGCCCCATCATTACTTCCATAGCTTTATCCCCCTCAGAGTCCTGTAAGAGCTGTGAGGATATACAGAAAGCCTCCTCACCCACACCTCTACCTCCCATTGATACATAGAGGGAATTTTTTAAATGCCAGTTGAAAGTTGATTCAAAGGAAATATTAATTATAGGAAGTAAACAACTGTCAGAAATATTTGGTGCTCCATAACAAGATTGGTGACTTTATTTAAGTGCGTTTATTTTTCAAAGATAAGGATCACTGAATGCTGCAATTCTTAGAGGGAATCAATCAGTAAGGTAAAGAAAGAGAAAAGAAACATAACCCTGATAAACTGAGCAGCAAGGGCCCCTGGGAAAGGCATGAGAAAGGGTGTGGCCAGAGTGTAAGATTTGCACCTCCCTGTATGAGTTTATGTCCAGAGCCTAAACTCCTTGCTGAGTGTCCCTATGACCCGGGGCAGGTCACTCAAAGCCCCTAAGCTGGTTTCTTCATTGATTCTTTGTTGCTGAAATGAACACACCTGGTAGGTGACACGCAAGTGTGTTTGTGTCACTTGTGATTCTTTCGAGCCTGTCAATCCCACAGTAAGTGTATCCCCTCCCTTCATCCAACATGAGGACAGAAATGTTCTCACAAAGGAATCGTGTCCAAGGACAGGCTTTCCCGGGCATGCAAGGAGCACAAACTTGGCATCTTTGAAACTCAAGCAGGTTTGGGCTTTCTTTACAGTCTTATAGCTGGTTGGGAAAGCAGTGCAAAGCTGATCAGGCAGCATATGTGGACACATGAGAAGAAAGTTTTGAAAAGAACTTACTTAAGGTGATTTTTGTTTTCCTTTTAGGGCTCTCTCTTAGTTAGGGTTACTATTGTTGTGATGAAACGCCACGGCCCAAGCAACTGAGAAGGAAGGGGTTTATTCGGCTTACACTTCTACATCACAGTTCATCATCAAAGGAAGTCAGGACAGGAACTCAAGCAGGGCAGGAACCTGGAAGCATGAGGTGACTCAGAGGCCATGGACCGAGCTGCTTACTAGCTTGTTCCTTATGACTTGCTCAGCTTGCTTTCTTATAGAGCTCAGGACCATCAGCCCAGGCATGGCCCCACCCACAATGGGCTGGACTGTCTACCATCAATCACTAGTTAAGAAAATGCCCTACATGTTTGCCTACAGTCCGGTCTTATGGGGGCATTTTCTCAGTTGAGACTCCCTCCTTGGATGACTCTATCTTGTGTCTAGTTAAGATAAAATTAGCTAGTACAGGCTCTGTTTCTTTGTTGATAGCACATACTATGTACATGAACAAACATATCTCTCTCTCTCTCTCTCTTTCTCTCTCTCTCTCTCTCTCTTTCTCTCTCTCTCTCTCTCTCTCTCTCTCTCTCTCTCTCTCTCTCTCACACACACACACACACACACACACACACACATTGTGCTGTCAGCCAACACAGAGAATAGAAACAATGTGAACAACTGTCCACTGAATGCATCTCAGTCCACATCATTGCTCTCTAGTGAACAGATAATTGTAGCACCAATAGTCACTCATTGTACAAGAAATAATATCAACAATTGATATTTATATATCCAGGCATGCTACACTCCTTATATGGGCTCATAAATTTAATCTTCACAGTAATCTTGTGTGGTAGATATTACTTTATTCCTTTTGTAGAATAGAAAAGAGGTTCAGAAAATTCTATTAACTTTTCTAAGCTTGCACAGCTGGTAAGTGATGAGACAAAGCCCAGGTTCTAGCTCTCCTTCTCTGAAGTGCAGACCCTCCACTTTCTCACTACATTGCCTCATACTCATGTCATGCTAGACATATTTGATAAGCAGCTTCCCAGTGTCGGAGACTCATCAACAGTACTGACACCAGAGACAAGTACATTTCTCAAGCTAAAGCCACTTGAACACATTTAGCACAGATCACTTTCATTAGCTATTTCACACCAGTGCATGTCCCAGGGCCATTGGAGTCAGATGGAAGCACTGTGCCTTTCCATAGCAGGAAAATTTTTTAGAGTTCAGGAACAAGTTTGTGTATGTGACATCATAAGAGAGTTAAATCCTCACCTGAGTTGGAATAAGCCAAGTTCCTTCAAAGCTTAAAATCCTACGAGTCCTCCTTATTGTGCATTCCACTGGGGTTGTTGTTGAGCTTGTGCTGGACACTTATACATGCATTGATACAGCAAGTATCTATGAACATAGTACATTTTTTAAATACAAGGGAAACAGAGACAACCTGAGCAAGTGCATTCCTGTTCCTCCTCTAATTCCCATGCTCCTGCTTGCAGAATCTGTCCCACCCGGCACTTAAAAGGATCCAAGAATACCCTCTACCTTGGTCAAACTGCTGGTCCCAGAAGATTCACAAACCAGAGACCAACATCTGTGTGCCCTGTACCCCCATCAAGAATGCAGCTGGTGTTGATCTTATCGTGCTAGCACAATGTCCTCCTAAGGCTCACATCTGAACACTCTCCAAATGGCGACTCTATCTGGGGAGGCTCTGGAACCTTGGGGACTGGCCTAGCTGTCAGAAGGCCTTTGAAGGCTATGCCTGCCCTTGTTCCCGCCTCACTCTGCTTCCTGCTCCTCCACCCAGTGGACAGCTGCCATACACTACCATCTCTGTGTGCTCCTGTCACCATGGACTGAGCCTCTCTGCATGCTTTCCCTGCAGCACAGTGATGAAACTCTCTGAAGCCACAGGAAAAGAAATTGGCTCTCTTAAGTCACTTCTGTCAGTATTTTGGTCACACATATGCAGAAGTCACTAATGCGGCCCCCACTCCTGACACCTGAATCTCCCCAGGAGGCAGCTCACACCATGCACATACCCAGGTGTGAATCCTGGCTTCTCTGTTTAGTCACTGCGATGTCACAGACAGATGCTTTAACATTAACTCCTAATTTACACATTTACACACATAGTGAGAAAGGGACAAACTCCAGGTATTTTGTCACCCAGACACAATGACTTCCAGTATTTTTCCAATTTTGTTTCATCTTCCACAAATTTCCATTTTTCTGGAATTTAAAAATCTCAGTCAGTCAAAATGTTAAATGAATTCTTTAACTTTCCTCCATCTCAGTTTTCTAACCCATAAACCGTGAATAGCAATGCCCACCTACACTGGACAGACATTCACAGAGCTCCTGCTGCAAGCAGACATGGTCCAGTGTTGGGAAGATGACGGTGGACACACACAGTACTTTCCTCGAAGTTGTTCTGTGTTTTGAGACGGATGGATAAAAAAACAAGACAATTTCAGATAGAACAATGTATTATAAAGAAAATCCTGGTGAGATGGGAGCAGTCGATGACTGGAGGCCAGAGATAAGCAAGAAGATCTTGCTGAGGAGACAGTTTAGAATCAGGCATGCCAAGTGAGGAGTCATAGGAACAATAGGCTTCGGCACAATGCACAGCAGGGACAAGGAGCCAGAGGCAGATGGGCTTGGCTACCTGAGGGTTGTTCTGAGTACGAATGAGTTAACTTAACATTCACAGTACTTAACACAGTGCCTGGCACACAGCAAGTGCTCAGTAAATGTCAAGGACTCTAAAGGAGTCCTCACTACAAGACGGCAAATTGGATGAGGCTCTTTCCTGAGGCACCAAAGGAGCTTTAGCACACCCTTCACAGGGCCCTTTCCTAGAGGGACACCCATAAGTTTTGCAAACACCTGCAACAAGGAGAGATCAAACGGTATTAACCACAGCCCTTGGGCCTCACTGGCTCCATTTCAGTGGGACCCAGTGGTGCAGACCAGTAATCCTAGCTACTACGGAGGATGAGCCAGCAGGATCCCAAGTTTGACAACTATCTGAGCTACATAGTGAGTTTAAGTCCAACCTTGGCAGCTAGGCAAGACCCTGTCTCAAAAAGAGAGAGAGGGAGAAAGACAGAGAGATCTAAGCTCTCAGTTGTAGAGGGCTTGCTTACTATGTGTGATGACATGCGTTCAATCCCCCAGCACTAGGGGAGAAAAGTGCAGTTCTATTCATTCATAATTATGCAAATGTTCCATCATTAAAGCTTTTAAGCCTCAGTTTCCTGTCCTAACAATGACAATGAGTTTGAGGACTTACACTGCCATCTGTCCGAGTCACTCAACACTGTACTACATATACTTAGCTCTTAAACACTGGTGTCTAGATCGACCTTCTGCCTGCCCTGGCTGAGGAATCCCCTGCTCACTACATATTACAAAAAGCTGAGAACATCTATGCCAAGTTTTCCAAAAGCCAAGGGTAGGACATCCCACCACAACCTTGGTGAACATGGACAAATGAGTGGGCTCAGGGACCAGCATCACTGACTCTGCTTCTTAGTTTATGAGAGATGTTTGGGAATCTATTTGGGAAGCAGGCTTGATAGAACCAGAACATGAGCCTTTTCTTTGTTGTGGATTCCATGTTTTAAAACATTAAGTCACTATTTGTCCTCAGTATTGGGTGAAATCTCACTTGCTTGGATTATGATGTAAAAAATAATAAGTAGTAGCAGTAGTTGTAGGGCTGGGGAGATGACCCAGTGGGTAATATGCTTGCTGCACAGGCACAAGGATTCAAATTCAGATTCCCAGCACCCCTGTAAAAACTGGACCTTTAGGATTTTAACACCAGTGCAGGTGGGTAGAAAAAGGAAGATCCCGGGGGATTACTGGCCTAGCCAAAATGGAAAGGGCCAGACTCAATGAGACACCCTGCCTCAAAAAATAAGGAAGGAAGAGAGAAGATGCCATCCAATGTTGATTTCTGGCCTCTATATGCAGATACATGGGTAAGCACATCTGCACAAACTCGTGTAACAGAGAAACGATAGATAGACAGACAAATAGATGATAGATAGACAGATAGATGATAGATAGATAGGAAGGAAGGAAGGAAGGAAGAAAGGAAGGAAGGAAGGAAGGAAGGAAGGAAGGAAGGAAGGAAGGAAGGAAGGAAGGAAGAAGGGGGAAGAAGGGGGAGGTGAAGGGGAGATGATGAGAGAATTAAAAATAGAAATCAAAGGCATCCGTATTAGCTCAGGACATGCCAAGACCACTTGGGGACAAATCTGAGCACAAGGGACAAAGGGCAGGGAATAAGAGACAAAGACAGGAGACAGAGGACAAGGGAGAGGGGGAAGGGAACAAGGAGAAGGAGTATTTGTCCCAAAGGGACAAAGGACTGCTCTTTATAGCAAGGAGACTGAAGTGTCCCATATATAAATGGCAGTTTATAAAGGTAAACGGGAAACTCTGTGTTAGGATGGGTGTTTAATTGATTGGGCATGTTAATTAGGTGAGCCAAAGGGGTCTATTGATTGCTGGACTTCAATACTTTGATAGTTGGACCTTGGTAGTCAGCCTCAGAAGAAGGAAGTGGCCAAATAAGAGAATAGGCCTTGGTGTCTAGCTTTAGGAATGTAATCTAACCATTTTCAGCAAGGCAGAGGGAAGGGGGAGAGAAAGGCAAGGCCTGCCAGAGCCATGATTGCCATGCTCAAGCTGGCCAGGGTCCCTTCAGAGATTAGTTCTCTCTGGAAGCATTGTTGAGCAGAGATGAAAAGAACATGTAGATAGACTATCAAATCCACAGTCAAATCCAGCAACTTGAATATTAAGTGAAGACCAAGCTAAAAATGCACCGACCCTCCTTCCTGGGTCACAAATGCACACATCTGTCTTCTCATTTCACAGTGCTAAGTCACTGAGCTCCCACAATGCCCAGGGAGTATTTTTATATTCAGTTAGGTAGGTCCTAATTCTATGAAGGGCTGGCCTAATTGTCCATTGATCAGAACAGATTCCTCTCCTGTTTCTTCTCCATCAGTCAAAATGAGTTCTGTAACAGCTCAGCTTGTTAAGGCCCTGGTAAGTAATTAATATCAATCATGTAGTTCTAACTTCTCAGGGAACTCCAAAAATCACCCCATCTTCTGAACATACATATTTTAGGTGACTATAATATATAAAAAGTTTCTATAAATCAATAAAAAGATAAATAATTCATTACAAATAAGTTCATTCTTACTGATAACTATTATTTTGCATACAATTTATCTTTCTAATGTGAATTCAACTTACAAGGCTACATACTCCCTATTGTTCTTAGTCAAAGGTTCTCAAGAATGTTTTGGGGAGAAGGATTGGGTCAGTCTGGCAGAATTAAATGAAACCAATGTCCAAAGCAATTCTTGTAAGGACACAATGCTGGTGATGGCACTAGTGGAATTCTCTACTGGGATTTACCAGGAACATTCTCCTGCGTTGTTCTCTTTGATGTCAAAGGCCACAAAGCCAGGCCTTGTGAGGCCTGGGATTCCAGCTACAGGAAGATCTAGAGTTCAATGTAAGCCTAGGCTACAGAAGATCTCAAGGGTACCCTCGGCATTAGTAAGTGAAATCCTGCTTTCCAAATAAAAAGCAAAAAAAGAAAGAAAAAGAGTGGGAATGTGGCCACTGATGTGATGCCATCCCACCCAAGCTGGCCTAGACCCCAGCCCTACTGTTCAAAAAGATCATCAAGGCACAAATATAGACCCAAAGAAGAACCATACATACATCCAAGTGGCCTCTCACAGACACCTGAGTACCCAGTCCCTGGACAGACACCTCCCAGCAATCACTTATCCTTCAGCACAATTTTAAACAAAAGTCCCTTATTTAAGCAGAACTAATTAGCATTCCTTCCCTGACCTTTTGCCTATCAAGCAAGGAAAGCTGGGTAAGTTTGTTGTTCAATGAACAACTCCAGTGTGGTTCAAAATCACCTCTGAGACAGAGACTCTGTGTGAAAACCTGTTAACCCACCCTCTGTGGCCAGAAGCTCCATCCCAGGTCTTTGCTCTGATGGCCTCCATTTGCTTACATTCGGGGTTCACATTCATCAGACTTGGGAAGAGCATATGTTCGCTTCCATCCAGAGCAGGACCAGACACAGCAACTGCTCTGTCACAGTTGCTACCGCTTATCTCCAGGGTCTGTGGGATTCGGACATAAAGTTTCAAATGCTTGTGTATTTTGCATTGCAGTAGGGTGATTTCTAATACCATATTATAATCCAGTTCACAAGTAAATAATATGTAGTTATTTAATATTATAAAACCTGAAACATCCCATTGGATGGCCCATTTTCCTAACCATGTCAATGTCAAATTGATATTGCCAACACAGTACAAGAATTTCCAAAACCATGAAAAATTATCATCATAAAATCAGAGAATTCATGTCACCTAGCAATTTGAAACTATGTCTCAGCAAATGAGCAAGCCTTGTGGCTTGTGGGTGAGCTTCAGCAAAGGATGCCCATCCTGGGAAAGTGCATGGCCCCAAAGTTTCTGCTGTCTTTGGGAACCTCCCATCCACTATGGTTAGATGCACCCTTCTGACTGACTGTGTCTGTTGCTTTCAACCATGATTTTCACATTGCTTTGAGGTAGAGTGACCTGAAAACCTGACTCTAGAAATGATCACCATACTAATGTGCGTTTGTCAAAATCCAGTTTCATTGTTCCCCAAATCCTAAATAAAACATTAGTTCCATGGTGTGTGTTGTCTATACAGAGCTTTGGAAGGGAAGGAAACCCATGGGAATAGAACAGGATCCCCAAGAGTACTCTGTTTCAGGAAGAACAGCTACTAAAACACAATGGTAGAAGCACCTTGCCCCTTTTTCCTGAGAGAACAAGAGAACTGAATTTACTATTGTAGAAGGATGCATATTCATCCCAAATCATAGTGACCAGGACTCAACATCCCCCACTATACACACATATGAGGGGTGTTATATGTTGTCTTTGTGAAGCTCATTTTATGTTTTAAAAGATAAAATTCCAAACTTGTTCATTGAAAGCAATATGAAACCTAAAAGTAACATCTAGTCAACCTCTGAAGGCAAAACAATTGGTAAACAAGTGACCCAGTCACGATGAACAGGTAGTTCATACAATCCAATCAACATGAACTAATAAGATGGATTATTAGCAGGCTAACAACCTAAATCAAACATGATCTCCAGGTAAATAGATCAATAGATCAAACACGATGAACCAATCAAGACATCTAGTACTTAATAGAAAACCAACTAAGTGGATCACTATTTAACAGAGAACACAACCAAGTCAACTCTTAAGGTGCCAATTCAGCATCACATCGAACAGAAAAATTTAACGCATCCTTGAGTCGCTCTTCACTGATCCAAATACACCCCAGAAAATCCCACCATGTTACCGCTGCCTAGTGGGACTGGAAGTGGCCCGTGCACCAGTACTTACGGAGGTTATTTATGGGGGTTCTTGTGTCCATGTTTTCATAATGCTGCACGTGGACGACAATGTTAAGGTCTCTCTCCATGTGGTCAGTGTTGCAGTGGCCCTGTGGCCTCATGACATCCGCAAGGGCTCTAGAGGAACAAAGAACAGACTCTGCTCATTTGCAATGTGACAGCACGCACCTGCCATGTACCCAGCACTGCCCAATTGGACAAAAGACAAAGCCATCCCTTCCAGAGAGCTGCCATTCCAGTTAGAGGTAGACAGGAAAACACAGAAGCATAAATCAGAGGTTACAAAGTCACTCTGTGCACAGGTAACTGGTTGTCTACCCGATGGAGCACCTGAGGGGGTTCATGAAGAGTTCATGCAGTGTAGCTCCACCACAGAGACTGAGTTCTCTCTTTATGCCTAAAACAGATGCCCCACACTTCCTACTTAGCAATGGCCTAGTGTCAGTTTTTGCCATAAGCTAATCACTAGGTTAATCACAGAAAGCGATGGCATCCCTTACCAAAGCCAAAGAATATAGACCTTTTCATGGGCTTACAAGTATTACTCCTTTACAGAAGAGAAAACAAAAGCTCAGAGAGGTGAGTTAACCTGCTCAAGGTCACACAGCCAGTGTGCAGCACAGAGACTTCAGTCAACTTTTTCTTTTTACTTATTTTTTTTTCTTTTTAAGAGGATGGGAACACAGTCCAACTGATATCGATGACCTTCACAATGAGATGTAAGCTGTGTTTGCAGTTAGAACAGAGCAGAGATAACAGTCAAACAGATGTCACACCCTCAAGTCAGACCTACCAACACAGCTCCCCTCTTATGTGTATTTAGAGATATACAAATGCCCTTAAACATGTGTAGTACAGGAGTGTGCATGTGAATCCCTCCACGTATGTGGTCTTCTTGAACCGCCTTCTGGCTTCCCCTTTGTTCAAGCGTAGGGGAATGCTTAAGGTCAGTTGATTTCACATCTTGCAAACAGGAGTGCTCCAGTGTTTTCAGTCCTGTATCTACTTACCTGAAAGGATGGCTGTCTCCACATGCAACACTAGTAAGGCAGAAGAACCAACTGGGCACAGGGGTGCCAACTACAAGCATAGAAGTGTTCTGTGAAAACTAGTAGATGCATCTGTTATTATGAAAATCCCAGGAACCAACACTTTGGTTGGTATCTTCATATCAGTCCACTTTTGGGCCGGGAAGAGACACACACCTGCAAGCCCTGTCACCATGTTTTTAGGGGATACACCCAGACATTCCTAGCCAAGTAGACTCTCGAGATATACATCAAAGGAGACAGAGGAAGGGGAAGCAGATTCCCAGGAGCTCAGCAGAGCCTATCTGCTGAAGTCAACCCTGCCACGGCAGTGATGATCACAGCTAGCAGCACCCAGGAACATGATTAAACCATCTTGATCCATGGGAATGCAGAGGGTTAGGAACCCAGAGCTGGGGTGTATGGGAGGTGCTTTTGAAAGAGCTCCCCATGTACTACTATGTGCTCAAGTTCAATTTTATGTTTGTGCTAGAGTGATAAGAGGAAGCGATATGAGAAAGGTTTGATTGTGGTGACAGGCTATGGTGAGAACCAAGTCTAGGGAGCAGTCTGAAGGGAGAGAGACCCAGGGCAGTAAGCCAGAGGCCTGTGGGGGCCAGGGGCCAGGATGGAATTCATTAAAAGACAGGAGAATAACAAGAGCTCGCACATATTTGTTCATTCAACAGACGTTTATTGTCTACAGTGTGCCATGCATGACATGAGGCCCTGGGGGTACAGCACTGCACAAGCTGAAAGAGGTCGTGGACTTCTTGGAGCTTACACTCTATGGGAGAGAATAAAAATAAATATGTTAAATAAAAATAAGCAAGAACTAAAATAAACAAACAAAGAAGGATGCAGCCAACAGAGCCAGGTGCCAAAACAGCATTTTCCTTAACAGTCAAAAAGTAGAAACAGTCCAAGTGCCCATCAGCCAATAAGCAGAATGTGGTGTATGAAATGGAATATGACTCAGCCATGAAAAGGAAGAAGGGAGATCTGACACCAGCCCCAACATGAATTAAACTTGAAAATCTTATGGCCAGTGAAAGAAAGCAAACACAAAAAGGCCTGGGTTTTATGGTTTTGTTTACAGTAAATGTCTCAAATAGACAAATCCATAAAGAAAAGGTACAATCATGGTTGCAGAGTCTGTGCGAGAACTGACTGCTAAGCAGTTAGTGCTTCATTAGACTTAGTGGCTCAGAAGTAAATTAATGGGAGAAATGGGAAGAGATGCCAAGACAACATGCTATGAAGAGGTGAGACTTGAGTGAGCAGAGATGTGCTGGTCATGTGATGCTGTAGCTTGGATCTGGACTCAAAGATGCATGTCAAAGGCTCAGTTTCCATCCTGACACTGTAGATGATGGCGGGGACTTTAAGAGTCAGAGATAGTTGGAGGTCTTCAGGTCATTGGTGGCATGTCCTCAAAGTACTGTGGGACCTGGTGTCTTCCTTTCTCACTGTTTGCACAGCTGTGCTCCATCACATGCTCCTGCTAAGACATGATGCCTCATCGCCAAGGTCAACAGAGTGTGACCTGAAACCTCCAAGGCTGTAAGCCAAAATGAACCTTTTCTCTGTGTAAGTTGATTAGTTCAGATGTTTGCTGTAGTAACAGAAAGCTAGCTCGCTCACAGGAAGGTGGTGGAAATAACATATCAGGCAGGACATACAGAAGACTAGGCAAGCAAGCTAATAAAGCTGTAACAGGGCAAATGGGGGAGGGAAGAACATCACAAGGGAAAGATTGTCACAACCCATTTTGCAGGGTAAGGAACTGCCCACATGAGCTCCGCTACTCACTAAAGGAGTGAGTGGAGTCCCAGTCCTGAATGTCTGAAATCAAATTTCACGCCCTTTCCTACCCCTGTGCAATAGGCATGGTCTGAAACTCAGGAAGGCTTCAGGGAAGGGGAGTTCTGAGACAGAGGACAGGGCCTTGCAAACCTAACTTGCCTTTTTCACTTCTAAACGGGCTCTTCATCCTGGGCTTCAAAGGATCGCTGAATTCCTCTGGAATTGAATGGAAAATTTGTTTGTGCCTTTTTTTTCTTGAGCAAAGAAGTCATAACATTCATCAAATTCCCCACAGGTTCACCCCCAAAGCACCAAAATGGTCAAGCTTTCCAGGATCAACAAAGCAAGGGCTTGGAGTGGCAACCTTAACCGTGGCTGGCACAGGTCCCTCTGCAGCTTCTGGGTACTGTGAACTATGATACTCCAGCCTCAGAGTGGCAAGGTAACTGTCTCCCAGAGCTGTCCTTCCCAAGGCATGCAGTGGGACCAGAACCTAGAGATCTCCACATTCTGGATGAAGAGCATCAACAGCATGCTTGGGTCACTGCAGGAAATGCATGAAATGGTCTGGGGTGAGAGAGACAATGCCCATGTATGGCTTTTAGTCATTAAGATGAGAAAACAATTCAATCCTGTGTGTTGATGCCACTCTGCACTGGATCCACACAGCAGATGGCAGGAGTCAGGGACTAAAGACCAGGGGAGGCAGCCACCAGAGACACCCTCACCAGGACCCTTACTGCAGCCATATGTGTCCCAAGGGGAAGATAAACAATCAGTTATAAACATTAGATCAGGCTGATCATCATGAAGCAGGCATGTGGCTAAATGAAGAGCTCTCCTCTAGAAAAGCACAGGCTGAAGGCAGGGCTGCTAAAGCAAGTAACAGAAACAACATGGCAGGCCAGGTGTGGGGGTGCACACCTGTAACCCAGCGATGGGCATTCCTGCTGAAGCAGGAATATGGTAACTGTGAAGCTACCCTGGGTTACACGGCAGAGTTCAAGGCCAGCCTAGGCTACATAGTGAATCCCCAATGAGAAACAGAACAGGGAAAAGGGTAAGAGAGAAGAGAGAGAAGGAAGATGGGAAGGGGAATGGGAGGAGAGGGGGAAGGGAAACAAGATGAATGAGATGGAAACAGAGATGGAAGGAGAGGGAGATAGAGAGGAGAGAAGAGGGGGAAAAAGGAAGAGGAGGAGGAAAGAACTCTACTCTCCATTAGCTGTTTATAAAGTTAAAACAGGATTGGTCTATCAGACCCAAACAAAGTCATCCAAAAAGAAAAAAAATCAAAACTCTCAAGAAGAACATTCAAAGCATGGATTTATTTGTGTGTGAGGAACATCATCCTTGGTATACACAATGCCTTGGAATTGTAGCTAGTGGAAGCAGGAAGACATCACAACTAACTACAGACTTCAAGTAATGTTTATTTTCCCACCTTCTACACAGTACAAAACTTTTCTTATGCATGCTTTACAATACACTTCATATTTGTTCATGGGTCCTGGCATATATTAATTAACAAAATGAGCATATCATGGGTTACATACTGAAACATTTTTAAGTATGGATGTGTCAAAACCTATAACGAATCAGTGGAAAGGACCTTCTATTCATCCCAACAAAACAAACCAACACTTAAGGGTTTGACACATGATTCTGGTGTCTGTTCAGCTTCAGTGTGATTGTAGAGGACACATGATTATCTGGAAATCTTGTTAAAGTGAAAATTCTGGTTCAATAACTAAGATATGACCTAATATTATAAATGCCCTTAAACCAGCCAATGAGCATCAAGCTGCTACAGGTACTGATGCTATAAGTACTCTAGTAATTTGGCTACATTGTGTCATGATGTTGACAAAACTGTTTTCTGGGTGCCTCTGAGAGAGTGCTTTTGGATGAGATAAACATGGAATTGGTAAAGTGAGGTAGGTAGATTTCCCACTGTAATGTGGGTAGGCCTTATTCAGTTATTTGAGGGTCTGAATTAAATAAAAAATTGATCCTCCCCCAACTAACAGAATTCTCCTGCCAGACAGCCATGGAACTTGAGCATTGGTCCTTTCTGGTTCTGTAGCATCCTCTCTGTCAGCCTTCAGGATTGACCTGAGATAGCAGGTTGGAAAATTTTGGACTTGATAGTTTTATATAATAAAACTTTTGATATATTGATTCTGTTTCCTGGATCATCCTGTATCATTAGGGTTCCTCACAAAAGCAGCCACACTTTGCCTCCCTACCCCTGACACATATAAACTCTTAACCAAGTTCATAACAGTTGGGTTGACATATTGTCTTTGAGGTTGAAAAATGATTGAATACTGGCAATTTTCAAGCTTCAGCTTAGTATCAATTTTCTTGTACATTTCATTGTGTGTGATCTGTCCCTCCAATATGTGACTAACAGCTCTGTTAGGGAAAGAATTACATCTGTGTCTGTCACTGTCCTCTCATAGTTCTAGCTCATTGTTGGCCAGAAAGTAGAGATTCAATAAGTTATCTATTAGATGGATGGAGAATGAATATATAAGTAGATGTATGGAAGGCGAATATATGTATGTATGTGTGTATGGATGGGTGGATGGATGAATATATAGATTAATAAATGAGTGGGTGGAAAGATGAATGGATAATGAATGGATGGATGGATGGGTGGATGGATGGATAAATGGACAGATGGATAGAAAGATGAATAGATGGATGGATAAATAAATGGATAAATGGATGGATGCATGAATATTTGAATAGGTGAATGGATAAATGGATGCGTGATATATAGATGAACAGATAAATGAATGGGTGGATAGATAAATGGATAGATGGGTGGATGGATGGTTGGGTGAATGGATGGATGGATAGATGAATGTATGGATGGACAGATGAATGAATGGATGGATGGATGGATGGATGGATGGATGGATGGATGGATGGGGTGGGTTATGCCATGTAAAATAGAATGCCAGAAACAGAACTCTCTATATTAGGGACTCGGGACAAAGTTATGGGATGTTTGTCCTTGCATTCTTTATTGTGGATGATAATGAAAAGAGACAGATAATAAACCAATCAATTGATAAATCAGTAACTTGCTTTGAGACCATGCTACAAAGGGAAGAAAACAACACTGAGCACTGAGCTGGAGTATGTGGAAGAGTGGGGAAGCTGAGCATGAGAGGTCAGAGGGCTTCCTGGAGAAAGCAATATACATAGCTGGAACCTGAAGGTGAGGACATGCCACTTGAGATCTAATAGGAACGTGAGCCAAAGAAACAGCTCCAAGATGAGAATAAGGGTGGCTTGTCTGTGGGACAAAATGAAAACATAATATCACTTTTCTTTCTGAAAAGAAAGCAAATATAAGATGCCAATGTTTCCAAACAGAGAACCAGTCCTGGTATCTTGCCTGAAAGCCTCCAGGAGTCTAAGTCAAAACTTAGGAGAAGATTTGTTCTTTGCTTGTTTGGTTTTGGTTGGTATATTTTGTTTTGAGACAAGGTCTCATGAATTAGAGGCTGGCCCTAAATTTCCTCTGTAGCTAAGGGTGACCCAGAACCATTGGTTCTCCTGCCACCACCACCCCACTCCAGAGTACAGTTATGCACTACCATGCCTGGTTTTCTGCAATGATGGGGCTCAACCAGGGCCTTATGCATGTTAGGCAAGTGTTCTAACAACAAAGCCATAGTCCAAACTCATGTCCTGAGTTTTAAACACATCAGTGGGCTTCCTGAGCACCACCTCATGCCCAAGAAACTTCATTCATTGTTCAGAGCACAAGGACAATGGTCACAATCAAAGTTTCTAGAGTGGTAGTTACACCAATGCAAATATCAAAGCTTATCAAACTCTACAATTAAAATGTGTGCATTTGACTAAGTAAGTTATGCTCTGTAAAGCTGATTTCAGTCCCAAAAGAGAAGCAAACATGTCCTGCAAGAAAAATAGAGACTTCTGTGGTCAACACACATGGGCTTCTCCAGCTTGGAAAGCACTGAAATAACCACAGATGTGCAGAAAGGTGGGCAAGTAGGAGGGGTGTGGCCACAGGAAAGGCCAATAGAAGGGGGCATTTGCCACTTGATGTCATATCTTGGTAAAGGACCATGGCTCTTCTAACCCATTTTTGAAAATCACACAGGACACTGCTTTGTCATTTGTCCACATGGATTTATTTTTTTCTAGCTTGGATTTTTTATTGTTTGAAGGTGGGAAAAACAACATGTATTTCCTACTGACTTCAAGAGGAGAGAGCGTCAAATATAAACTTCTGCCCTCAAGGTTGCTTCCCCAACATTTCCATCAAAAAGTCTAACCCTGCCTGGGCAGGTACATAAACCTGTCTAGATGTAATCTCAAACTGACTCTCAGAACAGGCCCTGGTGCATGGTGCTGTTTGGGGTGGGGGTAGGGGGTCATTGAGCATTTCTTTGGGATATGAGAAAACTAGAGGTCCCGCGGGTCCGTACTCCAGTGCAGTGCAGCCTAGCAGCCAAGGACCTGACCCCTGCTTCAGACTGTCTGGGTTTGAAGTCAGACTCCTCTAGCTCACTGGGTGCTTGTTCACCCTCTTGGAAAGCAATCTGTGCCTCCGTAAACGGCAGACTGGCATAGAAACTACCTTGTGGGGGAGGGGTGTGAAATTAAATGAAAATTTACACATAAGCTTGTGGCAAAATTGCAAATCTAACACGGGTTCTTCGACATCCCCCAGATAGCACTTCGCAGTACATTTCACCTAGTCATACACAAGCCATCCCTCCTGTTCAGAGGCTGCCAGATTCACTGATCAGATGGAAACGCAAACCCAGAGAGATTAGGAGACTTAGCCACTGCCACAGAATACAGACTGGTCACTGTGGTCCAAGCTGCAATGTCACCTCCTTCAGTGGACAAGGGGAAGGAATTCCAGTTAGAAGGATGCTGGGTAGTGACTCTAGACAGGCTCTCTGTTAATCACTGTCTGCTCCTCTGTGAATTCTCAACCTTCAGATAAGAACTGGAGTCTCAGAGAGGTGATGCAACCTTCTCAAGGTCACACAAATATTAAGAGACTTCACTAGATCTGCTGGGAGCACGTGCCATTCACACAGGCCTTCTGATTCTCCCAGGTTTACAGGTGACATGATAAAGTAAGTTGGAAGGGCTCTCTAAAGGGGATAGTAGTCACCACCCAGCCAAAGTAGCTGCTACATGAAAACTGCAGGTATGGTGTTACCAGATCTCCAAAGTGGCCAAAGGAATTAGAAATTGGAATTCTCTGAGAAATCCCACTTTTCAGTACTAGCTACTGACTTGGACTTGGTTTTAAAATAGTATGAATATCAGGGGCTGAAGAGATTTCACAGCCAAATACAACACCTCTTTACCAGATCCAGACTTAAAGCCAAACTCTGAAGGGTGTTTGGGATAAGAAGGAGACTTTAATATGATTGGACATATAATGACAGTGTGGCAGTTTTGTTCTCTTTCTAAGTTATGATCACGGGGAAATTGTGTGGGGAAATGCTCTTGGTCTGAGGAGACCCATGCTGCAAGTATGTGGGGACTGAATTCTCTGTCTGCAACTAATTTTCAAATGGTTCAGCTGAAGGGGGACAAGAGAGGAAGGGAGAGAAGGAAGGGCAGGAGGGAAGAAGAAGGAAGAAAAGGAGGGAGGGAGGAAGAGGAGAGAAGTGGGGAGATGAATGGAAGGAGGATAAAGGTAAAAAGAAATAGAAAGCATGACATGAAGCAAATTTGACAAAACTGCAAAGCTAGTATAATTAAGAGTAGTGGTTTTCAGTGGGGGATTTTACTCCTCCATGTCACCTGACAGTGTCTAGTAACATTTTTTATTATCATGGCATGTGTAGGGGGTATCATCTACTCAGTACGTAGAGGTCAAGGATGCTGCCAAACACTCTACAATGTGCAAGGCAGTTCCCACCACAGGGGTTCCTATCCAGCCCTGATAAATAGTGCCAAGGGTGACAGGCTGTGATCAAGCAAAGGATGCCCTACAGTTCCTTGTATTCTCAAGGTTTTTGAATGTTTAAATTTTCTCATAGTAGAAACTTATGGTGGCACACACCTATAAACCCATTCCCTGGGAATTTTGGGTGAGAAGGCCATGAATTGGGGACCAATTTGAGCCACACAGACTCTGTCTTGAAACAATACACAGAAAACTTTCAAGATGCATAAATAGTAACACCCTGCAAACCAAACAATATCTCCCCAGGAGCTTTGAAAGGCCATAGCCAGCCACCATTGCAGTCACTTCTTCCAGAAGCAGGGGCTGCCTGTGGCTGCTCTCATGATGCTGCAGAGCTGTGTCCACAGTTCTCATCCGCCTTCCCTCCCTCTCCCCTTCTAGAGTGCCGTATGTTTGTTGGGGAAGAGGGGTGCACTTGACTGGGGGGCATGTGGAAGCCAGAGGTGAATGTCTGAATACCCTCTGCATCTTACATTTGTGGACAGGGTCTCTCACTGAACCTGGAGCTCACCAACTGGTTAGACTGGCTAGGCAGCGAGGCCCTGGGATCCACCTGTCTCCACCTTTAGTGCTAGGGTTACAGACATTCGCCACAGTGCTTGGCTTTTCGTGTGGGTGCTGGGATTTGAACCCAGGTCCTCATGCTTGCAAAGCAAGCACTCTTCCCCACTGAACCACCTCCCTAGTCCCTGCATTTGTACAGTCCTTACAAGATGGCATGGGTTCTCCCCACCCTTCCTGGTGGCTGTCCTCTTTCTTTTCCACCCTCACTTGCCCAGAGGGAAGCAGGCCATATGTCAAGAACTCCAAATGTGCATTCTGACATGCTGGGGGGCCTCCCTAAAAAACACAAGTTTCCTCATCACAGGATAAAGTGTGCAGAGGACACCACCACCTGAATGTCCTTGGCAAGGTGCTTCCCAGGCAAAAGGAGAACAAACCCATGTCTGCATCCTGCAGCTCCTGACAGACACTAAAAGGCTGTGGCTGGCAGGCTAATTTCACCTGGAATGTGCCTCACCTCAGAGCAGCCTCTTTGTTACTAAGCTTGGTGCACTGGTCCCTGCTGGAGGATCTCTTAGCACCATCAGGCAAAAGCTAATGAGCCATTGCCACACTGGGCTCCGAATGATTAAGTACATAAGCAGCATGTGATGCATTCGGAGGGACCTGGGGCAGCCTGGTGCCATAGGAAGGTTACACAAGTAGAGAGAACAAGCTACAGGATGCAAAGAGAGCCACACTGTGCTCTGCTCTTCGATTAACTCTGCCCCTCCCACCTTTGTAAAATATTTCCAAACTCAAGGCCAGTATTTCTCCCGGATCTCATATTCACTGAAGAGGCTGCTAAAGAAGATGTCTGGGTCCCACTCCAAACATTCTGACTTCCAATCTCCAAAGCAAGAACTTAAAAGTCGGCACCTTGGGAAGCTCCCCAGATTTTGAAACTGGACCTAAAACATATGCCTCAGGTGCAAGTGAGTTTGACCCAGCATGACTATGCACGGCACAACTTTCTCCTAATTGTGTGACTTTGAGCAAGGCCACTTCACCTGTGCATTCTCCTATGTGAACATGGAATTAAAGTAATAGCTGTCTCATAGGCTAGCTGTGAGAACTGAGTTTTCACACACACACACACACACACACACACACACCTCACAGTCCCTGTACTCAGCAGATGTTCATTCTTTTTCCTTCAGAGTGTTTGGCTGAGCATTAGAATCACCTAGAGAACTTTGCCAGCCCAATAGTACTTGGCTTGCATCCCATATTCTAATTTAAAGTCAAAGGTTGCCCCCGGGGACAACAGGAATGTTAAGCAATACAGGTGGTCTCAAACAGCAGCAAGCTTGAAAAACACGCCTAAGAAGCTGCCAGGAACATAATCAAGTCTTCTCCCTTTCCAAAGCCAGGCACTCACTGCATTCTAGAAGCCAAAATGTTTCCAGGGAGAGCCTGAGTTAAGGTGCTGCTATTCCAGCACTGAGTACTCCTGGATGTTGCCTCTAAACAGACCTTGCCAAGAACTTGCAGGAAAACTCCAGTCAATTCCTCCAAAAGAGCTGCCGGGGGGGGGGGGGGGGGGGTTAGGACAGGGAAATGAGGTCCCCACTGAGGCCCGGTGTATCAGTGGAGGACTGGTTTATCCAGAGCACCCAATTTAAGGGAGCTTCAAGCTGTAGCATAGATCTCTCCCACAGATATGCCACCAAATCCCAAAAAGGGAGTCTTGAGAACCTAGCAAAAAGGCATGGTGGAGATTTCAGTTCCAGTTAAGGTGTCAGCCAGGCAGCCTACCTGTGTCTGAGTACTAATCCCCACATATCGATACACTTGTCACAGACCTGCCTGCATCCATTCTCACCCTCACCCTAACACTGACATGGAGACTTCCCTGGATAGTACTCTCCTTAAGCGAACCCACCTGGAAGCTTAGTTGACAGGGCACCTTGGGGTAACAGGAGGTAGGCTGGGTCAGTGTCTGGTCAGCCCTGGTTTCCTGGACCTCCTGGGAGCGTACTTTTGTGCCCCCAAAACCTCACCATCTAGTAGACCTCCCCATTAACCCAAACTGATCAGAACTTCCCCACCTTCCCCTCCAAATTCTTTCTCTCTGGGAAAAGGAAGATCCATTGGATACTCTTCCACATATAAATAGAAAATAATTACTAGTGAGGTGGTGATGTTCCTTTGCCTATTTTTGGTGGGTCTCTTTGTTCAGATTTTTAGGCATGTACATGGATCGCATGCACGTGCGCACTCACGCATACACACACACACACACACACACACACACACACACACACACATGACCCCAGTGCAGGGTGGGGGTGGGAGTAGATTGGAGGGTGAAGAGAACATGGTGACTTCAATGCCCAGACTCAAAGTCGGCTTTTGCTCCAGCCATCCCGCTGTTAGCTGGCCCGTGGTCATTCTCCTTTCATCTCTCTTGCCCAGACCTCACACTAACCCCTCATCTTTCCCCGGGTTCTGGGCTCAAGTCTGAATCCTTCTCCTCCAAAGTTACTGAGTTCTGGGAATAAATTTAGACACTTGGGAAAGGGGTTAAACAAAAAGGCAAATAGCTCTCCATTAATTCCCAAATGCTTTCTCTCCCATCTGCTGCGACTTTGCCAGTGTTGGGACTTGCATAATAAAGCAAAAGGCAAAGTTGACGAATCAAGGTGCTTGGAAGGTGGAGCGTGGCCTTGGATTCAGCTCCAAACCAGGCAAGGGGCGCAGCGCTGTGATGGCCGCAGCAGAAAGATAGATAGATGGTGAAGGAGAAAAGGACCAAGGGGAAAGATGAGGTTCTAATCAAGGGCCATCAAAGCTCTGAGAAAGCACAGCGGCTCCAAGGAGGCTTTTGTTCTCACCCCCTCCACCACGCTCCCTCTCCTTCGCTTCGCTTCATTTTCGCTAGTGTACGAGTTGCAGGAGGCACGCACTCCTTTCCTCCCTCCCTCCATCACACACGCGCACAAGGGATCACACACGCCCCCCCCCCCCCGCGCTTCAAGTTCGCCTGCCTCTGTTTACCTAGAGAGGAGCATCTAGAATCAATGGATCCTCTTCCCCAAAACCCAAGAGTTTGGAGACCCGGCTGTGTGTCTCAAGCCCCATCACCATCTCTGGTGAGAGGGAACAGCAGGTGGGCGAGAGAGAAAGAGACCCTCCCCTTTCATACTTGGCGTTCAACCCCACCTGTACTGAGCCCAGTGCCTCTGTTCCATACTGCAAGCGAAAGTTGTTGTCCTGGGTGACATTCCCCCAATCGGAAACGTTGGGGTGGGGGGGACCATGGCTAGGGATGCTGGGGATGGGAGGGAAAGGAAAGTAGACCACGAGAGGAGGGCGAAGGGGAGGCAGCCCACCTGGACATGTGTTCCCTTTGGGGCCGGTGCGCTTTCTCCAGCCCCAGCTTGGTGAAGATGCCCACCAGCACCATGACAGCCACCACCCCGCAGATGATGTAGACGATCAGATTGGTCTTGTCCTTGGTGGGGTCGTGCAGGGGGTCATCCTTACGCGCTGGGGGCTTGCCGGTGTTGAGCCAGAGCGGTGTGTCGTAGTTGGTACAGGTGCTCTGGTTCAATCGCCGCTTCTTAAACGTGCAGCAGAACCGGAAGCCACAAGTCCCGCAGCAGAAGATGAAGTCGCCTGAGCTGCAGTTGAACGGCGGGTCCCACTGGCCCATGACATCGAAGTAGCCCCGACAGGAGTCCGGCGTGGGCGCCCGAGTCGGCGGTGCGTCCGAGCCCCCGACGCCCTCGCCGGCCTCTCCGGAGGCGGCCCCGGAGCGGTTGCCCCCTGTGAGCAGCAACATGCCGCCCAGTTGCGCCAGCTGCCCGTGCCCAGCTCTCTCCTGCGCCCGGCACACGCGGGCGCACAGCTCGGTGAGGAAGCAGCCGAGGAGCAGCCGGAGGACTCGGCGCATCGTGTCTCCCAGCCCGGGCTGGAGCGCTCGGCCGCCGCTGGAGCCGCTGCCGCCGCCTCTGGACGCGCGGCCGAAGCTGCCGAGGCTGCTGGCGGGGGCTGCGGGCCGCCGCTGGCCGCACATGCAGGGAGGCGGCGCGGGGCGCTCAGTGGTCGGCGGCCACTGCGCTCGGCTCAGCCTGCGTTCGCCTCCAGCGCAACGCGCGCCGAGGAAGGGGGCTGGCCGGGGAGGAGCGCGCCGAGGCCGGGCGGGGACGAAGCAAGAGCGGAGGCCAGCGCGGGGTGCAGGTCCTGCGGGCCACCGGGGGAGGCGGGGGCGGAGAACCAGGGAGAGTCGGTGTGTCCGTAACTCCCCTCCGCCCGCCGCCCGGGACTCGGCTCCCACGTCCGCTCGCTCGCAGGATGCTCTTCACCTCTCCAGCTCGCCAAGTGCGCTGGAGAGAGCGAAGCGACACTTGTGGAATGAAGGGAGGGCCAGAGGAAAGGGGGAAGGGGAGGAGGGCGGGTAAAGCAGGCGCGCGGGGGGGGGGGGGCGGGGGGGCGGGCGCGAGCTCGAAAGGGGCGGGGGCGCGGAGAGAGGTGACTCGGGCGGGCGGGGGCGAGTGGGGGGGCGTGCAGAGAGTGCTCTAGTAGAAGCAGTGAGCTCCGTAGCCGCCAGGTTCGGAAGAGCAGCCAGGATTTCCCCGCAGGTGGAGAGAACCGTGGTCGGGACCTCTGGCACCCTCTGGGGAGAAAGGTGCGGCTCACCCCTAGCAAGGGCTTAGAGGTGGCTCCGCCCGCGGCTCCCCCACCCCACACCCCACCCCCCACCCCAAAGGTGCGTGCGCAGGAGCTGCGGTTGCAATCTGTCGATCAGGGAAGGGGTGACTCGGGGAGAATCGGGACAGATTAGATGGCTTGCATACTCCAAGACACACTAGATGCAGTGTAGACAGGATCGTCCTCTGCCTCCCGGGAGGGCAGGGACCGCCTTGCCCTTCCTGTGGTTGCGCCCTCCTGCCTGGCGCGAGTCCCTTGACAGAGAAGACAGAGGTTGAACTGGGAAGGTGGGTGAAGTGCCCAGGACCTGGGCTGTGATAAGCATCCCAGAAGAAGGGCTTGGGAACTCACTAAAGAAGCCTAGGGGTCTGGGGAGGCGACCAGCGGACAAAGCCAAGGCTCGTCCAGGAAGGTGTCTCCTCGGAACTCGCCTAGCTCCTAGGACCTGCAGCTTTCTGTCCCTCTTCGCCCCCGCAGCGTTCTCTGAGCTCCACAGGAGGGCACACCGCGGCGGCGCCTCTGCGCTGTCAGTTTTGGCGCAGCGCAAGGCCTGGGCACTCATCCTCAGCCATCCTGTCTTTCCTGCAGCCAGCGCGACTGTCTCCAGAGCAGGCTGTCCCTTGTCCCCCACGGGGCCCCTCCCCGACATCCTCACGGAGCTTGCTTCCTTAGCTCTCAGCATTTCTTCTCAGCCTTTCCAAATCTGCTCTTCTCTCTCTCTCTCTCTCTCTCTCTCTCTCTCTCTCTCTCTCTCTCTCTCTCTCTCTCTCTCTCTCTCTCTCTCTCTCTCTCTCTCTCTCTCTCCTGGCAGATTCCTCCCAGCCTGCTGTAGGCCCTCTCCCGTTTCTCCTACTTCTTCCTGTCCTTGGTCTGAATTTGACTTCAGTAGCCCCTAAAAACAGGATTTGCATCAAAGCTGCTAAGCTAAATTTCTATCCTCATACTCCCTGGCGTTTGTTTTTTAATTGTATTAACTAAGTATGCTCTTTGCTGTCAGCTGGTGATTCACATGGAAACAATGTTTTCACTGCCCTCTCCTCAGTTTAACTTCAGCTGCAGGACTCTTTGGTGACATTTTCAAAGGACCCAGAAGTTGGGCCACGTATAAAATGGTATGCTAGGATCCCCTTGATTGCAAAATTATGGGAGGGTTTATTGGGACTGTGGAGCAAGTTTTCTCCAAATCAACGAGTTTAGCTAAGCTCCCCCTTCCTTTGAATAAATTGCACCTTTTGGTGTTTGGAATAAGATTTACAGAAGCAACACCCGGCCACCTTGGTAGACCACGCCAGCCTTAGAGCCAAGACTGACTGCAGTGGAATGTACTCCAGCCCATTCCCCAGGTGGGAGAGGGGTGAGACTCCTGACTGTCAGCTTCCTCACAGTGAGATCTCAGAATCAGGGTGGGAGGTGCCCACACCTGCCATCTTGTCCATCTCACAAACACAAGTGTTGGTGTGAGAGCTGATGGCAACGGACACTTATCTGTGGCTTGCAGCATAGCCCCTCAGCTTACTTTTATTAAAAATCAATAACTAACTGAGTACTAGACAACCTGGGGGCTTGTGGAGCAATCACTGGGCCCAGTGGCCCCATTTACTTTCTGCCTCTTGGTTAATATTCCCAACAGCAAAGTGGAGAAACTGACTCAGCCACAAAGCAATGAAAAAAGCATCCCAGGGTAGTTTGTGGAGTGAATGCTAGAACTGACATTTGACTCAAAAAAAATCTGCTTCCAGAGCCTGTGGCCTAGCCACTTCCTGTACCTTCTTAATGGATACTCAATCTACCTTCTGTTATATATTTGTATGTTTAATGTCTCCAAGCACTGCCATGTAAACAACATGACTAAAAGGGCCATGGTTATCTGTGTTCCCCAGCACACAGACAAAAGTTACTTAGGAGCTATGTTAGCTAATTTTTTGGTTAATTGAGATTTTTAACAAGTTCTGAATCAGGAGAGTGCTTGTTACAAAGGCATGAGGGCCTGAGTTCAGTCCCTAGAGCCTACATGAGAAAGCAGAGCACAGTGGATACACTCTCAGTGCTGGAGAAGGGAGACAGGAAGATCCCTGGGACATGCTGACCCGACCTAGCTGTGCATCTCCAGACAGTGAGAGAGACAGCAGTCCTAAAAACCAAGATGGAGGGGCTGGAGAGACGGCTGAGCAGTTAAGAGCCCTTACTGCTCTCATAGAGGTCTCGGGTTTGGTCCTCAGGACCCACATCAAGTGGCTTACATCACCTACAACTGGAGTATGTGACACTCTCTGGCCACCACAGAAACTGCATATACTTGGTACACATAAATTCACAGACAGACAAACACATACACATAAAAAGATAAATCTTTTAAAAATTAAGCTCTTGAGGAATGACATTTAAGGTTGTTATTTGTCCTCAACATGCACTGGTACACATGTATATACACACCTGCACCCACAGGAATACACACACACACACACACACACACACACACACACACACACACACACGGGGTGGAAGCGGAGAGAAAGACAAAGTTCTTTGAGAAATCATTCTGTCTGGGACCTAAAGAGAAAGGAATAATCAAAACACGAATGATAGTTTCTTCCAGCATGACTTCTGTAAGGCTGAGAGATGCCTACTCTCAGATTTTGAAGGGACCTTCCAACAGGCTTACTAGGATCTAAGAAGTTGTGAGCTCTGTCCAGCAAGTGGTAAAGCCAAAAATGGAATAAGCTGCCTAGCTGCTAATATAGGCTTCTGCTCTCCCTGACCTTGCCCACCACCTAGGTGTCCCCAACCTTGTCTACCACCTAGGTGCTCGCCAACCAGCATCAGGGCATCCTTTACAATGACCCCATAGAAAAGCAGGTTCACACACACACACACACACACACACACACCTTACACACACACACACACACACACTATTGTAAGGTTTGGGGGCTTTAAGACACTTTGAAACATGATTTTTAAATACCCTAGGCAAACTCTGGATGGGAAAGTCCACTTCAGGACCTGCCTCCAGTTTCTGCACAAGCCTTGTCTTCAGGACTTCGGACTCGCTGGCTGCTGCTCCCAGCTTTAATTAATAGAGACTGCCCCCTGTTTGCAACAAGAAAATTGCAGGAGCTGTGCTTCAGAAGGAAGCAGCCTGAGATCCACCCTGCCTGCCTCTTTCCTGGAAGAACCCTACCTAAGCCTCCTCCTCCAATTCCCCAGGGTGTTCTCCTGACTCGGTTCCCTCCCTCCCTGCAGTGGCTGTGCCTGCTGGAATTGCCCCAGCCTATGTGTCAAGCCTTTGAAAAATATTTGGGAGAATCATCTTTGTTCTCTTCACTCTTCAAAGAGAGGGGAAAATGCCCATTTTCACTGGATACGTCAACTTAGCAAGCATAGCCACTACCTCCTGATAGGGGTATGATTGCTTGGCATACATGACTAAAAGGGTATTTCTTTTAAGGCTTCTATGTGGAGGCAGGGGGTTATAAAGTTGCTCACTGAAGCACCTGGCAAGTTCATGGACAAAGAAAAATTATAACGAATTTCTCCCCAAAACCACTTCAGGAACAAATCCACGTGACCACGTCACAAGGATTCATGAAGTCTTCTTTTCTAAAAAAGAGATGAAGATGCCATAATTTTACAGCACAGGCCCTTTTGATATCTAAAAAAGAATATCTTTGGCTCTGGCCTCAATTTTTCGGCTCTAGTACCCACTACAACAAGCATGCAATTGTACCCGCTAACAATTCAAGAGGGGACGGACAGAGGAGGCTGCCGGGACTGCCTTGAAAGCAGTGTTTAAAAGCCATGCAGCAGATTCAATGATCTGCACTGTGGCCCTGCCTGGATGAGTTGTTTGTTAATCTTCCTCATCAGGTGGCTTTTACGGTTTCAAAGAGGTTTCCAAGCAACTGTTAGCCTTGAGGGGAAAGGGGGGAGAGATAACAGAGAGGCAAATTTAGCAAGCCTTGTGTGCTTCCAGAGCACACATTTGATGGATTTTACTCTCCGTGTCTGGAGAGGTAAAGGAGCCTCACAGAAGAAGGTCGAAGTGTGGATTCCCTGCACTGGTGGTGGTCCCCACCATGGAGATTTCACTTGTCAATAGTGTCTCACTTGTTTCATTACGTGTGAGGGGGGGAAAAAAGCACATCCGCCAAATGAATTCATAGGTAGAAGTGTTAGAGTGTAGTTGATTCTTCTAAACTCTTTAATGTAAAGTCAATTTGAGAAAAATAAACCCACTGTAGTATTTACAACAAAGAAAAGGAGATGGAGTGTCTGATACTGAAAGCTAAAGCTGGGGAGGTGGACTTTGGTTTCAAACTGCTTTTCCTGGTCTCAGCACTACTATCATTTGGGAATGGGCACACCTGTGTCATGAGGGCATCCTGTGCACTGTGGGACTTTGGGCTGTATCATTAGCCCCTACCCACTCAATGCCAATAGCACCATGCCCTCACCCCACTGTAACAACTAAACTTTTGATGGACATTGCCAAATGTCTGCTGAAGGACAAAATTAAAACCAATTAAAGACCAAAATCATGATGTTGCGCTTATGTTTAAATTCCGGCTCTTTCTGGCTGGAAGTCTTTTGAAATTTGCAGTGATTTATGTGGGGACCAAGTGAGACAAGGTTTCATTATGTAGCTCAGACTGGCTTTAAACTCCTGCTTCTAAAAAAAGTTGCTTAATCTCTCCAAAGTTTGATTTTCTCCTCTACCAAATAGGGAGTAAGGATGGTGGCACATGGATGTAATCTGAGCACTCAGAAGGCTGAAGCAGGGTCCCGAGTTCAAGGCCAGGCTAGACTATATAGCAAGACTGTGTTTCCAAATAAAGAGAAAACAAAGAATGATCTCTATATCCAAGGATGGCCAGACCCTGGACGATTTGTGTAATGCCAGGCACTGTGAGGGGGGAGACTCTGAAGTTCTTAAGGAGTGCTCTCTAAAACTAAGGGTGTAAGATGTCAGACCTACATAGAACCCAAGGAGGTGGAGACTGGCCCTTCCCCTCCAGCACTGTATAGTCTCTAGAGAGGAGGTAGACAGTACAGAGCCTGGCGTCCTGAGGTGGGACCTCTGTGCCCAAAGGGACCCCACATTTAGTTTGAGTCCCTGCAGATGTCTTTGAAATTTGCAGTGAGGGGGTGAGGAGGGATCCACTGTAATGCAGGCTTCCTCATGATTCAGCCTCCCAAGGGCTACGATTGCATATGTACACCAACATGCCCAGCTTCGGAGTGATTTTTGAGCAAAAGGCCTAGCACTTTCATTTTACTCTGGGTACAATGGTATAGCTGAACTCAGGCAGAAATGGGGTCGAGTTTACAGATACGTAGAAAAGAGCATGTGGAGATGAGGATTAGCAAGAACCAAAACAGGAATAAAAATTGACGTGACCTGGAACCCATTTGTATGCTGCTTTTAAAAGCTATTAAAAAACTATTTTAAAAAAATGAATATTTAGCTCTAATAGACAGGAGAGAGGCTTCTCAGGTTGACATCTAAGCAACCATCAGTTAATGTATGTCATCATTCACAGGAGCACAGCAAGACCAATGGCACTAGACACAAGCGAAAAGCACACTGCTGATATGTGGGAGCTTTCCACTGGTCCCTAAAATACTGAGATAAGTCTAATGAAATGTGCTCATAAGTACCTGCTTTGGGTTGCTGCACATTATATTCATGCTACAGTTCACTACCTGTGAAAGTTCCAGCAACTAGTGTTTATCAGAGCTGGTATAGAAATGTGAGTGCTTTTTAAATTCTTTTTATGTGTTTTCATGCACATCCATGTGTGTGCAGGTGTGAACATCCATGTGTACGTGAATGAGGAGGCCAAAGGACACTGTTGGGTGTCACTCTTCAAGTACTGTCCATCTTGGGGTTGTTTGTTTTTTCTGTGTGTGTGTGTGTGTGTGTGTGTGTGTGTGTGTGTGTGTGTGTGTAGGTCTCTCTCTACCTTATTATTTGAGGTCTGGTCTCACGGTTAAGCCCAGAGCTCCCCAATCTGGCTGGCCTGGTTGGCCAGCTTGCTCTAGGGATCCTTTCTCTCTACACCCTAAAAGTCAGAACTATGGTCAGGCCACACATTTACGTGGGACCAGGGGAACCAAACTCCACTCCTGACATTTGTGTAGCTAGCACTTTAACCACTGAGTCCTCCTAGGCCCTTGCTTTGTTTTTCAAGACAGAGTCTTATACTGGGATCCAGACCTCATGGATTAGGCTAGTCTAACTTGCCTAGCCTTAAAAATATTGACATGGAAATGTTAGTAAAACTGTTAATTGGAGTTGAAAGTCCCCAAATTTTGTTCACTGTAGGCTGAACCTGACTACTATGTTAAGGGCCTGACAGTAGTAAATCGAAGCAATTATTTGAATAATTTAAGTTCCTCCAGATGTTCCCTGAAGCTGAAATAGGTTTTGGGATCATTAAAATAATGGTGTGTGTCCCCAGGAAAAAGCTCAGATGAAATCCCCATAGCTGTGTCACCCACAGGCTCATGACAGGTCACCAGTAGTTCCCACCATTTAACAAATCGCCCCCAAAGCTTACAGCTTTGCAAGCTCACTTCCATTGAATGGACAGTTCTTCAGGCAGGACCTTGGGTTGGTCTTGCCAAGCTGCCTTTCACTGCTGCATTTGCTGTGGAGAGCCAGGCTGGCAGGTACTGGTTGGCCTGGAGTGGTGTTCAGTTGGGAGAACCTGTCTCCATCCCATGAGCCTCTTATCCAGGGGAGCTTTGTCCCATGGTGGCTGGGCAGCTTTTGAGAAAGAGCACAAGTCCTGTTGAGACCCAAACTTAGAACAGGCCCTGCCTCACTTCTGCCCCATTCTGTTTGCCAACGCAAGCCATTTTGCCTGTTCAGAGTCTAAGGGTGCAGAAATAGACAGCTCTTGATGGAAGAGCTACAAAATTATACCAAAGGAGGTGTGCATATGTGTGAATGACTATAGCTGTTACTAGGATCAACCTCTGTACGGCAAAATCCCACCAATACCTACGACTGCAAAACATACTCTTCAGACTCCCAAGGCTGCCTGGTCTCTGGGATTCTGTCATTTACAGGAAAATGGGCAGACCTGGAAGTTACCATATTAAACAAAGTAAGCCAGTCTCAGAAAGACAACTGTCATGTTTTCTCATATATGTGGAGTCTATCTGTGTTTGAAAATTCCAAGCACTAATATACTTGCATGCATCCTAGCAGTAGATAGGGAGGTCTTGGATGCCACAGTGTTTTAACTTCTTCCAATCACCAAATTAATTTAATTCTCTGTAGATATTTATCAAGACTTCAGTTTCCTTTACCTCCCCACTCCTTCCAGTCCTCTCCCCTCCCCTCCACTTCCCTCCTCTCCTCTCCTCTTCTCTCTGCTCTCTCCTCCTCCCTTCCTTTCCCTTCTCTTCCTTCTCATCACCATCCATTCTCTGGCCTCTCTTCCCCTTTCTCTACTATGGTTCCAGCTCTCATCAATTCTCTTGATGACAGTTTTGTCTCCCTAGCCTCACTCTAATTATCCCCACCTTTCACATCCCAAAATCCAGTTGCCTTTTACTTACTCAGCAAGCATTTACTGAATGTTTGTTCACTTAGCACCAAGTACTATGCTAGGGATTGGAGATCAGGTAGTAATGAGATACAAACCAGAAGTGTTAGCCAACTTAAGTCACGTGTTATGATAAACACTCTCAGTGGTTTAACACAGAAAATGATGACTACACCATCCTAAAATCACTTGCTTCAAACCATGTGGAAGAAATCAAGAGCAATAAAGGGTCAAGTGAAGCACTTTGGCTTCAGGCATTATATTCCATTACCTGAACTCAGCCACGATACACAAATCTGAAAACAAAAGGACAATTGAAAATGTAGTCTTCTCATATGCCCTGAGGAAGAAGAGTGTTGACTATATAACCAGTCCTGCGCCAGGAGAGACAACTATACTATAGGAAGTGGATGCTGTGTGTTAGCTTTCTCACCATTGTGAGAGGATGTCTCACAGAGACAAATTAAGGGCCAGGGAGATGAGTCAGTGGGTAGAGTAAAATCCCCATTACACATGAGGACCTGAGCTTGGATTCATAGTACCCACAGAAAAGTGGGCATGAAGATATATGCCTTATTCCCAGTGCTGGGGAAGCAGAAGCAGAAAGATCTCTCAGGCTTGCTGGTCAGTTCATCTAGCCCAGTCAGTGAACTTGAATATCTCAAAAACTAAGGTGCAGACCAGTTAAGGAAGGTACTTAATGTCAACTCCAGGTGCATGCGTGCACGTGCACAAACATGTACACAAACAAATTTAAGGAAGACGGATGGATTTTGCTCACTGTTTCAGAGGGTTCCGGTCATGGTTATTTGTCCCCATGCACTTGTGTCTACATCATCGTGGCAGAATCACATGGCAGAGGAGACCCTTCACCTCATGGCAAATAGGAAGCAGAGAATGAAGTGGGGACCAGGTGCTACTTTCAAAGTCTCGCCTCCAGTGACCTACTTCCTTGAGCTAAGCTCCACCCCAGATGCAGACAGCACATTCAGCATATGTGGGGGACAAACCATATTCAAACCATAGCACTGTACTAGGAGAGACAGGGTGTTCTGCTGGAAATTGGGTGACCTGGATGCAGAAAGGCAGAGTAGTGGGTGAATACTGGCCCCCTGACAGACACATCTCATTCCCTGGAACCTTAAACCTTTTACCCAGCAAAAGGGACTTCACAGACAAAATGCTAAAGCTCCTAAAATGGAAAAAGCAGGCTAACTTACCCACTGGGCTTCAAGCGCCATCACAATGCTCTTGGAGAAGAGTCTGCAGAGGAGAAGGGGAGGCATGATGCACTTTGAAAAGAGAGGACTAGAACTGGGAGACAGCTCAGTTAGTACTGTGTTTGCCATGCTGTTCAACCTCCAGGGCCTATGGAAAAAAGCCTGGTTTTGTGGCACACTCTGGTAATCCCAGCACTGTGGAAGTGGAGACAGGCAGATCTCTGGCCTCACTGGCCATCCAGCTATCCTAATTGGTGAGCTCCAGGCCAAGCAAGAGACTCTGTCTCTAAAAATTACAAAAACAAACAACAACTGGGAAAAAATGAAGAAGAAAAAAAAAGAGGTGGATGGAGCCTGAAGAAAGTATTCTTCATCTTAAATTATTCACTTTATGGAATGAGAAAATGTTTATGAGAAAAAAATTCAGCCAAATCTATGTCTATTTTATGTACTCTTGGGATGCAAAAAAAAAATTGCTATGTTTGATGCCTCCTAATCTTTCGTTGTGAAATTATATCAAGATCATGTGATGAAGCCAATACCTGTCATTCACTAACTGTCCATCAGTGAGTTGATGAAGTGCATAAAAATGCTAATTATTTGTCCAGTCAATAACAGTAAGAGAATTATATCCTTCTGGTTCAACGATGGGCAGGTAAAGCAGGAACACTTTCTCTGGGGAACAATAAATAGATGTCCTTACACAAAAGCATCGACAAACCAAAGTACATCATGGGAAATCAGTGAGTTTACTAGGCTCATTTAAGGAGCACGGGTGAGGGATGGGGAGTATGGGTGACTTCAGAGCAGTTGTAGCACCCAGCATGGATGATGACTTCCCACAGCTGCACAGATGGCATCCTCCTCTTTTGTAATTTTCCACACCTATATACCCCAACTCTTCCCAAGACCATGAGGCCATTTGTAATTATGGTAGAATTACATGCAACAAGAGATGAAGATGGAGGGGCTAGAATCTCAGGTGAAGATCCAGTGACCTTCCCCAGCTCTTTTTTCTATGAGAGACAGTCGTCAGTCCACAGGCATGATGTCCAGGGTCTCTCCAAAGCCATCATAGTTTCTCTTATGAAGATAATGGCTGTAAGCTCAGTGGTTAGAGTGCTACAACAGCATGTGACCTAAGCTGCAGCAACATGCTATCATTCAAAGACCTTTTCTGTCAAGAAAAAGAGACAGCCCTATCTTTGAGGATAACTGGCATGAAGACAAGGGAAGAACACAGCTGTTTCTGAGTGTCATTCATTGGAAAGCCCATTGATGACTCCAAGTTGGAGATAAGTCTGGACATGAAGGAGACATAGAAAGTTGTTTTGTTTTTGTTTTTGTTTTTGAGACAGCATTAGCTATCCTAGAAATCATTACATAGCCCAGGCTGGCCTTTAAATTGCAGCAATCCGCATGTCTCATCCTCATGAGTGGCAGGATAACAAATGTAAACCAGAGAGAGAATCTTTGACTCCCTGCTTCCAGCCAGCACCAGACTTGACCTTGTATTTAGGGTTTTATGAAGGAATATACCAAGCTGCTCTTTGTTCCCTTAGATTAAGTTGACGTTATCAGAATGAAATAGTACTCAATAACACACCATCTTCGTACAATCACCTTACTTGAAGAATAGTGGATCAATCCAGTGAATGATAAATCTTAGCCTGTGTGGGATTCAATCAAAGAACTTAAAGAGAATGCTGACTCTTGACCCTTGCTCACAGATTCTGAGACAGGATAGTGGACCCCAGTACTGCATTCTGGAAATACCTCACAAAAGTCTAACATCTTAAGTCACTGATTTGGGACATCCTTCTGGTCCCCAGCTTTAATATGAAGGAAGGTGACTGTCTGGTGGAGTGCCCTAGTATGAGCCACACCTCTCAGTAAGACTATGTATTTACCTCACTTAATCCTTCTGAAGGACTTTGGGAGATACTTCCCTTCATGACTGCAGAGTGGTCTGTCCACAAAACAGCAATTCCATCTTTGCAACAAGAGCAGACAGATGTGAGAATTCACAGAGCCCAGAGTCTCACTGTCTCCCAAACATTAGTTATCCAAGGAGAACTTCATTTTTTCTTTTATGTTTAAAAGGGGTGTGTGTGTGTGTGTGTGTGTGTGTGTGTGTGTGTGTGTGTGTGTGTGTGCACATAGAGACCAGAGATCAATGACAAGTGTTTTCCTCCATCGCTTCCCACTTTATTTTCTGGATTGAGAGAATTTATTTTCACTGAACCTGGAGCTTGTCGACACAGCAAAACTAGCTAGCTGAGAAGCTTCATCAATCTAGCAAGCCTCCTGCCTCTATCTCCCCAACAACAGAATCACAGGCATTGTGTCACCACATCCAGATTTTTACATGGATGGTCTGACCTCAGCTGCTCATTTCACAATAGGCATTTGACCAACTGAGCCATCTCCCTGCCCCTACATGCTTTCTGAGGGATATGTAATTTCCATGGCAAGGATATCAGCACCTGCTCCATCTAAATCAAGCAAATTGACTCTCCCCAAGAAACAAATATTCTGAGCCAGGTATGGCAGCTTATCCTTGTAACCCAAGATCTATAGGAGGCCAAGGCAAGAGGACAAGGCCAGCTTAGGCTACAAAACTAACTCCAGCCAGCCTGAACAACTATGAGTTCCTATTCAAAATAAAATCTAAGAAGGACTGGGGATGCAGCTCAATGGGAGAGCACTTGCCCAGCACATTCAAAGCCCTTGAGCAGCAATTCTCAACCTGTGGGTTTCGACTCCATTGCAGGGTTGAACAATCCTCTCACAGAGGTCACATATCAGATATCCTGCATACCAGATATTTATATTACAATTCATAACAGCAGCAAAATTACACTTATGAAGTATCAGTGAAAATAATTTTATGGCTAGGGGTCACCACAACATGAGGAACTGCATTTAAGGGTTGCAGCATTAGGAAGGTTGAGAATCACTGCCCTAGGGTCAATACCCAGTACTGATGGGACAGGAGGAAGGGAGGGAGGAGAAAGGGGGGGAGGATCTGTTGCAAGCAGAAGAGAAGAATGTTTTGCAAGCACATGTCAAGCAAACTAGAGAACTTTATGGTCACTAGATCCAAAAATCTATGTCCTTTACCAGTCCTGTGGCTGAGCCCATGGGTCAGCAGGAAAACAATTCCTACTAATCAGGGAGTACTGGGTGTGCATTCTGCTTCTAGAGGTGAACACGTGACTGTTCATCTGAGAAGCCACCTTCCTTCTTTTTTCCCTCCCCAGAAATGCACAACAGTTGTGTGGTAAGTCAACCCCCAGAAGTGATTTTGATTTAAACCAAGCTGGAAAGCCTCAGCCATCTCTGGTCTGACCTCGCTGGAGAGTTTCCTGCCAGAATGAAGTGAAGGGACAGAGCAGGATGGGAGGGTGGATCCTCTTGGTATGGCTGGGGTTAATCTTTCTCACACCGAGTTGGCCTGATAATGCAAACCCAGCTTGTCACTGCTTCCTAGACAACAAAAAGGTTGACATTAGAAAGAGCCTCAGAAGAACATGTCTGCTAATCCTCTGGGGAGACAACAGGTTAGTGTAACATCTACTGAGCAGATGTGCTGACAGGAACAGGGCCAAATGGCAGGCTTGGTGGAAAGCAAGAGCCGCTTGTAATACAGATGATTTCTCGATGAGAAAGTGTGCTCTGGTTAGGACTGTTAGCTCTCTCCCTTGGTATTTGTCAACAGAGCACAGTATTTTTTTACTTGGACTGAAAAAAAATGAGTTCATCTTTAGATAACTGATTATATAGTTTCTGGGGAGGGTGGAAAAAGAAGGGGTCTGTGAAAAATGCCAGAGTCATCCTCCGCAAACAGTTGTCCCAGACCTGTAATGTTCAGACTTCACAACGGGGAAAAGTATGGAGCCAGACCCAAAAGGACTTGGAGCCTAATTTGGAAAGTCCATCAAGACCCCGGGAGACAAGGAAAGTTGTAGGGCATTGGCCCCACTACATCCTTTGATGCCAGTTTGCTGACATCAGCATGTTGTGTGTAAAAAGCACAACACCATCTCCTTTTAATAACACACTGAACTGCCCACGCATCCACAGGAGAACATGGTGTTTGCCAATTAAAAAGGGTAATAACAAATGCAGGTACAGGGAGGCAATGTTTCCTTTTTAGGCCAGACAGGAGTTTGACACAGTATCTTAGGTGAAAACAGTTACAACAAATGTAACAATGATCTGAACATCAAAACCACACGGAGGAGGGGGTGTGATAGAGGAATAATCTCCAAGTCTCACCGGGAAGTTTAGCTTCTTTTGAAAAGAACCAGTGTGTATGGGGGGGGGGGAGAGGGAGAGGGAGAGAAAGTTACTGTGTGAGTGTGAGTATGGGCAAACATGTCACCATGCAAGCATGAAGGTCAGAGGACCACTTCAGATGCCATCCTCCCCTCCTACCTTGCTTGCGACAGCATCTCTTGCTGTCCACTTCTTTATGCACCAGGCTACCTGGCCCTCTTGTCTCTGCATCTCTCCTGGATGGTGGGATCGCTGGGGTTACAGAAATGTGCTACTATCTGCCTTTACATTGGGTCTGGGGATCTGAACTCAGATCCTCACACTTGTATGACAAGCACTTTACTCACTGAGCCATTTCCAGCCCTTACTGGGAAGTTTCTAGGCTGGCACTTCACCTACCCACCAGCATACTGGCCTCTTCAGCCAGTTTCATAGCATCCTGCCATGTATACTAAAGCCCTCACCCAGTGTGATAAATTATTCTGAGGTTCCCGGGTTTGCCTTCACTTCTGTTAAAATGCCTCACCCCATCTAGTGTAAACTCTTCATCTCTCTTATGAACAGATCAGATTTTCGCTCAATCATTCAAACCCTAGGAGTTCTGTGTGCTACACACTGAAGATTCAGCAACATTGCGGAGAGACAAAAGACCCCACACAGCATCTCATTCATGTTTGAGCACTACCTGGTCCAATGTGGCAGCTGTGGGCTCCACCAGCTCCTGAAGACTTGAGAAACAGCAAGTTAAAGTTGATGAATGCCATCAGTGTAGAATACACATCATATTGAAAAGGGAAAGTAAGATGTTCTGGTTTTTAACATTAATGACATGTTGAAATGTTCTGTTTTTAAAGATACTGGACCAAATAACATTCAGTATTAAAACAAATGCTACCAATTTTCTTGTTACTTTTTAATGCAGCTCCTAGAGCACTTTAAATTGTGCATGCGATACACATTTTACTGCTCTTGAATAGCCCTATTCTATGACAGTGGTTCTCCAGAGGGGCTAATGATGCCCTCATCTCCCAGGGGCATTGGGAAAAACTAACTCAATTCCTTTTATGGCCCTGACATCTACCATCAATAGAAATGTGAAGAACCATTCCTTGAGAGATTCCTGAGCATCACATCTGGAATCAAACAGTTGCTACTAGGGTGTCCAGATCTCTTTAGAATTGGGTCATGTTGTAAAGCCACAGTTCTACATATGATGTGGAGTGTGTGTGTGTGTGTGTGTGTGTGTGTGTGTGTGTGTGTTAAACGAGTCTTAAGGAAGGATTATAGTGGTAAAGGAACTGATTATGAACAAACGTGTTTTCTAATTTTGAATGTAGTTTAGAGATATAACAAAGTCCTGGCTTACTAGAATTTTATTCAGCTAATTTATTTCCCATTGCTACATCCTTTCACTGCTACATAGTATTCTGTTGTATGAATTTTGTATCGAATATTGTATGTGCAATATATTTATCTAATCTACTGATGAGGCATGTTTAGTCTGTTTCTGCTTTGAGAATATTTTGAGTGATGACCATGTGCACAAATATTCAATAGGTTTCTTTAGGGTCTCACTCACCAAATATTCATTCAGGAACTACAGAGAGCTAAGCATAATGGTGCACGCCTTTAAGCCAGCACTCAGGAGACTAAGGTTAGAAGGTTGTGAGTTCAAAGTGAGCCTAGGTAACTTAGTGAGATACTTTCTCCAAAAAAAGGAGGAGGGGGAGAACAGAAGAGGGGAAGGGAAGAAGGGAAGGAAAAGAGAAGGGAAGGGAGGAAAGGGAAGGAAAGGTGGCTGTAGGGAGACCCTGCCTCTGTGTTTAACACTGAATAAATCACTGTCTGATCATCTTGCTACAGTCACAGACTTTCCAGAATGCATCTAAAATTCTGCTCTGGCTCCAGGATTTAGCTTTCGGTGTTATATGAGGCCAATGCTCTAGGGATTTTCCCTAGCTTTTCTCCTTTCCCCTCATCTCTTTGCATAAAAGAGCAAGGAACTCTGTGACTCATCTGTATCTTCTACACCATTCACGAGGACAGACTAGCTAAAAGGAAAAATGTCAGTCATGCTTGAAACCTCTGGTCACCTCTCAGTGCCCACAGGATAAAGTCCCAAGTTTTTCATAGTTTTCCAGAGTCCTCTTGAGTACCCCAGTCCACTTGCCAGACACACTGACCTACTTCCCCCATCTGGTGACACCGATGGAGCTCCAAGGTCCCAGGACTCACAGCTTTTCACACCCTTCAGCCCTGCTGGCTCTCTGCCTAGGACAACATTCTTGGATCTTGTTTCCTGCATAAAACATCACCATCCTATAAGGCTCAGCTTAACCCTCTGGGAAGTCCTGTTTCTTGCTGGGCCCCTAACTTCATCCAGGCCGATGCCCTCTGCTTGCACCTTCTAAATGCCAGGGACTCTTATGGGTCCCATTACACGTGGCGCTTTATAACTGTCTGTCTTCCTCCTCCCTGTGCTAGTACTCTTACTGATCTCTGTTTCCAGTATTAAACATGGTGCTGGGAACACAGTGAGCTATTCCAGCGGGAACATGAAGGTGCTTGAGGTCACAATCTGACTCCACATGCACCATGAAGCATGCATGCCTACATTCACACATTTACACACAAATAGTCTTAAAGTCAGAGAAAGGAGGGATTTGTTGTCTCTATAGGCCTACCTGTTTGACTCGGACACTGGGGGCTTTGGGCTGTTTTGTTCCATGCCATCCAATTGGAAGTATAACACTGACTTTCCTGGGTCACCAGCTTGTAAACACCAGATCTTGGGACATCTCAGTCTCGATGATTCTTCATAATAAGCATGCATATACACAAAATTGATGGTAGGTTGTGTGTAAACGTCTGTCTTTCATGACAGCTGTGACTGCCTGAAAGAAACCCTCATGATCAGGCCTGTTGGAGGGAAGCTCCTCAGACTCTCACCTGAAATCTCAGCCTCTCTGTCCTATACCCTCCGCCAGCTATTTGTAATTCTGCCCCAGCTGCATGTGGTCTCATGGTCTAAGGAGGTGTTAGAATGTGGAAAGTCAACTGGGGTTTAGAGAAGCTACTTGTGCTTGGGTGAGACTTTCTTGTGGTGTAACTGTTCATAGTCTTCATTGAACTGAATGAAAATTGACACATAAACTTAGCTTAGTCTAGAAGAGCCTCAGTGGAAGAGAAAAAATGCTAAGGACATCATGCACTGTTACAGGTGACTGTATTGTAAAAGGTGCCTCTGAGGATCTTGAGGTCAAGAGTGGCCTGGGCTACATAGTGAGACTTTGTCCCCAAATCACCCTAACAGAACTAGACCCCCTTGAGCTCCACAGTACAGAAGCCCTGTTCACCTCTACCTCTGTTCTTCTTGGTGTTGTCAAACTCAGGGCTGGAGAGATGTATCAGCAGCTAAGAACACATGCTGCTCTTAAAGAGGACCCAAGTTTGATTTCCAGAACCCATGTCAGAAGGCTTGCAACCACCTGTAACTCCAGCTCCAAGTGATCAAACGCCTCCTTCTGGTCTCCACAGGCACTGCACTCACATGCACATACCCATATACAGAAACATATATGTATGCATAATTAAAAATAAAAGATGTTTTTTAAAGAAAGGGAAAAAATACCCTATGAGATCCACTCATCCCCCAGTCTCCATCCCCTGAAGCCTAAAAGTTAGTTAGAATTGAGCATGTTAGAATCACCTAATATAGCTATCATAATGGAATCACATCCTTCAATGACCATTTCCTTTTTAGCTGAAATAGACCCTCAGCCAATACTATGCAAGCCAATATAGCTTGACATTTACATGGAGTCATTAAGAATTCAGTATTTTGCTATATCACATTGTCATCTATTAGGCTATAGAGTAATCAACAGACAAGCCTCCAAATGAAGTATAAGACATTAGATTAGAATTCCAGGAACAGAAATGCTCCAGAAAATTCTCTTTTTAAACATTTGCTATGTTTGCTCCTTTTATATGCTTCTGTCTTAACAATCAAAGCAGTTAGAGGTTTTAGTACTTGGGCACATGAAAACAGATTATGTGATAATTTGCAGAGAAAAAAAATGCAAAGAGGGGAGTTATATGTAAAGGGTGTTCCCCTGACTCCTCCCATGCCTGTAGCAGACATTATTCGCTGATCCAGAGCTTCAAAATCCTTAAGAAAGTGTTCCAGGCAGAATTGATCCAAGAGGTGAAATGTGTGGGCCATTTCTTATCAAAGATGTGCCAAGAAATGTTTAGGCAATGGCTATTCCCTTACTTTTTTCTAAATTGAATGAAGATATATCCTAGTTGTCACTAAAGCTGGTCACAATAGACTGTTGGTTAGAAACTGGAATGTTTTCTTCCTATGCTGGTGATGACTTACCCCTAAAGGTCCTCCTGTTGTCTCCAGCCTACACCGATTTTTCACTTCCCTGATCACCAACGGTCTTTAGAATTCAGGCCAGGTAGATTCTCATCCAGCTGGACTGCTAAATTCCTCAGCAGTGGAGACAGAAGCAGACAGGACAAAGGCTGAGCACATAATGGAGATGCCCACAGACATATTCCTTCTCTCGCTATTGGTCTGAAAAGAGAAGACCACAGGAAAAAACTGTGCTTTCCCAATCTGCTTTAAGAAATAACATCTAAATAAAAACTTGGAGAGATTAAGACAACAGCAAAACATTTCCTCTGCCTTTCCAGTCTAGTGCATTCAACCCATTTACAGTCACACCATGGAGAAAGTCAGTACAGGCTACATTACCCAAAATTCAGGAGACCTTTGCTGGGTTTAATCATTTAATATTTCAAATAACCTTTCCTCACCTTTCTGCTGACAAGATTATTAATGCTGGATCTTTCCAATGCTCTGAATTTAAACGCCTTTCGCCATCTTCCCCTGAAATGCTCCCTTGTCGTGGAACAGCCCGCTCCTCCTAAGTCTGCTTACGCACTCGTCTCCATCCATCCTTTCCTTAGGCTAGGGAAATAGTTTAATTAATAAAAAACTCACCTTTCATGCACAGAAACTGGAGTTCAGTCTCCAGAGCCCACGGTTTTTTAAGGCCAGGTATAGTGGTAGAGCAGCAACTCCCTGAAGCAACATTGCCAGTCAGCGTAACCTACTTGTCCAACTTCAGGCCAACGAGAGACCATGTCTCAAAAAACAAGGTGGGTGCTGAGGAGGTGGTTCAGTGGGGTAAAGGGCTTGCTATCTGAGCTTGAGGACATGAGTTCAGATCCCCAAACCATCTGAACTCCAGAAGTAGTAATACACATGTCCATAGTCCTCACATCCACAGTAGAATGGGAGACAGATAAGAATACCTGGAAGTCACGGTCTGCTAGCCTGGTATACGCAGAAGTGAAAGATGCAGTCTCAAACAAGGTAGAAGGTGAGGATGGACACCCAAGGTGGCCTTCACACTTGTGCCGTGGGACTCTCTCTCATCAAAGTTCTCACAGATCCCGGAGTTGGAACGGTACTGCTCCAAATGTCCAGAACACAGGTTTTGTGGTTCTAATCCTGGGTCATGAAAGAGCATTGGCTTCTGGGTCTGATAGACACCTGGACCAAAATCTGGGGTGCTTTCATGCCTCAGATGAAGGTCCTATCTCTTTAGGCCCCAGTGTCCTCATTTGAAAAGTAAACATAAAAACAGCACCCACATTGAATGGCACTTATGATAACGAGGTGAAATAACAAATGCACAGCATCCATAGCCATACACACAGTAAACACCTATTTAAATATGCATTCATAATCTTTAGTATCATGCCATCTGATATTGGTTGATGGTTTTTAATGCCTCTCCTTTTACATTGAAACCCTTTAAGTCGAAGGGCATGTCATGTCTCCTAATGAACTTTAAGCATCTCAAGGGCACTGTTGAGTTAATTTCCTACATCTGTGTCAGCTCCCATCCATGGAGTAATGAGCCATCTTCTAATTTAGTGCTTTAAATAACGTCAATTATTGGATTTAGTGGTTCTTGAACTTTAGCATGAATCAGAATCACCGAGAAACCCATTTCTCCTCTGTCCCATCCTAACAGCCAATGCTAGGTTAGGGCACAGTCTGGGGATCAGCAGCTTCGCTCACAGCTGTAGCATTCTGGGCTTCACTCAGCTGGGTTGGCTGGATCTTGGTTGGAGGTCACTCATGCATCTATACCCAAGGGACTGAATGTCACTCATGCATCTATACCCAGGGGACTGAATGTCACTCATACATCTATACCCAGGCATCTACACCGGGGCAATTGAATGTTACCAGAGGTTGTTAGTATCAGAGTCAGGGCTCTGGCAACATTGTCAAGCTACATTCAGCCACCTAGCCCCAAGAGACCAACTAAAGAAACAAATTATTAGTAAAAAGCAGAGAACAGAGACACACTGGGAATAGGAACAAACAAGTCCCTTGACTCCCCACCCATTAAGTCCATCTTTAGTGCTCTTTCATGAGATTTATTTTTAAATAGTGGACCAGAGGTAGCCAGAGCTACCTACCCCATGTATGGTCCATGTATGCACCTGCTACCTGCTCCATGTATGGTCCTCCGATAATCACTACCCAGTTCCAGTCTTTCCAACAAGGTGGACTCACAGTCAGAACTGTATACAAATCTCTTCCTGGAAGACAAGCTCCCTCTCTGGCTGGCCAGGCTTCATTTCAGCCTTTTTTTCCCAGCACAAGGTTCCTAAGGAAATTCCAATTACTTGGGGTCCATTGTTTCAATAGTCTTATGGCCCAAAGGAAGATTACAAGTATATCTTTACCAAAAAAATGTTTAAGTGTGTGACTGTTTTGCCCACATGTATCTATATATGCATACAGCACCCAAAGAAACCAGAAGAGGGCATCAGATGCCCTGGAACAGAGCTACAGACTGTTGGGAGCCACCAACAGGTTCTAGGAACCAAACCTGGGTCCTCTGGATGAGCAACCAGTGCTCTGAACCTCTAAGGTGGGACAGTTAGAGCCACACAGCCATTCTAGGGGTTGGCTAAGCGACTGGGTGAGCCTTGTATCTCTGATGTGGCTGGTCAGCTCAGGGTCACCACCTGAAGCTCATGGGGTTCCTAGAGAGTCAAAACCACAGGTTCCCTAGCTCTAGGCTATCGCTGTGGTTTTTGCTACATCACAAAGCCACCCTACACTCCAGAGTGGGGACTTGGGCTTCTCATCTTGATGGGACATGCCATATCTATATCTTAGAAGTGTGGCTGGCTAAAAGGAGGCAGCAGTGAAATACATGGGAGGCCACTGTGGGATGATAATGAGTCTCCTGGCAGTGGTTGTATTTGCTTGTTTTGTTTGTTTGTTTACTTGTGAGACAAAATTTTGCTGTGTAGTAATCCTCCTGTCTCAGCCTGCTGAATGCTGGGATTATACGCATACACTACCATACCCCTATAAAATAAATAAATTTAGAAGTTTTTATATGGTGTCACATTTGTCTTCATTCTGTTAGGTCTCAAACCTGGGACAAATGGTTGAGGTGCCCATTAACATGTCAAAATGGACCTGGCCGCCAGGTTCTCTCAGCACCCCTCAGTCTCTACCTGTTACAGGACCCTCCTAGCTGGCATAACCCACCCCCCTACCCTAAACTTCTCCAGCTCAAGGGCTAGACTGCCCTTCCCCCAGGTGCCCTTCCTATATAATCCAGCCATTTGGTCACCTGGCCTTTTGGTTTACACTTTCCTCTCTCGGCCCAGGTTGTCCCTCTTGGTTGGTGGCTCCTCTCTCTCTCTCTCTCTCCCTTCCCCTCTCCTCACATGGCCCAGCTCAGTCTAGTCATGTCCACTCTGGACTGTCCCAGAGGTCCCTGCCTCTGGCTATGCTCTCCCTTCCATCTACAATAAACTCCTCCTCCACCATACCTAGGTTCAAGCATGTCCTTCCCTTTTTTATTCTTTTATTTTCTCTTCTCCTTCTTTTCATTCACATTCCAGCCCAGCATAACACACACAGGGATTACTGAAGAGTGCACTTCCTGCTGGGCTGTGTGTTCTTTACCGCCTTCCCTGCTTTCAAGTGTAAGATAAGGATTCTCACCTCACAGAATTTTGGCAAGAACTAAACTTGAGAAGCAGTATGACGTGGGAACTTTCAGATTTCCTGAGCCATTTAACTTGTCTATGCTTCAGGTCTCTCATCTGAAAAGCAGTCATGAATAACACCCATCTCGGGAGCTCCGGGGAATCAGATAGGGACATGTGTGCACTGTGCTCACCCTGTCAAGCTCTCACAATGGTTACTGCTATTACATGACCCAGCACAGTTCCTGGTAACAGTAAACACCAGGCCCAGAGTAGCACCTGGGGTATAGAGATCGCACTTCCTGCTCAATGCATATCAAAAGAGCTATTGGAGCATGCTCCGGCTCCAAAGTTTCAGGCGTGTGATGATGTTCAGAGTGTGCACATCATTTGAAACTCCAAATGTACAAGAAATCACCAGCAGCCTGGCCAGGTAAGCCTATGAGCTCCCACAGCTGTCTCCAGCTGGACACCTCTGCCTATTCCTCTTCTACATCCAGCCCACAGCTCCACTGCCTCTGGTTATGAAGTGAAAGTAGGTCAGCTCGATTGTTCATATTTTAGAGACAGGAGAGGCACAGAAGAAAAGGATATGGTAGGCAGAGCCAGAAGTCTAGATGATAGCTAAGGAGCTAGAAAATTCATAAACCTTTTGCTTTTGCCATAGATGAGAAAAAAGAAAGGGAGGGATAAAAGAAAACTGGGAAAAGAAGGAATGGGGGAGGGAGGGAGGGAGGGAGGGAGGAGAGAGAAGAGGTTAGAGAAGAGGTGAAGAAGCCTTGTAGGCAGATGCTTGTTTTGTCTTTTCCACGGCAGCTCCGAGAGGAGACTACAGTGCTAAGTGAGCAGTCTTGCCTGCTGCCCACTTAATTGTTGGGGAAGCCACAGAGACCCCAGAAGGCCACATGCTCTGCTAAAGCTTTCAGAGTGGTCCCTGGGGCTTCCCTCTCTCCAAGTGATTCCCATTTAGGCCAGTGTTAATGGGTCTCCTGCCAAGAAGGCCTTGTCAGCCCTTGCAGTTAAGAGTGCCTCTTTCAAATAATCATCATCAGAACCCAAAAGGCTCTGGGCAGAAGGGAGTGGAGGTATAGCTCCAGGCAAGCTCTGGAGCAAGGTATCCTCCCAGCCTGCTACCTGGACTGCCTTATCCACTTCTCAAGAGAGACAAGGTCTGCTTTGCAGAATCCCAGGGTGGCAGGAAGCTTGCTGCCAACCCGGAGTCAGATTCTGGTTCAAGTCCACTATAAGAAAAACCATATAAAGAAATCTGAGGAGTTTTCCCAAGGTGGAGACTGAAGCTATTCTCCCACTAGGCATCTAGAGATGGTTCCTGAGCTGTGGCCTGGGTGGGACCTTCTTGAAGGTGCTAGGGATGCTCTTGATGGCTAAGCCAATAGGGAAGGATACTCTTAGGGAGCTAGGAGCCCAAGAGGTCATAGACCAAGTAAACCAAGAAGCAACCAGGACAGTGTCTGAGAGGGAGCAGAATGTATAGAATAAAGTGATAATCATCAGCCTGAAATGATCACAGAGAAAAGCAATGTTAGATATTAGGTTGGGGCAATCACTAAAAGACACTTGAAGGAAACCCTGAATGTGTGGAGGAAGCAATGCTCTATGTGAAGGAAGGGCATTAAGGTAGAGAGGAGAAGCAAAGATCTTGGGTTTGGAACACACTCAAATCAGGACAGAGGGAAGGTGGGTATGATAAGAAGCCTGTGAAGTCATAGGAAATAAAACCAAATAAGTAGGTTGTGGTGGTAGCCAGCCTCCCACCAGTCCACTCCAGGGTTCCCCACCTCCTGGTAGTCACAATCTTTCACAGACCATGAGCAAGAATATTGGGACAATGGCAACATAGAACATGAGTCAAAGTCAAAGAGAACCATTGCAGCCTCCTTTTGCTCCCATGGATCACACACTAGGGAAATGCAGCCACGTGTGTGAAGGGCACCCCAGTAGATGCATAGGAACGTTAATATGGGAGGTAACTGGGGTCTCCAACCAACAGCCAGCACTTCAGAAGACCCAACCAACTGATCTCCTTGACCAAATCCTCACAGGATGTGAACAGCTAAGTCACTCCCAAGTTCCTGGTCAAAAGAAGAGGCATGCTGCTGCACAAGCAGGGGGAACTGAAGTTGGAACCCCATCGTCTGCTTTAAAAGGTGAGTATGGTGACACAATCTATACTCCCAACACCAGGGAAGCAAAGGATTCTTGGAGCTCCCTGGCCATCCAGTCTAGCTAATCTGTGAGTTCTAAGTTCAGTGAGAGACCTTAGGTGGCAAGTGATAAAGAAAGATGCTCAATGTCCACCTTTGCCCTCCACAAGCACGTGTGCCCACAGGTACACATCCACAGAGGATATGCAAATATCAACACAGAAACAGGTCACGAAGTACTGTTTTGATTCCTGGCACATCCAGGATTATTTGTTATGTGGCAGTAAATAGCCAATACAGTCATGATATCATGGTAAGAACTGTGCTCTAATTTTGGTATCTAGTGAGGATAAATGAGAAAACAACAGATGTGAATTCATGTTCCTGTAGAGTACACCAGCCCTGAGAGAAGATGGGTACAAGAAGGTAAGAGAGACCAAGGCGCAGGGATGTCTATTATTTCCAGACTTCTGTTTGTTCTCTCCATCCAACCAGCTCATCATGGCTAAGATATATGTCTGAATAACCCTCTTCTCCATTCTGCCAGAGCTTCTCTGATCAAAGAGCATATAAGAGAGGCATTACCCAGGCGGTGGTGGTGCACACCAATAATCCCAGCACTCGGGAGGCAGAGGCAGGCAGATCTCAAAGTTTGAGGCCAGCCCGGTCTACCAAGTGAGTTCCAGGACAGCCAGGGTTACCCAGAGAAACCCTGTCTAGGAAAAGACAACAACAAAGGAGATAGGGGCATGGTTACATTATCCTAGACCCCAGAGTGACTGTGAGGAGCAAAACTGGTACCACTGCCAGCCACAGAAATGCTACAGTCGAATGAGGAATTTAAGACACTGAATGTTAAGAGCAGCGCGCACGGAGTTGCCTTAAATATAAGGCGTTGATCCCAGGTGGAGCTCCAGGAGTCTAATTAGCAAGAAAGAGGAGGGTTTATGTGAGCGAGAATTGTTGAGACCAAGGTTGGATAAACACAGGGACAAATAGCCAAACAAATGGAAACACATGAACTATGAACCAAAGGCTGAGGGGCCCCCAACTGGATCAGGCCCTCTGAATAGGTGAGACAGTTGATTGGCTTGATCTGTTTGGGAGGTAACTAGGCAGTGGGACCGGGTCCTGTGCTCCTTGCATGAGTTGGCTGTTTGAAACCTGGGGCTTATGCAGGGACGCTTGGCTCAGTCTGGGAGGAGGGGACTGGACCTGCCTGGACTGAGTCTACCTCAGGGGAGGCTTTGCCCTGGAGGAGGTGGGAATGGGGGATGGAATAGGGGAAGGGGAGGGGGGCAGGAGGGGGGAGAACAAGGGAATCCGTGGCTGATATGTAGAACTGAATGGTATTGTAAAATAAAATAAAAGGGAAAAAAAAAAGACACTGAATGGCCTCGGAGGATGTCTTTTTTTCATCCCATATACTTGCTGATGCATATTCTCCTACAACTGGTTTATACTGGTGAAAATTTTCGTTTGCAAGCCACCTGTCTGACCTGAGTGTGAAGTATCCCTGACGTCATTCAGTCTTCACCACAGCCCTTGCAGAGCAAAGGTCATCCCCAGGTTTGAAAGATGAGACACGGAGGCTCAGAAGGAGACAACTCAAAGTAGAGAAGTCTGGAGCCCATGGAGTCATTATCTGTAGGGATTCGAAAACAAAATATTCAAAGAGTAATAAACTTTCAACTCTTATTGGGACAAACAATATAACTTCTCAACATCTCATGTTATCTGAGCTTAAGCTGAAAAAAAATCTCTATTTTAGGCAAAAGGTTAAAACCTTAACATATGGAATCCAGTTGAAATGAGACAATTGTGAGGGCTGGAAGAACAGGATCTTGGCTGTTCTCTGGGGATGGTTTTCAGGGGAGCACTGGATGGTCACAGGAAGAGGAGGATGGACAGTCAGAAACCCACACTCCGATGTCTGCCTTCAGGAACACACCTCTTAGCCATGGAGTTAGACATAGGAGCATGTCTAACTCCTCAGCTGAAGTTTCTTGGCACAGTGCAGGTCTTTCTTACTATATGACTCTACATCAAACTCGTAAGCCCATGTAAAGGGCTGTTACAGATCCATCAGAACTCCAGCTGCAAGGGAGTCTGGCCAATTTGGACCTTGCTAGCTTCTCAGTTGTACAGGACAAAGAGGCACCCTAGAGAATTGTTGAGTTGAGGCTGAATCTACCACCCTCTCTTTCCCCATTTGAAAATGGGATCATAGTCGGGCAGTGGTGGCGCACACCTTTAATCCCAGCACCTGGGAGGCAGAGGCAGATGGATCTCTGTGAGTTCAAGGCCAGCCTGGTCTACAAAGCGAGTTCCAGGAAAGGCACAAAGCTACACAGAGAAACCCTGCCTCGAAAAACCAAAAAAAAAAAAAAAGAAGAAAGAAAAAAGAAAGAAAGAACAGAAAAGAAAAGAAAAAAAAGAAAGAAAAGAAAAGAAAATGGGATCATAATTTGTGTTGTGCCTACTCATGAGCCGCATAAAGGACAAGCACCCAAGCGTGTGAATAGACTCAAATATCAGTGCCTTCTCAGTACTGAGCATAGAAACCCAGCCAATAATTATGTCCATCTTAGTAATGCCTAAGTTGAAACTTCAAAGACTTCTTACAGGTGGTAAGTTCTGGGCTCGGTGCTATAAGGTGGCTAGATTGCTCAAGGCCGTTTGTCCCATACCCCATAGCCTCCTGGGGCTCCACCATGTTTTATTCACACTAATTTAAAAAATCAGAAAATCCTTTTCAAGATAGATAGACTCAAGACATTACCTCTAGACACAAAGAACACTAGAGTTAATGCAGAGACTAATAACTAGTAAAAGTGACTATTGAGTTCTTGTGCTAAATGGGATGTCTATATCATCCCCTACCAAGACTCAGGGGACACTGTGGAAGAGGGAGCAGAAAGAATGTGAGAGCCAGAGGGGGCACAAGTGCCATGAGATGCTGTCCTCTGGATATGACATGGCCACTGAACTCATGAATTCACAGCAGCTATGGTTACCTGCACAAAATCAAGCCAGCAAGCTCGGCCACATTCCACAAGCAAAACTGACTGGACTCAGTGGAGTTTCTGTTTATTTATTTGTTTTGTTTTGGTTTGGGAAGAGGACATAAAAGGAAAGGGAGATATATTGTGCCTGGGGGAAATAGAAAGACAAATATGATCAAAATAGGTGTTTTACATGTATGAAATTGTGAAAGAATAAATAAAGACATTCTATTTTTTAAAAAATGGTGGCCCACAAAAATCATCTCTCACGTCTCACCTTGAAGAAACTGATGACCCAGCCAGTGAAAGAATGTAAAAAGCCCTTTCCTGCATCCCTGAACTCAGAGGTAGAATTTTCTAGCAGCTGGTCAGCCTCTGACCAGTTCAGACTTAAAAAGGCTAATGTTTTGTTGTTCTTTTAATGAATCCCAAATGAGAGGGAGTCACAGTTCCTGTGGTTTCTATCCTAAAATGAAATGAGTCTTGCTAGGGAAATGGAGGACTAGAAAGATTAAGAGCTATATTTTTCTATTCCTTTTCTTTTTAAATTCCCTTAGTTCTGAATTTCGTTAGTTTTGCATTAATATTGTGACCAAAATTAATTTTAGACCAACCAGAGGAGGAAAAACATTATTCTTTATTTTCCTTAAAATATATTTTACCTTCAGAAACTTGGCAAGTAGCAAAATGAAATTCACTATTAAAGCAAGCCTTGATAATTTGCAATATTACCTTTAGAAAAGTGTTAAGGGAAAAAGAAATACTGCAAGGATTTAGAGAAAAAAAAATGTGGAGAAGAAATAAATGTAATTAATGCAAAAGAAAAATAACAACCTAGTCCTAAAGGAATGCTTGGAAGGTATTTTCTATAGAAGACCAGAAAGCAAATATTATCCAATTTATAGTCCATAGGGTCTCTGTTATAAATTTTCAAATCTACCATAAACAATATGTAAATATATGCAAATAGAACATAAACCTGTAAGTACATATAAATAATATGTAAATATGTGTTTGCCTAAACAATATGCAAAGAAATAAATGTGGTCCATGTTCCAATAAAACCTAAGAAGTTTGAAATACAAATACTTTATTTTCATGTTGAATCTATCTTTAGCTTTGTTCTAGTCTTGCTAAAATATCAGAAACACTGTAGTTCACAGGCCCTACAAAGGAAATAGCAGTTAGAGTCGGCATAGGTCTCAGGCTGCTGTCCACTGTTCTAGAGCCAACTTCAATGACATCTCTGCCATCTGGATGGTGCCAGCACGCTCTGGGAGACACAGAAAAGGCTTTTGTCTCCTGCTTATCAATTGTTGACCATCACATGTTTCAACAGCCCCTGTGTTCCCTGGAGGAAGAGGTGGGTATGGCACTCTGAAACCATGAAGGATTCACTTCTCTACCTAACAGAGGGTATTATCTTCCGTTTAGATACTCATCAGACCGTGGGGCAGGAACTGGTTAAGTGCCTGCTGGTGGCACTGTCTTTATGTTTAATGTGCATCTCTTCAGGCCAAGCAATTCTGCCTCTAGGAATTTCTCAGATATAAGCAAAAATATTTATAAAAGGATACTCCTAGAACGCTTTTTTTTGTGAAAAACTGGGCATGGTCTAAACAGATACTAGGTAAGTAGAAACTTACAACACTGAAACCCACTCTTTTGTAACGCCCATAAATAAAAAAAGAAACCTACATTACAAATACCCTATGGAAAAGTAGGCAACAGTGAAAAGGAATGAAGTCAACTTTTATAAACAAATACAGATACATCACATGGATAGTGTATATGTGTGAGTACATGTATAAACTTTAAAAGACAAAGAGAATAGGACTCAGAATTTTTATTTCAGCTATAGTAGGGATGAGGAGATGGCTCAAATCACTGAAGTGAGGGACAGATGAATAATAGATGGATGGATGGATGGATGGATGGATGGATGGATGGATGGATGGATGGGTAAATAGGTGGGCTGGCTGATGGCTGAGTGGATGGATTAGGGGAGGAATGGATGGATGGATAAATGGATGGATGAATAGAAGGATGGGTTAGTGGACAAATGGGTGGATGGATGGATGGATTAGTGGGTCAATGAGTTAGTGGGTGGTATAGTCAGACTTTCTTAGGACTGCCAGCTCCCAAATAAATGACACGGAAACTTTTAATTAATTATGAAAGCTTGGCCTTAGCTTAGGCTTGTTCCCAACTAGCTCTTAAAACTTAAATTAACCTGATTATATCAATCTACAATCTGCCACATGACTCATCACCTCTCCTGAGTACTGTATATCTGAAATCCTCTGCATCTTGTTGGTGAATCTTCCACCTCAGTTTTTTTTCCCCAGAGTTCCTATCTCTGCCTGGAAGTCCCACCTATCCTCTCCTGCCTAGCTATTGACCATTTAGCTCTTTATTAAACCAATCAGAAGGTGCCGTAGACAGTGAGGAAGGACATAGGTACATCTTCACACAGTGTACAAAAAAGATTATCCCAACAGAGTGGGAAGATGAATAACAAATGGATGGGTGGATGGGTGCATAGGTGAGCTGACAGACAGCTGAGTGGATGGAGTAGTGGGGTCATGGAGGGATGAACAGATGAATGAATGTGCCAGTTGGTGTGTAAATGGATGGACAGATGGGTGGATGGGTGGATGGGCAGGTGGATTGAGAAATAATTGTATGAATAGATGGTAAATAAATGCATATATGGATCTACCAACAACTGCACCCTGACATCACTGAGCTAAGAATGCTGTGTTCGTGCTCTATTTTGATAGAGAATCCTAATGCCAGGTGGAACACCCATGGGAAAAATTCACTGTGGGCGCTATGGCCAGGCAAGATTCTTTCAGACTCTTCTGTCCACCTGTGTCATAGCTGCTCTCCAAGTTCATCCAGGTTGTTACACCTATTCTCTGGACCAGCTTGGTGAGTCATGACTACAGTCATTTGACCTCTTTTACTTGCTCCAATCCTCAGATGGAGCTGGGGTCCCACACCCAGTGTCTTAACTCAGTCTGAGGAGGCCTGTCCATGCTTTCTCAATATCCCCACTTGAGATAAGATGCCCATCTTTCACAATTGTGTACTCTTGAGACAGGATGCATAGCTTTCAGAATTCTAAACAGTGAAAATATTGTACCTTTAAATTTGGGAAAGAGCAGATTCCCTGCAACAAACTAAAAATTGATTCAATACAAGCAGGGACCTTGCTTTCCTCTTAAAAACTAACTCTCAAAAACTAGCTAGCCCAGGGCCTTCAAAATAGTTTTAAATGAAGAATGAAAAAAACATACCTAGTTATATTTAATGTTTTATCAATTTAATGTCTATTATGCAATACTTTGAAAGAGTTCATGGGAGTATTCTTTAAATATATTTATTCTTTCTATCCACATTTACTGAACAAATACAGTGTGTTCTGCACTCAATTCTACCTTAATGAGATTTAAGTGACTCTGGAGGAATTCTCTGAAGACTTTTCCCCTAGAATATTCAAGTCTTTTGGATGTATCATCTTTGAAGACATCCATACCAGGATTCAGAGTGTACTGTTGTACAGAAAGACTTTGTGGGAGTTGTGGACCATGTATAACAAGCATGATGTTTCTGTGTATCACCCTCATCTTTGAGATTTTTAAATGCAGGTTTAGGCGATTTTTGTAAAGTTAAATAATTCATAAGTACTAGACTTGTGCCTGGCTTCAAAGACTATGGCTGTAATAAAATACCTGATGTAAATAAGTTTTTTTTAAAAAAAAAAAAAAAAAGAAGAAGAAGGAGGAGGAGGACTGGGGACTGGAGAAATGGCTCGGTGATTAAGAGCACTGGCTGCTCTTGCAGAGAACTCAGGTCCAGTTTCCAGAACCCATGTGGCAGCTCATAACCATCTGTAACTCCAGTTCCTGGGGATCTAATGTTCTCCTCCAGCTTCCATGGGCACCAGGGACAAACATGGTTCATAGACATGCATTCATTAAGCAAAACATCCATATACATAAAATAAAAATAAATAAATCTTTTTTTAATTCCTTAAAAAACAAGGAAGGGCCGGGCGTTGGTGGCGCACGCCTTTAATCCCAGCACTCGGGAGGCAGAGCCAGGTGGATCGCTGTGAGTTCGAGGCCAGCCTGGGCTACCAAGTGAGCTCCAGGAAAGGCGCAAATCTACACAGAGAAACCCTGTCTCGAAAAAACAAAAAACAAAAAAAAAAAAAAAAAAAAAAAAAAAAAAAAAAAAAAAACAAGGAAGGAAAATTATTTTGGCTAACGGTTTCAGAAGGTCCATGTCATGAGCTTAGACAGGACATCATGGCAGTAGCGTGTGGCAGAGTGACAGATAACAGAGTGATAAGGGACAGAGACAAAACATCCCTAAGGATTTGACTCCAGTTACCTATTCTCTGCAGTTTGGTTCTACCTTGTAAAGAATCCAGAATCTCTTAATAGTGTCACCAGTTGGGGACCCAGGCTGTCACATATGATCCTGTAGGGGACATTTTGCACTCAAACCCAACAACCATTCTCATTTGAACCAGTGACAGAAACCTAGATCTCTCCCTCTCTTTCATGAGGATAAGACATCCCAAATTCTAGCCTGAGAGAAAACCCACGCAGAATAAAGATTACATATCTCAGTCTCTGCTGAGCAAGTATGATGTGGTGGTTTGAATAATAATGATCTTCATAGTCTCATATATTTTAATGCTTTGCCAACAGGAAGAGGCACTATTTGAGAAGGATTTGGAGGTGTGGCCTTATTGCAGGAAATATGTCGCTGGGAGTGGCCTTGGAGATTTCAAAAAGTTCACACTAGTCCCAGCGTTTCTCCTCCTCCCCTTCTCAGCCTGTGAATCAGGATGTATCTCTCAGTTACTGCCCCAGTGCCAGGTGTGCCAACCCAAAGATGATGGGCTAATCCTCTGAGACTATAAGCAAGCCCCAATTAAATGCTTTCTTTTGTAAGAGTTTCTGTTTCTTTGGTCATGGTTTCTTGTCACAGCAATAGAACAATGACTGCCAGAGAGGGTAACAATGGACTCATGTTCACGGTATCCATTGGTCTTACCATGTTCCCTACCATCCTGAAGCAACTGGCCTGGTAGAAAGGAATAATTGCATTTTGAAGACGCAGTTACAGCACCAACTAAATATCAGCAGCCTGGAGGGCTAGGGCAGCATTCTCCAAAAGGTGCTATATGTTTTGAATCAGTGTCCAATATGTGGTACAGTTTCTCCTCAAGCCAGGATCTATGGGTCCAGGAATCAAGGGGTGGGAAAGGAAATGGTTCCACTCACTATCATCACTAATGACCCACTAGAAAAATTTTTGTTTGCTATTCCCATGACTTTAATGGGTTCTGTTGGCCTAGAAGTTTTGGTTTCAAAGCAGGGATCACTCTTGCCAGAAGACAGAACAAACATCCCATTGAACTGAAAGCTCAGATTTCCCCCTGGTCACTTTGGGCTTCTGATGCCCTTAAACCAACAGGCTAAGAAAGGAATAACAGTGTTAGGAGAGGTGATTAATCCAGATTACCATGGGGAAATTGGATCGCTTCTCTACAATGGAGGTAAGAAGGATTATGTCTGGAGTGCAGGAGATCCTCTAGGGCATCTCTTGGTGCTAACATGACCTGTGATTAAAGTCAACAGGAAACTACAACAGCCTAATCCAGGCAGGACTTTAAAATAAGGCACAGACCCTTCTGTTGTAGAATATCATTTTAAGGTGTGTTACTTTTGTTTATGTTGCATTTGTTTAACTCTGTGAAGCTGTGTTACTGTGCCTGTGTAAAGTACATGATGGTTTAATAAAGAGCTGAATGGCCAATGGCAAGGCAGGAGAAAGGATAGGCAGGGCTGACAGGAAGAAAGAATAAATAGAAGGAAAACTCTGGGAGGAAGGAGGAAGTATCCAGAGAGGAAAGAGAACTCCAGGGGCCAGCCACCCAGCTACAAGCAAGCCATGGAGTAAGAGTAAGATTTACAGAAGTAAGAGAATAGGAAAAGCTCAAAGGCAAAAGGTAGACAGGATAAGTTAAGGAAAGCTGGCAAGAAACAAGCCAAGCTAAGGCTGGGCATTTATAATAAAGAATAAGCCTCCTGTGTGATTTATTTGGGAGCTGGGGGACAGCGCCCCCCAGAGAGAAAAAGAGCAGAAACAACCAACAGCACCCTTTAGGAATGAAGGTATGGGTTACTCCTCCAGGAAAAGAGCCAAGACCTGCTGAGGTTCTTGCCGAGGGTGGAGGAAATACAGAATGGGTAGTAGAGTAGGGTGGTTACAAATACCAGCTAAGTCCACGAGCGGTTGGAGAAACAAGGATTATAACTGACATGAGTGTTTCTGCCATAGTTTGTTAAGAATGTGTTTGTACAGATATTTGTGTTTTCTTTCCTCAATTTCCTTTTTATGTGATGTAACATCAACTAAGAGAACATCAGTGGTTCTCTTATTTAAGTTTTGAGATACTAAAAGAATGTCCCTTAAGAGACAGTGCCACTTATCCTAAAATTTATAATACATTGGCAGTTGTACAAGAGATGTTTAGGCATAATTATGACCTGGTTATTGTTTCTATTTGAAAATTAAGGAGATATGATTGTGTGCCCAGTTGTCAAGGGATGGACTTGTGATGGCTATTCTTGGTTGTCAATTGGACTACATCTGAAATTAACTAAAATTCAAGCTGCTGGTTACAACTGTGAAGGATTTTTTCTTAATTAAATCATTATAAGTGGGAAGACTCACCCACTTTTAATGCAAATCTTTTTGAGGTCAAAGACCCACCATTAATCTGGGCCACACCTTCTGCTGGCAGCCTATATAAAAGACATGGAAGAAGGAAGCTTTTCTCTCTTTGTCTGTTTGCTCCAACTCTTGTTCTATCTGGAAAGTCCATTCATGTGCTGGCATTAAAGCCTACTTCTTCAGGATTCTGGCGTATACTGAAGACCAGTTCAGACATCCAGCTTTGTGGACTGACAACTACTGAATTCTTGGACCTTCTGCAGGTACACAGCCCTTGTTGTATTAGCTGGACCACAGCCTGAAAGTCACTCTAATAAAATCTTGATAGATAGATAGATAGATAGATAGATAGATAGATAGATAGATAGATGATAGATAGATAGATAGATAGATAGATAGATAGATAGATAGATAGATAGATAGATAGATCGATAGATAGATATTCACTCTCTCAGTTCTGTCTAGAGGGCCCTGACTAGTACATATGACCATGGGATTAAACCCTGAAGTAGAAGAATGGCATCTAACAGTTTTCTGAACACCTTCATATGAGGTGGCATCTGCTCTTTGTGCTCCTTCATTTTCCCTTTGGCCGTCCTGCTGGCTGGAGCAACAGCACCACTTTGAACAGTGAACCGAAAGCTCGTAAGGAATGTGAAAGGAGCCTACGGCGGCCCCCACCTATGCTGTCATTCTTTCGCTGCACTACTTACTTCTAACTTAATTTATATGAAAAAGAAATAAACCTCTATTGACAGACCTTCTTAGGGGGGTCCTGTCACCAAACTCCATACTAGAGTTGTCACACCAAAAAGCTTCCCAATCTGTCATTGCTTTTAGGTAAAAGTCCTAAAGTGATGATCATTATCAATTGCCCTGAAAAGACCTTGGGGAATCAAGATACTTAAATCAGCATTAGCCATAAAAATGAGTGTGTTCAAAGGGATTGCGTAACAGAGCTCCTCCTGAAACAACTGCTGTTTGTCTTAGTTTCTGTCAAATACTGATTTATCCATCACATGACTCTGTCTTGTCTTCATAGAAATGAGCTAGGTGAAACATAGAAAGAGAAGGCAAGGGAAAGGTTCTGCTGTCTCCCCCATACAGACAGCACACAGATTCCATCTATGAGCATGATAAACAAAATATGCATTAGAACTGCGGGTGGGGCTATAGCTCTTGGCACAGCTGTTTGTCTAGCATGCATGAGGCACCCTGGTCAATCTTCAGAGTCACATGAAAAATAAATATCAGAATTAAAACACAGTCAATAATTCTGGATTACATCTAGAGCACATGACAGTCTTCCATAAACATCATAGTAAAGGGGGGCTGCTTTACCTGTCAGTAAAGCACTTGTCTTACAAGCACAAGGGCCTAAGTTCAATTCCCCCAGAAACCACATAAGAAAAGCCAGGCCAGGGGGCATTTTGTAATTCTAGTGCCAGGGAGTGGAGACAGGCAGATCCTTGGGACTCCCTGGACTGCTAGACTAGCCTACTTAACAAGTTCTAAGACAATGAGAGACCCTGACTCAAAAACAAAGATAAACCATGCCCGAAAAATAATAAAGTTTTCTTCTAGCTTACACACACACACACACCCCACTAGCACACATGAACATTCACATGCAAAAAAATATATTTAATGTATATTTTATAAACTATTTGCTCAAAGATGCACTTTTTCCTCTTGAACTGTCAGTGGACTCTACTAAGAATATTCTTTTGTCCATTTTAGGCAAAGATTATTTCATCCCAAGGAGTTTAAAATGGAAGCCTAACTTGGCAAAACAACAAAGAAAATCTGAGGTTTGCAGCCTACCTACTCCATTAAGGACCCAGAAGTGTTCCTGCATGGCATGTATAAAGTAGCGATAGAGTACTGTAATAAAAATGGAACATTTCTATTGAGGTGGCTTGGAGGAGGGTACACATCTTCATTGCCACTAATCTGTGCTGATTTTCTTCATAATGATTTTGTGGCTTAGAAAACATTATCCTGAAATATGAAAACAGCATTTAACTTTGATCTTTTATTTTTAAGATTAGATTTATAAAAGCCAATTGCTGCCTACTGTGGTTCTCTGTTAATTTCTTAAGATAGACTCTTCCAGGAACCCTAATTATTGGTGACCTCTAAATGGGTCATTTTTGCTCAGTGTCAAGTATTTCTTTCTTTGGCTGTTTTTTCTTGCCCATTTTCAGTTTTACTATGGAAAATAAGACGATTTTAAAAATCATCTTTAAAATATCTATTACATTAATTTATGTATGCGCGCGTGCACAAACACACACACACCACAGTATGTAGGTGGAAGTTTGGCAGTTGCCACCATTTGGGTCCTGGAGATTGACCATGAGTCATCAGGCTTGGTGGCAACCACCTTTACCAATTTAGCCATCTCACCTGCCCAAAAGAGAGATTTTTCAAAAAGATTTGTTTATTTTATGTGTATAGGTATTTAGCCTCCATGAGCTTATGTGTAACACACGCATGCAGTGCAGTGCCCATGGAGGCCAGAGAGAATCAGAGTGCCTGGAACTGGTGTTACAGAGCATAAGGAGCTGCCACGTGGAAAAAGGAAACTGAACCCAGATCCTCTGCAACAGCAGTAGGCGCTGGACCCCAAAAGAGGGATTTTTAAACCAACCAAAACCATCTGTGAGCCTGTATATTTTGAAGGGTCCCTAAGACTTGAACTCTGAGACTGGATCCTAATTGTATATGTTACCATCATTGATTGATTTTTGCCATTATGGTTCTTGAAAAATTATGCTAATTTGTGAACATCAATTTTTAATACCAATGTTTTTTACCCTATAACCCACTACATAAATGAATATGCTGCAGGAAGTGTTTTTTTTTTAAGTGATCGTTTGACAGAATGGTTCAGTCTATAGTCACAGACTCAAATGAAATTAATTTGAATTGTGAACCATGTTTGAGCAAGGCCAAAGTATTTTCCTTGTCCAGAGAAAGGGATGTAGAATAGTCATGTGAAATCCTCTCTCTCTCTCTTCCAATTTCTGTGTCTCCTCCCTCTGTGTCTGTATGCATGCACATGTTCATGTGTGCATGCACATACGTGCATGTGTGTGCGTGCGTGCGTGTGTGTGTGTGTGTGTGTGTGTGTGTGTGTATGTTCATATGCATGTGGAGGACAGAGGAAAACCCCAAGTGTCACTCAAGAGAGGTCCACTTTGTTCTTTTGAGACAATCTCCCATTGGGGCTGGGGAAGGCTACTCAGGAAAGCCGGTTGGTCAGAGATTCCCAGAAGATCTTTCTGTCTCTGCCTCCTTGGCACTGGGATTCCAAGTGCACACGCCTGGCTTTTCTCTGTGGAATCAAAGTCAGCTCCTTGTGCTTGTGCAGTGGACACTTCCCCAGCTGAGCCATCCCCAGACTGGACGCCATGCTTCCTGCAGCATCAGCCTCAAATCTGTCCACCTCTTTGACGACTACGGTGAACCTTCTTTACAGTATATCATGTCCACAAACTACTGTTTCGCTTTTCATCTCCTCTTATCTTTGCTGTTGTGTTGTTGTTGAGACAAGGTCCTTCTACATTTCTTAGGCTGCCTTTGCATTCTCAGTCCTCCTATCTGGGCTCCCAAATGCTCGGGTTACCAATGCTTACTTTCCATGTTTTATTATTTCCTATGTGACTGTATTTTCAACATTCAAATGTCATGCTTTCTTTTGACAACTGTAAAAACATTCTGGGTTGAACTAGAACACTTACACTTTTATAGAAAAGTTTTCCCATTTAGTGCCTTTTTCTCTGGCATCAGGGTTCCCAGGGATGGATCAAGTCATCAATCACAAGACAGATTGATTCTTCCACATACAGAAATAGAGCAACACATGATCCATCTCAGCCATGCATACACTTTCTTCTTTCCCACGTGTTAGAATCTACAGCTCCATGGTGTATGCAGCTTGCATAACCTCCAAAACTGTGAAGATGATGGGGTGGAATTCAGCTTTCATTATCAGACTTTGAGAAGGAGGAAGGCTATAACATTAATGGCTGGTCTAGGTTGTCAATTTGCCTGGATTAAATGATGTCTAGGACTGGCCTTTCTAGAGAGGATTAACATGTGGGACAGTGATGTGTGTTGAGAGTGGTAAACAACCATCCTGAGTGTGTGTGGTACCTTCCAATGGGCTGGAGACTTTGGTGGGAGGACACTGGAGGAGGAAGAAGCCAGCATATAGAGGTGCATAAGCTCCATCTTCTCATAAAGCAGTACTTATTATCACTGCTGCCATTGTCTCCGGATGTCAGACTCCAACTTCTTCAGTCATTCAATCTAGACTCAATACTGTAGTCTCTCCAGCAGCTTTCCAGACCTGTAGCACTGGCTGAGACTGATGAGTCGTCCATCTTAGACTGAGCAGATCCCTAGGGCATGCCAGCTAGCTAGCCTAGCCTAAACATCGAGTTCCAAGCCAGTAAGAGGCTCTGTCTCAAAAAAATATGGTTATGATGCTAAGAATGCTGGAGGTGTGGCCTTAGAATTTGCTTCTACAATTGCTGGGGGAAGAGCAAAGCTGGGCATTCACACCAACAATTGGGTCCTCAAACTTGATAATGACACCTGACTCTACTACCCACAGTCCATCGACCAGAGCTACCCGTGTGGCCCTGCCTGGTGAAAAGAAAGCTACAAGCACCTTTGTGTGCTTAGGAAGGAACAGTAGCATCAGCAATGATAACCTCAGCCACAGCTGTCTGAATCTGTTTCAGATCTTGGTAGATTCTCCAGCTCTGTGCTTGAGTGTGACAATGAGCAGTACACCCATGTACATGTTTCAGACCAGCAGTCTACAGGATGGACCCAGTCACAGGCATTCACTAATGACTACATGCTTCTACGTGTTTTTCTAATTAGTTTCCTACACTTACAAGATGAAAGCATAGATCAGAGGTACTGCTCAGTGGCAGAGTACTTGCCTCCCATACATGAGGCACTGGGATTGATCCCCAGCACAGTGAAAACATCATGAAGTAATAAAAACAAGTATAAGATCAGAACTTTCTCCACAGAAACTTTAGCCTATGGCTCCTATCAAAATATTTAGAAGCTTTGGCAATGATCTTTTCCAAATACCATGTAAAGCTGTGTGTCCGAATGTATTACTATGAGGAAAAAAAATGAAATTTCATATATATTTTCCTACATATGGGCATATGAAAAACAATGTAGAAGAGCATGCACACAAAACTGTAACTCTTAGTTAACTGCTGGGAATGAGCCAAGGTAGGAGAGAAAAGATTCTACAACTCAGTATTTATTTATTTTTAATTAATTAATTAACCAAGACAGAGTTTTACTATGTAGATCAGGCTGGTCTTGAACTCACAGAGATCCCGCTGCCTCTGGTGAGATTAAAGACCTTCGCCACCGAGCCCAGCTCACAGAATGAAGTGTTTTCTCTGGCCAGGAACTGTCAGCACATTTGTCCCTTTGTCATGAAGGTGAGACGCTTGACACCCAAGATGTTGAAGGATGGAGAGCACTTAGTTTAGGTTGTTCGCTGTCTTCAAGGAAATGTGAATGTGATGGCGCTCTCAGCCAGCCATGGGACGAATTCCACACTACATTGTCAAAGGGAAAAGCCATGGGGGAATAGCTGACTTTGGAAACTTCAGGGTAATTCACACACCAATACAAATCCATTTTATTCTCCTTTCTTCAGGCTTCTTACTCACCAACTGGTGGAACATGTAGACAGCAAGAATCATCAAAGAAAGCTTTGGCCTTAACTCTGATCTTGGCAGTCTGCTTCTGTGTCTGCTAGGCAGCCCTTCCCTCCCCTGGAATTATGCATCACTCCTTCCAACAGTTTCTTCTGGAATATCTCTCCTCACCCTCCGCACCTGGAATTGTTGACTGACTAATGTAACTGCATGCCTCTGCAGAAGCTCTGTTAGTTATGCGCCTGATACTGCAATAAGATACCTGACAAAAACAACTTGGGGAAGCCTTTACTGTTGCTCACAGTTCCAGGGTACATCAGTCACGGCAGGAAAGTCGTGGCGCAGCTGATGGCATTGCATCTGCACTCAGGCAGCAGAGACAGGGGAATGTTGGACCACCTGTTTAACTGGTCCAACAGGTGGGGTGGGACTTCCACCTCAATGAACCTAAAGTAGAAAAGCCATCACAGACATGTCCAGAGATTTGTCTCCAGAGTATTTTACATCCTGACAAGTTTCCATCAACATAACACATCATGAGTAGCAAGATAACAAGTGCCCACCCCAAAGGTAGCCATGCCCTAATCCCTGAATGTTATGCATAAACATGTAGCAAGGGGGATGAAGACTGTGGATGCTGTGATATCTTATTAACCATGTGGCCTTCATTAGGGCATGGGTGTCAGGAGCAGAAGGCTTTCAAAGGCCTTTATAAATAGACGAGGGATGCAGAGTAGGAGAATCAGAGGGAGACATGAGAAATGGACTGGGGTCCTAGCCCAACACATGCAGTGTCAGACCTCTGACCTCCAGAACCTTCCAGCCCATCTGCATGGCTTTACTTGCCACCGCAGCAATGGGAGACTAACACATAAGCTCATCCCCTGCTCTTGGAGAAGCTGGGGTGCTGTTAGCAGACTGTGCCTCTTATCACCCTCAATGGAAGCTGGGAAGGTTCCCTGCTCTGTTTTTATTCTGACTCAACCTTCTCCCCCTTTAGATGGCTCTCAAGAACCCTCCCAACACCTGCGACCTTTCCTTAAAGAGGTTCAGGCACTGGGATCCTGTCACCTGCAATTAGTTCCTTGTATTTTTGAAGTTTGGCAGAAGACAATTGTTCAACAGATTCTTTCTTTTCCCTTCCTTTTTGGTAACAGTCTTAGCACTCACCCTAAAGGGACTGCTGCCAGTTGTCTAGGGAGTTTGAGCAGAACTGACGTCAGGGAAGATCGAATATCAAGCAGGAAAAGAAATATAACTGCTTTGTTCCCTCAAAGTGGGAGGGTGCCCGAGGCTGGGACACACACACACACACACACACACACACACACACACACACACACACACACGTGGACGCGGGCTTGTGTGTTTTACAGGGCCCCTGGGTCCTTCTTCTCACCCAATGGTCTTGTTTATATTCTTGCCCTATGCCTTTGTACTGCCCCACCCCCTGCCATGTCTTGGTTGGGGGAGACAAGAAGCCTCTACTGGTAATGAAGATGGAGATGGAGAAAGCGTGTTTGTATATGTAAGTCTCACTTGTTTTCTCATAACTTCTTTGAAAAATAAAAAGGATTAAAAACAACACCTTAATACAAGGAGAGGAGCTTAGTCCTACCTCAACTTGATATGCCCGCTTTGTTGACAACCATGGGAGGCCTGCCCCCTTCTGAACAGAAACAGAGGAGGAGTGGATGGGGGAAGGGAATGGGAGGAAAAGAGGGAGGGAAACTGCAGTTGGGATGCAAAATAAATGAATAAGTTTAATTAATAATAAAAACACAGTGTGGAAGATAAGAATCTAGGCTAGATGTGTAGATAAGTCATGTGGTTCACAGTTCAAATTCCATTTTCTCTGCTTACATATTGTGTGACCTTGACTATTCGTTCAGCGGCCAATTCTCTCTCTCTCTCTCTCTCTCTCTCTCTCTCTCTCTCCTTGAGACAGGGTCTCATGTAGCCTCTAGTTGGCCTCCAGCTTTCTCTGTAGCTGAGGATAATCTTGAACTTCTGACCTCTCTGCCTCCTTCTTCCAAGTATAGAATTATAGGCATGCATCACCATGCTCAGCTCATGTGGTGCTAAGAATGAAACCCAGGGCTTCTTGTATGCTAGGCTGGCACTCTGCCAACAGCAGCCAATTTTCTACATGGTGATTTGACGATCATGTTCTGGTGACTGCCTCAACAGCCATGTTAGTGTGTTTCAATGAGAAATCACTGCATATATGCATGCATGCATACACATATAAACACATATCCTCACATACATCTACATGTGCGCGCACACACACACATCAACACACACATACAGTAAACATAGTAGTTGCCTGGCATAGAGATATCGGTGTCTTCAGCCTCTCTCTTCTTGAACACAAACACAACAGCACCAATATGAACTTGTCCTTCCCTTTGGGCTAAGAGCATTTTCCTGCTGTTGCTGGGTGGAGGAAAAGTGTAGCTGGATCTCTGCTTGTCTCTGGTGACATTTGACAAGCACATGGCACAAGCCATGATAATCCTGTCTGCAGTTGAGGAGCCACAGCTAATGAGCACTCCAGAAACGAATCTTAAATCGGTTCCATCCCCACGGTATTCCCCAAAGCAGATCACTTGAATCCATGTCTCAATTAACTACACCTCTGAGCCTGGGAGTTTGAATACCCTGTTTTCTAATCCCAATATTGCTGAAATTTACATGAGCATTGGCTATGAAGTTCAGGGCAAGATGAAAAAAGGTAAAGATTCCTCACTGAGACATATTAAAAATGGTTGCTCTGGGTTACTATCACTTTGCTGGTACATAGCTATGTGAGTATAAAAAATAGATCTCAAAACTATAATTATATCTTTGGGGAAAACTTCAGATGTGTTTTGTACATATGTATTGGAAGTGAGACTTTTAAAGTTTCTGTTGGTGTATATATTACTTTTGGTTTATTTAAGTATATTTACAGTGTATTAAAATCCAGTAGAAAAATATTAGCTGTAAATGTGCAATATTATTGCATTAACCCAGTAAAATATACATATATGTATGTATAATCAGCTGAAAGAAATATGTTCCCATTAGTGATTAATGTTCCAAAGCCAAGTTACACTAATCATAAACTTAAATCTAATATATTAAAGAATTAACCTTACTTTCCCTCTGAGAAGTTATGTAGTTTGTGGTTTATTATTTCTCCTAAGGAATTTAACTTCAGGAATGTCTGTATTTTAAAATGAGTCATCTTCCATCTATTTAAAATAACAGGAATATGTGGGCTGTGATAGTTTGTAATGCCGATCTCTGCCACTGGGGGCAGCAGCACTTATTATTTTACTCGTGTTGCTGGGTGGTTGGGGTGTAAGATTTTGTGGGATTGCGCTGTAGCTGGGGAGATCACTTCTCTTTGGACTTCAGTTCTTTCAGGAAGTGTTTGGAGTACAGTGGCTCTGAGATCATAACAGCTACAGTATCATGATTTAATGATGGTGATGTTTTTAAGATGGGGTGGTGAAGAGAACTTCATTATAATCCCAGAGGTGACTAATTTAATTCTATGCTGAGCAGGAATAGTCAGTCATTCTTTGAATGTCTCAGTCCATTTGGGGGTCTGTCACAAAGTATCATGAACTGGGCTTATAAACTATAGAAATTTCTTTCTGAAGACTGGTGAGCCAAGGCATTGGCAGAGTCAGTCTCCAGAGAACTGCTCTTTGGGTCAAAGCTGTTTCCCTCTTGCTAGTCAGTGCTCTTCTGTGAGGGCGATAACACTAATCTGTCCTTGCTGTGCTCCTCCTCTGCGCCCCCATTTCCATGACACCCTCACTGTCCTGTTACAGAGGTACCAGTCCCCCTCCAGTGTGATCTCACTTCTTCAAAGAACCTGTTTCCAAACATGGTCACAGTCTCAGGTGCCAAGTGAGCACCCGGAGAAATCATGTGAGGAGGAGGATGGTGATGATGAAGAAGAGGAAGAAAGATGGAAGAAGGAGGAGGAAAATGAGACCAGGAATTATTGAGCAGTCCTCTGGAAAATGCCATATCCCATCCTCATGCTAACTTCCCTTTCTAAGCCAACACTCAGCCTCTGAGAGGCCAAGGCTTTAGTCAATGTCTCTGTACTGGGAAAATGAATGTGAGATTCAAATCTCGGATGCCAGGCTCTGGCCATACATGCCCTTTATAATCCCATTGGCCTGATAGGTGAATCTTCCCAGTTTACAGCTCTGGAAACTGACAAGCTTAGCTTTGTGCAAGGCAAGCAAGGGTGCATAGGTTGATTTTAGGTGATGTGCAGGCACAGATTACACTGTGAGTGTGGGCAGCGTCCTCTCCTTTTCAACACTTTATTTTGAAGTCACGTGGGTCTTAGGAAGCTGCTCTAGAAATAGGACAGAAAGTTCTGTCCTTCACGCTGCTGAATGCTTACATCTGACACAGTGCAATGACATATCAAACTCAGGAAAATGAAGTAGTACAATATTTAGGTTTCATGACCTTCGATATTTATCTGTGTGGGAGTGTGTGTGTGTGTGTGTGTGTACATGGTATGTGTATGTGTGTATGATTCCTCTATATATGCATGTTTCCTATCTTAAGTAACTGTCTACACAAACCCAGTACAGAACAGACCTCCTCCAAAAAGGAGCTCTGAAATGGTTTATCTTTGCTGTCAACTTAATTTGGACATCAATGAAACACAATAATGTGTATGTCTGGGGAGATGATTCTAGACAAAAACTCACCCTGAATATGGGTGGTACCAACGATACCTAGATACGAAGAAGAGGGGAGTGGAGGAGCCCACCAGCTCAAGAATCCTGTCTGCTCCTCAGCCTCTGTCAGGTACTAGCTTCACTCTGACTTCTTTCTGCCACAATCCTCATTCTCACCACGGGGCCAGCCAGCTATGGACCAAAACCTATGAAATCATGAGTCCAATAAGTCCTTCTCCCCTTAAGATGCTCTCTTAGGTATTTGACACAGCTAAGCCTTCCTTGAATTCACTTCACTCATTCTAAAGGAAAGACACTGCTGGCATCCATCATTCGTCTACCACATCACACCTGGCACTCTCGCTTATCTACAAAGTCTTAGCCTTAGCATCATCAGCAGACAGCAGAGGCTGCTGACATTCACTGAGAACTTGTTTCCCTGCAGTTTTACCCATGCCAGAGATATTAATTTTACAGAATATGAGCATAGAAATATGTCTGGGAGTAATAAAAGTGAGAAAACACAGAAATGAAATATAATACAGGTGGTTGCGGACAGGGCAAAGAAACCAAGGAAGGTAATATCCCGACGTCCAAGGGGCTGGGGAGCGCGTCATTGGCGTCATTGATCAAGGGCTTGTCCGACAAGCACAAAGACGTGAGTTCAGTACTTAGCACCCACACACAAAAGCCAGGCACTGCAGCACAAGCCTGGGACCCCAGTGATCCAGGGGCAGAGACAGGAGACTCCCTGGAACTTCCTGCACAAGCACTGTTGCCCAAGCATTGAGCCCCATGTTTAGCTGTCTCAAACAATACCTTGTTGGTAGCGAGAAGGCTCCTGGATTAAGGGCAGTTGTCACCAAACCTGACAACTTGAGACTGATCCCCAGAACCCAGGTGGTAGAAGCAGAAAACTGACTAGGGCAAGTTGTCCTCTGACCTCCACATGCACACTGTGGCACACACACACACACACACACACACACACACACACACACACACACACTAAAAAATTTTAATAGGTAGAGAATAATTGAAGAAGACACATTATATCAACTTCTACCTTCCTAGTACACATACACAGGCATAACACACACACACACACACACACACACACACACACACACACACAATGTGATACACAAAGTTTGCAGTTTAAAGTTTGCAGAACACTGAGTTAGGAAACAATTTTGACCCTGGGCGTGTTTTACAACATCCTACAGGAAGAACGAAGTACAGACATTGCCCCTGAAAATGCAGAGCATGACCATTAAAACTGGAAATTAAGAAAATGTGTTTTTATTCCTGTAGCTCAAGGCCTTCTTGTTAAAGGAGATTTCAATTTGGCTGGCCACTCACCATGGTGATTCATCCAGCCAGTCTTTGTATTCTTCCCATTATTAAATATTGCTGCTGCAGGGACGGGTGGGGTATCAGGGTGAGGACAAGGTGGCCACTTGACTTTGAAGGTCTGGCAGGCAACTGCTGAACTAAAAGGAGGTGACGTCACCATCACCAACAAGCAGGGCTTCTGTTTTCTCCAATGAGCTAGGGTGGGGGAAGGACCACCAAACTGTTCCCTCTAAGAAGCAGAGGAGCTGAAAGGCGATAAACAGGACGACCTCATGGAACAAGGCGCTAGATTGTCAGACTCATTATTTCGTCTTTCCTGCCTCTCCTTTTAAAATAATTCAAAGAATATATTGTAGGGCCTTCAGATAAATGGTTTAAGCTCACACTGAGTCAGAAAAATCAATTAATTTCTAAAACCTCACTGTTGGAAATAATGTCAGGTCTGCCTTCTTTTGTATGGCAGATTTTTCTAGGTGATTTGGGTAAAGGTCCTGAAAATTCCACTTTATGATGTGACATGGTTCCTATCATCCATTCGCTCCTTGATTGTTGAATAGCCAGTTCTCGAGACACTACCATGACCCAAAGCAGTACCAAACATTAAGGATAAAGGAGTAGGAAAAATGCAAGCTCCTGTCATCTCAGAGCAGAAAATAAAAAGATAACATATTAATGTAAAGTGCTTGCATGAGGGCCTGAGTTTGTGTACGGAGGGAGAGGAAGGCAGATTACCTCAGCTCTCTGGGCAGCCAGCTTATCAAGCTAAATCAGAAATTACTGGGTTCAGTAAGAGAACCCATCTCAAAAGAATAAAACAGAGAGCTATGGCATAAGACACTTGCTGTCCACCTCTGTACTCCATAGGCATGCATACATATATACTCACATATACATGTACACACACATGAAATACCACACACACATGCACACATAAGACAAATATCATGCCATGCCTTTTTTGATAAATGCTGGGAAAATACAAAATCGGAAAAGTTGGAGAGCAAAACGGCAGACCCTCTTTCCACTCTGATGAGAGTCGAAGTGATGAATCCATAAGCATCTATCAAACACTATTATGTCTAAACACGCTGCTGTGGGAAAGCAGGAGCAGGCAGAATGAGCATGTTTGGTAGGCGACCACTTCTGAGAAAGACAATGTCACAATAACTTCAAAGGACCATGTGAGGATTCCCGACCAGATGTGAGGACGAGGACAACTTAAACTACGCCGCAACAGAAAAATGCCAGCCCTGAGATTTGGGCTCAGGCCTGTTTGGTTCTAAATATGTGCCTTCTTTATGTGCAGATGAAATTGGTGAACGGTATGGTGAATTCAAATGTCTGCCATGGATTTTAAATATTCCCAGCACAAAGAAAAGCTTGATGTTTGAGGTGATCATTTTGCTAATTACCCTGATTTGATCGCTATGCTTCATGAATGAATATGTGCTGGATTGCTACACTGTACCTGCCAGATATATGTGATCAGAATGTACAAAAAAACAAAAATATGAGACTGGAGATGATTCAGTTGGAAAAACTGCATAGGCATGAAGACCTGAGGTCAATCCCTGGCACCCACATAAAAGCCAGCTGCGCTGGTGCAGGCCTGTAATCCCAGCACTGGGGAAACTGAGACAAGAGGATCCCCGGGGCTTGCTGGCCAGCCCATCCAGGCAGACCATCAAACGCCACGTTCAGTGAGAGATTATCTTTAAAATGAAAAAGAAGAAAGAAGGTGGAGTGGGATCCAGGGATACAACCTAACCTGACTCCTGGCCTTTACAAGCACCCAAATATGTGATTTTGAACATGCATACATGTACACACACACACACACACACACACACACACACACAAATTAAAAATAAGTACATACCCTTCAGGTTATATCTACCATCTAAGCTGTGGAAATATATTCAGTTGGAGACTGTAGGGATGTCTCAATGGTGGAAAATACTTGCTGCTCAATCATGAGAACCAGAATACAGATCACAGCACTCATGTCGGGAAGCTCTCAAACCCTGTAACTCCATCATCAAGAGAATCTGGAACTCTCTTCTGATCTCCAAAGGCACCCCATGTATGTGCACATATTCACTCACAGACACATACACTGAGACTCATGAGCACATACACAAGAATAAAATGAAATCTTTGTTTAAAAGATCAATTGTCATATCTAAACAAAAACAGACATCCTATCTAAAGCAAAAGCTGTATTATTGTATTGATCAATCAGAAGTATCTGAGGATCTTAGGAAGTTGGGGATCATCATTTTGATTATCAGTTGTTACTGATTCTAGGTACATGAACATAATGACATGAACATTCAGAACATGCTTCTGAATAATGGATAACATGGCTCCCAAAAAGTATAGAAGAAGAAATAATCTGAGTCCTTTATGGCTATGAAGCCAAGATATCTCTTGGGAATTCCAGATGTGTCTGTCCAACTGCTCACTGACATCCCTGCCTGGACTTCCAGGATGCTCTCTGATTCCGTATGACCCACAATCACTGTCTCCCAGCCTTTGTTCTCTTCTTCCCTCTGAACAACATCTTCCCTCCAGGAGCAGAGGACGGAATCTTAGAACTATCGCCACCTCCTTCTTGGCTTCTAAGCACACAAGAAATCATGCTGGCCTCATGTTTAAGGTATATTCAGAACCTAGCCATTTCTCTCCACCTCCACCGTCAGCATCTTCTGGCTTGAACCATATGCAACCCTCACCTAGATTATAACAATACCATCTCACCAGGACTTGGCTTTCCCTCCTTCCAGCCTTTAGTTTTCAATGTAAGTCGGGTCATGTCACCCCCTACCACCTGTCAGGGCTCTGCACTTCTTTCAAAATAGTGGGAAGCTCATGCTGTGGTATTAAAGTTGTTATATGGTAATGAACTCACAGTCTCTCTCTGGCTATTCTTCCCCCTTTGTCCATCTGTTCCCATCACATCTATGTCTTTGCAGCTCCTTACCATACCCAGCATGTACTCCATCACAACTCCCTTTGGATTATTTCTTTCTACCAAATCTTCCCCCTTATCTCCTTGGTTAATTCTTTCATGGCTTTCAAACCTTTGCTAAAATTGTGGGTTTTTTTTTTTATAGAGGTCTACTGTGATCATGCAATTTAACACTGTCATCTGCCTCTGCCCTGCCCTGCTGTAATCTCTATTTCTTCGTAGTTTAAGTATCATCTCTTGGCACACAGGTCTGTGTTTTCCTGAGTTCCTCTTCAAGAATAGAAGTCTCATGAAGACAGGCATCTGCTTTGTTCACTCAAGCATCCTCATGTCCACAAGTCCATGCCTGGCACAAAGTAAACAGGTAGACAGCAATAGATTTTTATAAAATGAGGAGGAAGATGTGGCTCATTCACTAAGTACTCCTGATCCACAAGATGAAGACCAGAGTTGGCAGACCTAACACTCATGTAAAAGCCAGGTGTGGTCCTTCAAATGTCTACAGTGGGGGCAGTAGAGGAGGAGAATTCTTGGGGCTTGCTGGCCCCAACAAATTCAAAATATGAACTCTGAGTTCAGAAAGAGACTCTGCCTCAAAGGAACAAAACAGAGTGACAAAAGAGGACACCTGATGCCCCCCTTCTAGCCTCTGTATGCACCAGGACACACACACACAGACACAGACACAGACACACACACACACACACACACACACACACACCCCTCTTACAGCAGGAATGTACCCAAGAGGAGCCATACCCCCACTCCAGTCAAACACGGAGCTCTGCATAATGAGGCTACTTATTCCAGCATAGGCCAAAAAGTAAGACAACAGAATTCCATTGTTCTTGTTCATCTGCTGTTTTGATTATTCGCTTAAACAGGAGTACTAAATGTCATACTATGGACAATTGGTGGGCAAGAAACATTAACTGTGAGCAGTTGGAACACTCACTGCTTCTCTGGGACATTGCACAATACAGGCAGCAGGCACCCTGTCCCAGAGGCAAACCCTCCATCAGAACAGGGCAGCCCACAGCAGTTCAGAGGGGCCTAGAGTTGACTGGAAAACCTGCCCTGGTGATCTTTTTTATTTTATCTCCAGAGAGGGAAAGGGGACATTTTGTGGAGAAAGTGTGGTTATACAGAATCCACCTACCACAGTGTGTGTGCTGGTGAGAAAACAGGAATCAGGGACGGGAGGTGTGGCTGTCTTTGGCCAATGAGCTGTAGTCAGGTAAAAGTCTATGTAAGAACTTATTGGCTTTGCTCCGACAATGAGCAGTGCTCCAATTAGTAGATGCTTATCATGAGTTCAGGAAGAAGGTCCACAGAACAGAGCTTCCAGGCAACCTGTGAACATGGAGAACAAGAAACATCATGCACCACTTTACTCTTACAGCATCATAACGTATCCTGTCCTTAAAAGAAGGGGTTAAAAATAGCAAAGCAGATCAATATTTACAAGATGAATGCCCATCCGTGCATCAGCTCCACTGAGGGTAGGCTTTTCATTGCCACCTTATTGCTTTTTGGTGGTTTTATTGACACAGAATCTGGAAAAGTTAACAAGACATAGATGTTCAATCAACTTTTGAACCATAAATATATTTCTTAACAATAATAACACCTAAAAGAATTATTACAACAGAATAAATTAGGTCAAAAACAATGGCTCAGTGGGTAAAGCACGCCTGACAATATGACTGCAATCCCCAGGTCTCAGGTCAAGGTGACAGGAGAGAACCAACTCCATAAAGTTGCCCTCTGACCACACACACACCATGGCATGTGCTGCCCACACTCAATCAAATTTTCATAAAAAATGTACAGACAAGACAATTTGAATAGGTTTGTATTTGTATGAGTGTATGTGGCTAAGCATCTGAATCATGTGTAGAGTTTTAGTTACATGTGTGCATAAGGATAGGATACATTATGATGCTGTAAGAGTAAAGTGGTGCATGATGTTTCTTGTTCTCCATGTTCACAGGTTGCCTGGAAGCTCTGTTCTGTGGACCTTCTTCCTGAACTCATGATAAGTATCTACTAATTGGAGCACTGCTCATTGTCGGAGCAAAGCCAATAAGTTCTTACATAGACTTTTACCTGACTACAGCTCATTGGCCAAAGACAGTCACATGATCTTAGCCAACTATAAAGCAGGCAGTTAGTGGTCATGCTATATGGTGGGGATATTAACACCTCAAAACACGTAACAAATGAAACTAATGGCTACCATAGACACCTTCTTAGAAAACACACATGGAACTGTGAGATGTAACCAAAACTACAGAACCACAACATCTTTACTTTTAACCACTGTTCTGTATAAGAGCATTTTTGCAAGGCTGTAGAGTCAGGAAATTGCTTCCTATGTAAGCACGAAGATCTGAGTTTGGATTCCCAATCCATATAAAAGGCTAGTGTGTTGACACATGTGTATTCTCAGCACTGGAGAATGGAGATGGTTAGGTGCTCAGGATTCAGTGACCTGCTGTTTTCGCTGATATATTGAGCTCTGTACTTAGAGAGAGCTCCTGTCTCAAAATGTAAGGTGTAGAGTGATTGAGGTAGACACTTAACTCACCCTGTGCACATATGTGCATCTACATACATGAATATGTGTGCACACATACAGAATGTGTGTGTATACATATGTAGAGTATCAGTGTCTTATATAATTTTCTATAGTTTTTCACATTTCAGAGCTAATTTGTTCAAGGAGGAACTATTTGGAAGAGATTATACATTTTGAGGGTTGTAGGTTAAATAGGAAAGGTAAGCTAGCTCTGATGTCTGTAAAAATGCTTACTGGAAGAATATTAGGAAGAAATGTGCCATGATTAGCAGTATTGATCTTCCTCTCCTCCTCCTCCTCCTCCTCTTCCTTCTCCTTCTTCTTCTCCTCCTCTTCAATATTTCTTTAGACTCTGTGAATTCTTCACAATGATTAACTGTTGTTATTATTAGTCCTCGGGTAATAATTCTGAATAAAGATATGTTTTACTAGTGATCAGTAATAAATTATGAAAGCCAAGAATTCAGTAGTGAATTCCCATTGTGTCCATAGCAGTGGCCACTGCATGGTAAACAATTGTAATTCCTTGACATTTCATGAGTATGTTATTTGACTTTAAAGTGAGAAGTACTAACAAAAGCAAATGAGAGAAGAAAAAATAGAATAAAAACTTTAAAAAAGACTGATCTCAAGAGGCCTAATCTGTCCAGTTTTACTCTCTAGAATTTGTTTTTTATTGCTATAGGTATGATATGAATGTGTGTTCATGAGTGTGAGAGGCTCTCTCCTTCCATGGTCAGGGAGTAGGTTCTCTCCTTCCATGGTATAGACGCAGGAGCTCTCCTGTGGTTCTGCCATCCTGCATACTCCAAAACAGTTGGCCTGTAAGCTAGCAGGGTTCTTTTGCCTCAGTTTCTCATTCTGCTGTAGGAGTGCTGGGATTATAATGCCTGACACCACAGCCAGTTTTTTTTTTTTTTAACCTGGGCCTGTAGACTGTCTTAGTGTTCTATTGCTGTGAAGAGACACCATGACCACATTGTGGCACATTGAACAGGAATGGCCCTCATAGACTTATAGATTTAAAATGCTTGGTCACATAAGGAATGGCACTATTAGGAGGTGTGGCCTTGTTGGCATAGGTGTGACTTTATTGGAGGAAATATGTCACTGGAGGTGAGTTTTGAGGTTTCAAATGCTCAAGCCAGGCCCTGATGCTTGATGATCTAAATGTAGAACTCTCAGCTACCTCTCCAGCACCATGTCTGCTTGCAGACATGGTGCCATGCTTCCTGCCATGATGATAATGAACTAAACCTCTGAACTGTAATATCACCCTAGTTAAATATTTTCCTTTATAAGAGTTGCTGTGGTCATGGTGTCTCTTCACAGCAATAGAAACCCTAAGACAGAGGTTGATACCAGGGACTGGAGTATTGCTGTGATAGGCCTGACCATGCTTTTGTTTGGGGAAATGTGAATTTTAGGACTTTGGATTAGGAAAGCTTTAAGCAGGGATTAATGGACCATTCTAGTAAAAGCATGGAAGACAGTGGCGCTAAGGATGACTTGAACTGTAGGACCCTTGCTCAAGAAGTTTCAGAGGAGAAGAATATTCATATGTGGTCTAGAGAAAGACCAATCTTTTGACACTTTAGTGAAGAATGTGGCTACTTTCTGCCCTTGTTTAAAAAATCAGCCCCAGGATAAACTGAAGTGTTATGAATTAACATTGTTGGCAGAGGAGATTTCAAAACAGTCTAGTATGGACTGTAGGCTTTGTTATTAGTGGCCAGTCTTATGATGGTCTATAATGAAAAGAAGCAAGCTAAGAAAGGAAAAATGTAAAATGTATAGTTTAAGGAGAAAAGGAGCACCAGGAAGTGTAATGAAGTCAAGTCCTGGGCTTGAGGCGATATGATGCTAAATGGAGTAAAGGAAGTGGTGAGCTCAGAGTAAGACCCCACCCGCTAAGCTTCCTACTTGTTAAAAAGAATTAAAAAAAAGTTTAGTGCTGGTGCACACCTTTAATCCTAGCACTCCAGAGGCAGAGGAAGGCAGGTGTCTGAGTTCCAGGCCAAATTAGTTTACATATCAAGTTCCAGGACAGTCAAGCATAGGCACTGAGGGAAACCATGGAAAACAGAAAACTGGTGGAAATATATGTGAATGAAAGGGCATGTTCCAGGCCCAGCAGGTGGCAGAACTTGGCAGCTTTGGCCATGTGGTTCTGGCTTTAGAGTCAAGGTTACAAGAAAGGGGGTATGGAATCTCCCTCCACAAATAAAGCAAGCCAATGAGGCCAGGCATATGTCAGGAGTATCCCTACATGGAGTTTTAGAAAGGCCATTGCATGAAGCTGTGAAGGTTAAGCCTGGATTGCCTTGGAGACCCAAAGATATTGGAAATGCCAGAGCCATGGGATTCCTGCCTAGAAGAGCTGCTAACAGGGAATGGAACAAGCCAGTGAGAGAGAAGTATGTTGCAGTCAACAATGCTGAAAGGAGTTGGAGATCTGAAGAGCATTTTGACATCAGACATGGAGATGCAGAGTGTGTAGTTTGCCCAGCTGCTTTTTGGTCTTGCTTTGGTCCAGTATTTCCTCACTATGCTCCTTTCCTCCCTTTTGGGATGGTAATGTATATCGTGTGCCATTGGATGTTGGAAGTATGTGATCTGCTTTTTCATCTTGATTTTACAGGGGGTTACAGTTAAGAGATTGAATGAATCTCAGAAGACTTTTAACTTTGAACTTTTACATAGTGTTGAGACTATGGGGACTTTTGAAGCTGGACTGAATGCATTTCTGCATTATCTATGACTACAAGCCTATGAGGTCCAGGGAGTGGAGTGTGGTGTTTTGAACAGGGGGCTCATAGATTTAAATACTTGGTCCCTAGGGAGTGGTACTAGTAGGTGTGGCCTGTTAGAGGAAGTGTGTTACTGGGGGTGGACTTTGAGGTTTCAAATGCTCAAGCCAGGTCCAACGTGTGTCTCTCTTCCTATTGCCTGACAATCTGGATACAGAACTCTCTCCAGCACCATGTCTGCCTGCATGCCGTCATGCTCCATGCCATGACAATAATGGACTAAACCTCTGAAACTATAAGCTAGCCCCAACTAAATCTTTTCCTTTATAAGAGTTGCCATGTCACTTAGGGTTTCTATTGCTGTGAAGAGACCACAGCTGTTGTGTGATAATCTTCTTGTACACTGTGAAGAAGTGTCACTCTGATTGGTTTAATAAAAAGCTGAACAACCAATTGCTAGGCAGGATTTCCAGACATAGAAGACACTGGGAAGAAGAAAGGTGGAGAAGCCAGGAAACACCAGGAGACTCAAAGAAAGCAGGATGGGCAGTACAGAGTAAGAGTAACCTAAAAATAACTGAACCATGTAAAAGAATGTAGATTAAAATATATGGGTTGATTTAAGTTATCAGAACTAGTTAGGAACAAGCCCAAGCTGTCAGCCGAGCTTTCATAATTAGTAATAAGTCTCTGTGTCATTACTGGGGACCTGACGGGCCTGATGAAAAAGTCCGACTACACATGGCAACTCTTATAAAGAAAAGCATTTAACTGGGGGTGCCTTACAGTTCAGAGATTTAGTCCATTATTATCATGGAGAGAAGCATGGTGGCATACAGACAAACATGGTGCTAGAAAATTAGCTGATAGTCTTACATTTGGATCCCCAGGCAGCGGGAAGGGAGACACACTGGTCTTGGCTTGGGCTTTTAAAACCTCAATCCCACCCCTAGTGACACACTTCCTCCAACAAGGCCACACCTACCAATCCTTCTCAAGTAGCACTATTCCCTGATGACCAAGCATTCCAACATGAGCCCAGGGTGGGTGAGGGTCATTCCTATTCAGATCATCACAAGGACTCAAGCTCAGGTCATAAGGCTTGCTTGGAAAGTGCTTTTTCCTGCTAGGCCATCTTGCCAAGTCCCATAACTGTATTTGGGGAAGAGCTCTTTTTTTAAAAAAATATAATATTTGTATTAATTTTTAAAGAATTTCATAAAAAGTGTTTTGCTCACACTCACTCCTACCCCTCCCAGGTTCACCCCCATCCTCCCAACTTCATTTCCTATCTATTTCATTGAGTCCAACATACTCATGGTATGGGATGGTCCACGGGAGCATGGCCCACCTACCAGGGGCCACACCCTTAAAGAAACTGTATGTCCCCAGAAACTATCAGCTGTCAATTGCTCTTCAATTAGGCATGAGGATTAATGACTACCAAGACCCTCCTTGTTGGAGTGCTGACTGGCTGGATCTTGTGCAGGTTTGGTGCAGGCACAGTGTTGTGGGTTCGTGAGTACAGTAGTCCTGTCATGTTCTGAAGACATTGTTTTGTTCCAGTTCTCCTGACTTCTGGCTTTATCATCTTTCTCATCCATCTTCAGTGTGGTCCCATAATGTTTTAAAATGTATATCTGAGGCTTGCCTCAAACTTCTGACCCTCCTGCTTCTGCCTCTTCAGCCTATCTTACCAGTGTGTGCCACCACAACTGGCCCCATAACTCGTAAGAAGAGTGTATGGGTTTGTCCATGGCCATAATACTTCAAAAAAATCAATGATAATTTATCATTTCTCTTCTCAGAAAAGAAAACAGTGAGTTTTATCTTTTGTGGGGCGTTTACCCACCACCCCCACAGCTTCCCAGAGTTTTCTTGAGTGCAATCAGCAGGAAATATTAGATAGAAGGATTTATAGCGGAGAATCTTGTGGAGATAAACAGATAGAAAATAAAGGATAGCCTCGAGAGGGCCTGGAACCTATTCCAACGGGCCCCGACTGTCTCTGGCCCAGGGTTTTTATAGAGACACCAAGGGGGTGGAGCAAAAGACCTCCTCCCCCAGCACAGCCAAGTGCAGGCCATCTCAGACACCTGCACTCAGGCCCGTGGTCCTGATCATCCTCTATTCGGACCTGCTGGGTAAAGCCACGAGGAACCCCAGAACGGGCTCCCACAATCTTTCAATGCCCTTGCAAAGAGGAATGAGGTTACAGCCAAATAGATAACTTTAGGGTTGTTCTTTTTAACATAAAGTAGGGAATGCAGCTTCAGTAAGGACTATTTCAAATACCACTAGAAAGTTAGACTTTCATAAAACTTCAATTTTTAAAAAATTGTTTTCTAGCTCACCAAAATAGATCATTGCTTCCAACTCATCTTGATGAAAGCCTACTCAAACACAGTATTTATACCCTTTTTGAGTCGTGTATGGAGCTGGATCTATGTTTTACCTCATGCTGAACAGGAGAGTTCTAGAGCTGGAAGGACCTTTAAAAATAATGAGGAAAATGGGAACTCCAAAAGACAGAACATCATCACTGGCAGCATTTCTTGGGCCTCGTGTATGAAATGCCCACTGTTGGGTATCTTGATGTTGGAACTACTGGCATTTCAGACCAGATAATTTTTGATTGTAGAGGGTTGTCCTGTACCTACGGAACATTTGGCAACATCCCTGGCCTCTATTTACTAGATGCCAGGAGTATCCAATATCCATAGCTGTAACACACACACACACACACACACACACACACACACACACACACACAAACAAACAAACAAAAAAAAAAAAAACAAGAATATCCTTCAGCTCTAACAACCAAATGGCTCCAGGCATTGCCAAATGTCTTCTAGGTGATATTTGGTGTCTTTCATGCAACCCTTTTAAAATATTCCCCATGCCAAGGTATTACTATGATGTCTAGTTAACAGGCAGAACAACTGAGTCCCAGAAGATGAAATGACTTATTCCTGGTCATAGGAAGAAGCAGGACTGTTCAGCACTACAGAATCCTACATCTTTACACATAACACACCATGCTAAACATTTTACATGTATATCCTCATGAAACTCTCACATCCACTGCAAAAAGAAGGCACAGTCATAACTGCTGTTCTGTCAAAGCAAACAGAGTCACCAAGGCTTTAGAACCTTGACCAAGGCCACAGAGCTAAGAAACTGCAAGTCTGTTTGACCCCACTGTTTGCATTCTCAATGGCAGCAGACATGACTGAGGGCTTGCTCTATTGTACTCTGTGCCAAGGAAGGGTGAGAAATCAGGGGACATCCAAATTGCTCACTCATTCATTAATTGCATATGTTGAGACATTGGGGAGGCAGTTCACTGAAGAACAGGGCCTCAAAAACCTGCCCTCCTAATGACTACCTGAGCCACCGTGGACAAGTTACATATATTCTTTGAGCCTTGAGTTTCATTTCTGTTTTCAGTACGAATGAACCAAATTTTTAGGATTATTATGAAAACAAAATGATGTGTTGCATGGAAAATGTATAGGATGCAGTTTGAGGAGGTACCTCAGTAGTGCCCCCATCACTAACACACACACAAAAGCTTGGCTGCAAGCACCTGTATCTCAGTCAATGCTCCTGCGCACACACTACATACCACACACACATGCAAAATGCACAGGGAAGACTGAGCACATAGAGTGACCAATAAAAATGCTAATAACTGCTATTATTGTTATTGTTACTTTCCAGAAGGAACTGAGTTGTCTAACTTCTGAATGCATGCAGAGCTAAATAATATGGAAACAGATAATAAGAAAAATCACCCTGCAAGGAAAATGCAATTGAAATGCCAGAACAATCCCTAGGCAGTATGACATGATCGCATTTACCTGCTGTTCCATATGTTAGCTTTTGAAGGAAAAAAAAACCTGCAGTAACTCATGTTTGTCATTAGATTTTTAAAAACCACAGCACTTGGACTTCCTGTTGGTAAATGCGATGGAATATCCTCACAACACAAATCGCACTGGTAGGAAACTGAAGCACATCGACCATTTTCTAGATGTCTTGTCATCAGTTTTGTCTGTTTCCATTCAGAGGACTTGGGGGCGAAAAAGAAAACAATTTCTGTTGCTAGGAACATTTCAGTGAATTAAGATATACCTCTGCCCACAGAGGCTCCCATGAACTAGTCCCCCTGCTCCCCAAATTGAAAACCAAATTATACACAGATGTATGGCTGAGTCTAAAGATGTTTGTCAAGGCTAGTCAATTCAATTCTGAATTTAGTTACAGATGCTAAATACAAAGGCAGAGGGGGAGAGTGCATGGATAATATCAGTTCTCTCTCTCTCTCTCTCTCTCTCTCTCTCTCTCTCTCTCTCTCTCTCTCAAGGCACTTTGTGTCTCCGCTTTGAGTTTGCTTGATTTTTATTTCTCCTTATGCAAATTTTCAGATGTTCTAAGGATCATGTAGAAGGGTGTGTTTAATAGCTAGGGGTCAGGGTTTAGCATTAGAAGTCTTATTAGTCTTATGATTAAAAGTTATCTCTAGATGAAATCTGTAAAACTAGAAAGTGTGTCCTCTGCAGGATTGTTCAGCTTCCTTCTGACTTGGAAGATTAAATTTAAAAGGATAACACATTTTGAAAAATGCTGGAGTCCATATGAGACTAAGCGTACTAAGCCTTTAGAGAACTAATCAGGTTAACCCATCTGAGGCAACAGAGGACAGCGGCTAACTGGGGGCTTCAGAGTTCCGGGAGTGGCTTCACACCCTGGTTCCGCTATTGATCTGCAACAAAGCAACTTAAGAAAGGGAGGATTTGCTTTGTCTCTCCATGCAGGCACAGAGGCAGTCCATCATGGTGGGCAAGTCAGGGGAGCAAAAGTCTGAGGTCAGCACATCCCATCTGCAGTCAGGAAGCAGAGAACGATGAATGCTGATGTCTGGCCCTCCTTCTCCTTTTTATTCCGTCTGGTACCTTAGTCCATGGAACGGTGCCACCCACATGTGGATGGATCTTCCCACCTCAACCCAGTCTAGAACTACATCACAAACACACCCAGAAGGTTGTCTCCTAGGCAGTTTTGGATCCTGCCTTATGGACAATCAATATCAACCACCAATGGGCTAGCCTGGAATTTGTTTCTAACCAAAAGAAAATGAGATGTCACTTCTGTGATAAGGCTATACAAGAAGTTCGTTCTGTCCTTTGCTGGCATTAATGAAGTAAGTGTCCATGTGTGAATGTCTGTGTTTGAAAGAACCATGGACAGGGAGCTAACAGGTGACAAGATTTGCAGTCCACCCCTGAGAAACTGAAAGCATCCAACAACCACGTGGATAAACTTGAAAGCAGATCTGTTCCCTAACATGAGACCCCAGCCCTGGATGGTGCCTTGATCTCAGCCTCTTGCAGCCCACAGCAGAATATTGGTGAAGAATGCATGATGAGGTATGCCTGCAATCTCAACACTCAGAGACCGAGGGGCAGTGTGCACCCAGCCAGTGCTATATAGCAAGACCCTGTTTTTAAAAATAAATGCATTAAATAAGAAAATAGATAAACAGTAAAAAATATATGTGTTGTGTCAAAGTGCTAAATTCTGCTAGCTTGTTTTGTAGGAACAGGCAACTAGATGATACTTAGATCTTAGAGTAATGATGAGGCATCAGGAGGCTAACACTTAACACTATAGCTAGTCCTTGTAAACTGACTTTATACTGTACTATTATTTTATTCACAACATTCTGTGTTCACAATTCTTAACCATCTCAGGATAATTAATGTGATGTACAGGAATTTTAAAGACATAGCCAACGTTTAGAAACCAGATTTCAGGGGATTCTGTGCTACTATTGTAGGTACAGTCAGGCTTCCGCTGCACGACCCTTGTACACTGAGGGCGAGGGAGACAGTTATGTGTGTCTTGTTGCCACAGCAAAGGGGATTCCAAAGGGAGGTACCTGGGAACAGACGTTCCACAGAAAATCCCAACAGAGAGAGGAGCATATGGACTTGGCCAGTCAAGTGTTTCCCTCACGGCCTACAGGACAGTTTGGCAAATGCACGGGGAATTAGAAGTCCCATATGTCATTGGTGGGGATGGGAGGGCACTCTCCAACAGTCACCCCATTTCTGGGCAAGTTTTCTAAGAGGCTATCAGACAATGGTACCAGAAGTTTTCAGTTGCTCTGTTCAAGGACAAGAACACTAGGAACCAACTGGCATTTCACCATTTTGGCCTCCAAATATGGCAATTTCATATAGTTTTACTTAGAAGAACAGCATTTGAGACAATTTTAAAATCCAAGTGGGACTGTGGATCAGTTGAACTTTCACCTCATACACATTCACATACATACACATACAGTCATGTCTTTATATCCATGGATTTCATACCTTCAGATTCAACCACAGATCAAAATATTTGAATTTTTGTGTCTATTTTACACATCCACAAACCTTTTTTTATTGTGTGGCCTAGACAATACACCATAAATGTGGTGATATATTGTTTGTGCTTTAACAAATAAAGCTTGCCTGGAGATCAGAGTACAGAGTTAGCCACTAGAGGTCAGGCAGTGGTAGCACACACCTTTGATCCCAGCACTTGGGAGGAGGAAACAGGAAGTGATATGGCTGGATGGAGAGAGGAAGTCATGAGGCCGAGCGGAGAAAGGAGCTTGGCCCCCTTTCAGTCTTAGGATTCTTAGCAGGACGAAGTTTTCTAATGGCTGGCTGTTCTGCTTCTGTGATCTTTCTTCACCCTGGTATCTGACTCCAGGTTTTGCTTATTAAAAAGAATTGGAATGCATGCTGTATATAATATTTATTAATATATAATATTTTACTGTATTAGGCATCATGGTAACCTATAAATGATTTAAAGTATCCTGGACGATGTTGTATAGGTTATTTGCAAATGCTTGCTCACCCTGTATAATGGACTCGAGTGTTTACAGGTTGGGCATCTTTGGTAGGGAAACTGGAGTCAATCTTCTGAGAATATTGATGGGCAACTGCATATATGTGCATATGTATATAATAGCATTCTTCTCTTGCATTATTAAATATTTTTATTTGATAATTTTTTGACAATTTCATATACAATGTGCTGTGATTACGTTCACCCAGCTACTACCACCTCTCATTCCCCCCTCTCCTACCTTCCCCCTTCTTTCCAGGGAGTCTACATTTTACCCTCATGTCCCTCCTTTTCTGTGAAGACAGTCACAGCTGCTGTGTGTCCATGATTGCAATAACCCCACTGTATCCAGAAGACACACCACTCCCTGCCCTCCTCCGCATCCTTCAGCTCCTACAGATGCCCACCATCTTCTGCAATGTTCCTTGGGCCTCAGAGGGGGTAACCAAGGCTGAGAGCTACACTAGTCTATGGGTATTAATATAAAATTTAAAAGGTAACTCAATTACATGTTCATTTAGCACATCAGTAGTAATTCCCCACAGAGCATTGTGACCTCTCCAGATATAGTGGCATGAATGTTCTGGTTACCTCCAAGGCAGTCATGGCATCATTGCACCAGGTACATATTTTGCTAGGTAGTTCGGTATTTCTTTGATGGCTAAGAATGTTAAATACTTTTTTGAAATGTTACTAGTCATTCATATTTCATCTTTTGAGAACTATGTTCAATTTCACAGCCCATTTTAGGTTGATATTTATTTTCTTTTATGAAATTATTTATTATTAGTGGGGGACATGCATGCCATAGCATGCATATGCAGATCAAAGCACAATTTCTGTGTATCCACTGTTACCTTTCACCATGGAGTTGCAGGAGTAAGACTCAAGCTATCAGGCTTGCACAAAAGTGCTTCTACCCACGAGCCACTCACTGGCCTCCTCTGTCTGTTTACTTAGTGCTTAATTTTTTTTAGCTCTTTGTATATTCTAGGTATTCAAACTCTGTCAGGTATATAGCAGGCAAAGATATCCTTAATTCTGTAGATTACCTTATTATGCAGTTGGCTGTTTCTTTTTCAATGTGACTGATAAGTTTTCTGAGTTTACTAATTTTGGTTGGCATCTGTGGAGAAATTCAAATGCACTGTTCCAAGCCTTTCTGGCTTTTAAGGTTCCCGTTGAAAAGCAAGTGGTTATTCTTCTGTCCCTACATGTGGCTTTGTTTGTATTTGGCTTGCTAGTCCTCTCTTGAAGCTTTTAATACAGTTTCTTTTAACTACAATATGACAAAGGGTGTTTCTTTTCTGATCCTGCCTATTTGGTGTTTTATATGTCTCTATACCTCAATTTGCATCTCTTTCACTATATTTGGGTTAATTTCTTCTTTGGTTTTATTGAAAATATTTTCTATGCCTTTAGCACAGAATTCTCTTTCTTCAGTGCTTATAAGTCAAAAGTTTGATCTTTTCTTGGTGTTCCAAAGATCTCAAGTGTCACTCACAAGATTAAAAAAATCATTTTCTTTGACTAAATTATCCAATTCCTCTTTGTTTTCAACCCCTGATATTCTGTTTTCCACATAATTCATTCTACAGGTGAGGCCTTCCACTGAGTTCCTCATACCCATTCTACAGGTGAGGCCTTCCACTGAGTTTTGTAGTGGACTTGTTGGCCTTTTAATTTCCAGCTTCATTTATATTTGTGAAATGTTTCTCTTTATTGACTCCAATTTTCCTGAATTGTCTTTTTTATTTTCATTCAGATGTTTTTGTTCTCTTGGAAGTCACTGAAGGATTTATTCTATCCTCTTTGTTTAGTGTTGTTGGTATTTTTGACTCTTTGACTCTGGTTCTTTTGGGGGTCCACTACCCAGCTCCCAAATAAATACATGGAGGCTTATTCTTTCTTATGAATGCCTAGCCCTTAGCTTGGCTTATCTCTAGCCAGCTTTTCTGAACTAATTATCCCATCTACCTTTTGCCTCTGGGCTTCTACCTTCTTCTATTTCTGTCTATCTCTTTCATTCTTATTCCGTGTCTGGCTGGGTGGCTGGGTGGCTGGGTGGCTGGCCTCTGGCATCCTGCTCTCCTCCTTTTCTCACTCCTTCATCTTCTCTTCCCAGATTTCTCCTACTTATTCTCTCTGCCTGTCAGCCCCACCTATCCTTTCTCCTGCCTTGTTATTAGCTGTTCAACTCTTTATTAGACCAATCAGATGTTTTAGACAGGCAAAGTAACACAGCTTCACAGAGTTAAACAAATGCAGCATAAAAGAATGCAACACATCTTTGCATCATCAAATAAATGTTCCATAGCATAAATAAATGTAACACATCTTCAACTAATATTACACAATAGTTTAGGTGTTTATTTGTGTCTTCTTCAAAGTTTCTGAATATATTTATAACTTTAAAAGATTTCTTTGTCTCTAGTTTAATCTAAGTTACTGTCATTGGGAAACTTTATATGGAATTGATGACCTTTGAGGTGGACATGCTGTCTGCCCTCAGGATGGTAAACATCAACAAGTTTAATCAAGAATAAAATTGAAGTTAGATCCATCCTGTAATTGATTAAGGGCTTTGTGTGTTGAGATGGTCTGTTCTGGATTTTTGCTATCTTCTAAGCTCTCTGGGGAGCTTGTACCTCTACAGAAAGCTTAAATTATAGTCGATGGACACTTAAATCAAGAGGACTGGTTTATGGTGAGAAAGTGTTTTCCTTTATTCTCACCAAGAAAGGAGGAAAGACCTTTGTATCACCAAATTTAATAAATATAAAAATACTAAGATGATTTTTAGGGGGATGGAGTCACTATTCATGATGAAGAAAAAAAAAAGATTTGAGAGTAACCAGCACCTCTGATCATCTTTTTAAGGGAGTGTTACGCAATGCAGGGAGATAGAAAAGGAGATTGGTGGATAAATAAAAACCCACATGGATTGATTAAATTCAAGTTACTAGATGAAAAAGCTTCTGAATATCAGGATCCTGCCTGCCTCTGTGCCCAAGGGACTTGAGGATTGTGCCCCACTGAAAGGCCATTGGTGGCTTTCAAAACAGCAACCGCAACAAGCCATTTATTGAACAATTACCATATACAACAATACATGCCTTAAATACCCCATGTCACCAAATCCTCCAAGCAACTCTGTAGTTAAACACAAGAAGTCCATTTTACAGGCAAGATAAACAGAACTCAGTGGGATTAATGACTTTGCCTCAGTCTACAGTATTTACAGCAAGTAGAATAAACACTGTCATGTGATAGCAACTTCAGGTTGTGACTCAGCATCCTTAGAGATAAGCCAGCTACTGGTTGATAATTAAACGATGATGTCAAATTGACGCACATTCACAAAGATAAGCATTAAGAAACTCATGTTGAGTGTGGGCGATATATACCTGTAGTCCTAGAGCTTGGGATGTGGAGACAAGAGGATCGATTGGACTTAGGAGTTCTAAGTCAATGTGAGCAACATAGTGAGAGCCTTTCAAAAGAAACAGACTTAAGAAACTCTAAGGTCAAAACATAGGTAAGAAAAACATAGGTAAGAAAGAAGGTCAGCATAGAAGAGTTCTAAAGGGCAGTGGCGTGAAATTGAAACCAAAGTGCAAGAAACAGGAAGAGGGATCTGAGTTCTGCCATCTTGAGAAATGATGGGTGACTCTGGGCTCTGTGGGCTCAACTTTAAAAAGAAGTGAAAATTTATTTTGTTTTGGTAATTAAAGGAGAAAATGTATATGAATATCTTAGTAGATAACTTATAAAAAAACTATAGGGCAGAATAGCAAGGCATATAGGCATGGTTAAACTGGAAGTATCTCGCATTTGGAAGCTGCGGAGTTGGTGAGATGCCTGCAAATTAAGAAGAAACAAGGGCCGGGCGGTGGTGGCGCACGCCTTTAATCCCAGCACTCGGGAGGCAGAGCCAGGCAGATCTCTGTGAGTTCGAGGCCAGCCTGGGCTACCAAGTGAGTTCCAGGAAAGGCGCAAAGCTACACAGAGAAACCCTGTCTCGAAAAACCAAAAAAAAAAAAAATAAATAAGAAGAAGAAACAAAAGCACTAAGATTGTGGCAAAATTTGTTCATCTTTAATGTATTTGTTCATATAAAAATAAAAGCATGTGAGTCCCTTGCTGCCAAAAAAAAAAAACCTATATATTATGACACTCAAAATAGTTTTATTTCTCGTAACAGAGAAACAGGTAAGCTCACTGAAGAGGGTTCTAGAGATTCCTAAAGGGAGCAAGGGCATGAAATCCCATTACTGCTGAGGAATACAGGTCTAATTTGGAAGTCTCCAAAAACATATCTAATGAGAGGTGGAGTGTTATTACTATCAACCCATTAGCATTATCACTGAAATGCTAAATTAAAAGTAAGCCAGGCATGGTGGCATATGCCTGTAATCTCGGCCTTTTGGAGAAGACAGGAGGATAGAAGGCCGGCCTGTGCTTCATACTGAGATCCTATTTCCAAACTGCAAAGCCAAACAAAACAAAGATCCCTAATTTTTTGTTGTTGTGGCTGCTGTTTTCAAGCATACATGGCATGTCTAGTTCTAAAAAACAAGATATTTGCTTTTCCCTTAAAACACACACATACCAAAACAAACAAACAAAACCAGAAAACAAATCAGGGGCTGGGTAGATGGCTTAAGGAATTACTTTACAAGCATGAGAACCTGAATTCCATCCCAACTCTGACATAAAAAAATGCTGCCCTAGTGCTATGTGCTTGTAATCCCAGAAAAGGAGGGACAAAGACAAGTAAATCCCCGGGGTTCACTGGCCACATACCCTAGCCTACTTAGTGAGCTCTGGACCAGTGAGAGATCCTGGCTTAAAAACAAAACAACAACAACAAAACAAAAAGAGAAAGAGTAAGACAGCATCTGAGGAACAATTTAACTGTTGCCCACTGGCCACCATGCACATGGCGTACATATCCATGCACATGTACACAGACAGGAATATACACATGTGCATACATGTACATGGCAGAGACCAAATTTGCAGAAGTGAAAACTCTGTGCTACTTCTGGACTTCCCTCTGTCATGACTCCAACCATGCCCTGTGTAAGGCAGTACTGAGTAAGGCTGAAGGGTATGTCTACGCATAGAACTGAAGAGACACACTGCTCTTTCCACTTTCTGTGAGGATATTATCCTTCACTCCAGATGACAACAACATGAACCATGCCCCCAACTCTGGGATTTCAGCATTTTAGAAGAAAAATCTCTTATAGTCTGTACTGAAAGAAACAGAACCAATAATCTGTACGTGGGCTTATTTGAAGGAATTTGCTCATGTGATTATGGAAGCTACCTGTGGTCTGGCAGGCTGATGACCCCAAGATGAGCACTGAAGACTCTGGAAAGAGCACTGATTCTCACTTTAAGTTCAGAGGCTGTCTGTGGGGCTGAATTCCTCTTGCTTGGGAAGAGGTCAGTCTCTTCTCCATCTAGCCCCATGACTGACTGAATGAGGTCTGTGATGATTAATACTGACTGTCAACTTGACAGGATCTAGAATCGAGCCTCAGGGCAGTCCTGTGAGGTGTTCTCCAGTAGGTTAACTGAATCAAGAAGCCAGACCTGTGCTAAATATTGAGTATCATCATCCATGGGCTAAAATCTTAGACTGAATGAAAAGGAGCCAGTGAGTCAAGCACCAGCATCCATCTCCCTCTGCTTCCTGACCACAGATGCCATGTGACCAGCTCTCTCTGCCTCCTGACCACAGATGCCATGTGACCAGTTGCCTCTGTTTCCTGACCGCAGATGCCATGGGACCAGCTCCTCACATTCCTGCCTCCACACTTTCCCTGCCTCACATTGTGAGTCAAAGTGAACATTTTTTAACTTGAATTGCTTCTTGTCCAGTGTATTAGTCACTTTCCTGTTGCTGTGATTAAAACACCATATCCAGAAGCAGTTTATAGAAGGAAGGGTTTTGTTTTTGTTTTTGTTTTTTTTCTGGGCTTGCAGTTCCAGAGGGACATCATGGCAGCAACAGCTGTGGGCTCACATCTAGATTGGCAAGCAGGAAGCAGAGCAGATTCAGAATGGTGTAAGCCATTAAACTCTCAAAGGCCATCAGTGACATACATCCTTCAACAAGGCCCCATCTCCTAAGCTTCCCAAACAGTGCCATCAATTGGGGACCAAGTATTCAAACACCTGAGATTTATAGGAGACATTTCTCATACAAACTGTCACATCCACAGCAAGGAGAAAGGTAACTGTAGTGGTTGGAGTAACGCCTCCCACAGGCTCCTGTATCTGAATGCTTGGTCACCAGGGAGTGGCACTATTCCACAGGGATTGGGAGGTGTGGCCTTGCTGGAGTGGGTGTGGCCCTGTTGGAGGAAGTGTGCCAATAGAGGTGGGCTTTGGGATTTCAAAAGCTCCAGTCAGGCCCAGTGTCTTTCTCTTTTTCCACTGCCTGCAGGTCCAGACAAGGAACTCTCAGCTCCTTTTCCAGCACCATGTTTGCTGCATGGCTTCCCGCCATGATGACAATGGACTGAACCTCTGAACTGTAAGCCGGTCTCAATTAAATGTTTTCCTTTAAGAGTTGCTTTGGTCATGTGTCTCTTCACAGCAATAGAACACTGACTAAGACAGCAACTAACACGATGCCCACCACACTATGGAAAGTAAAACTGCAAAGTCCATAGGTAAATACAAACTCATTCAAAATCACCAATTCAGAAATATCCAGAGTAGCCAGGCATAATGGCGCACACCTTTAATCCCAGCACTCAGGAGGCAGAGCCAGGGAGATCTCTGTGAGTTTGAGGCCAGCCTGGTCTATAGAAGGAGTTCCAGGACAGCCAGGGCTACACAGAGAAATGCTATCTCAAAAAAAAAAAAAAAAGGAAAGGAAAGAAAGAAAGGAAAAAAGAAAAAATGAAAGAGAGATAGAAAGAAAGAAAAGAAGTCAAGGTGGCTCACAGGCCACCAACTGGCTCCACCAGCTGGGGCAACCAAGAAACAACGGAGGGAGGTAGACCGGAAGGGTGTGCTGTGGCGGGTGCTGGAACAGTAAGGGTGACTACGCATAGCCCAGTTGCAAGGAGGAGACAAATGGTCTACAAAACGTAGAAAGAGAGTGTTAAAAGCAGACAATTGTTCTGCTTGCTTCATGGAGGGAGGCACTCACACAGCCCAGGACAGGAGCTACCCTTTAGGATGTAATGTTTTCAACTTGGAAGGAATTGCTACACAACACAAGCTGAGAAGAGTAGATGGCGTGTTTCTATTGGCTCCAGCCATAGGAGCCCCTGAGGAAGAGCTGATGTCACTGCTACCCAACTACATGCTGAGGACAGGAATCTCCATTCTCCTGAAAAGAGATCTCAACACTGCTTTCTTGAGAAAGATGGGATGGCCTATTGTTTAAGACAGTTTAAGCTCCTGCAGATTGCTTATTCTGTTTCCTTATAAGGATGGTCATGGGGTGGAGTAGCATTCCAGCCAGTGACTTCCACCCTTCTAAAATCTACCCCTTTCCTCCCAATCCACCCCTGGTAACAGTTCTCCTTTTCCAAAGGCCCCACTCAAATGGGCTGTGCAAAGGAAGAATTGTATCTACATGTTTAATGAACTGAGAGACCTGTGGCTACAAAAGTTACTGCCTGAGAACAAGGCTGGGGCTGGACCACTTGGTAACATTAGGGCTTGGACTGTCACTCATTTCTACCTTGTACATTTCCTCAGATCCCTCCTTAAGTCCAGGTTGTATGTGGGCAACAGAGGTATAATGATTAGCAGTAATAACCATGGCTAACATACCTCAGTTACTCATTCCTGCCATTTTAAGCACTTTGACATACAAATGCATTGGTACTTGTTCCTTTGCTCATTGCTGTGACAGAAAACACTTCTGGAGGAAGGACTTGTGTGAGCACACTGTCTCAGACGGTTCAGATGCTTGGGCCATGCACTTGGGCAGAACATCACGAAAGTGGGAGTACATGGCAGAGGATGTTCTCACCTTACAGTGGACGAGAAGTAGGCTGCAGCAGGAAGTGGCTAGGAACAAGATTATCCCCAAGACATACTTTCCAAAAGAACTTGTTTCTCCGACCTGGTGCCATCTTCTGAACCTCCAAAAACACTGTCAGTGACTGGGGGAACTGTCCAGCATGGGCTGTGATACTTCCTAAGTAAATGGGAGACCAAAACAGGAAACATTTACCTTGCAGGTTAAGAGTTCTGTTTGCTGTTAAGAATAAGTTCCTGTTTGTCCTGTGCTCGTTTGATCGATCTGAACTGGGTGTGCCTGATCACAGTGGGCAGGAGGTACCTGAGCAGGAAATAACGGTAGGATGTATGTGTGCCTCTGACTGGACCTGATGGGAAATGCAGTAAGTTAGAGGTTTTGCCTCTTTAAGCTCCTGCAAAAAAGTGACTCGTGACTATTTCCTGGGAACCCAGAGATGGATCTGGCCAGAGCCCATCCTGATCAGTATTTAATTAAAGCTCATTTCAGATTTGGCTTTAAATTTTGGTAGTGGTCTTATTCCCAACCAGTGGAGTTAACAGGGCCTAAGAGAGACATCTTATGTTCAAATCATAACATCATCTAAGTTTCTCAGCAACCCTATAACCCAGTGGTTCTCAACCTGTGAGTTGCAACCCCTTAAGGGTCAAATGATTCTTTCACAGGGGTCACCTAAGAGCATCTGCATATCAGATATTTACATTACAATCATTACAGTAGCAAAATTACAGTTATGATGTAGCAACAAAATAATTTTGTGGTTGGGGGTCATCTCAACACGAAGAACTGTATTAAGGGGTTGCAGCATTAGGAAGGTTGAGAAATCACCGCTATAACCCTAGGTATTGTTCTCATTTGATAGGTAGGAAAACTGAGATACAAAGTAATTTTGAAGGTCATACCTACAGTAAGTGGTAGTATTAAGATGAACCCAAGTACGGAGACATGAGCTCATTTCTGTCTTGATCACTATGACCTATATCTGACTCAAGGTCATGGGACAGTCATCCTGGCTCCACTAACCACAAAAACATTCCAGGTGTCGGCCACTTGTCGAGAAGAGAATTTCACAAACTTGGCAAACCCTAAGTTACCTCTGTAGAGCTTGATCAAAACATCCTCTTCTTGGAGATCTGAATTCAACATTTCAGCCTTGACATCGGAATTGGTAGCAAGTATGAGGGCTGTGGTCGCGTGTGATGGCTTTTGTGCAGGGCAGACCCCAGCTTGCCTTGCTCGCCTGCAGCTCTTAATTTTCAAGGGTTGTAAGCTCTCTGAGTGTCAGTTTCCCCACCTGCCAAATGAAGCCAATGAGGTATTGAGCTAAACACAAAGTGTTAAGGGCAATGCCCTCTGCACAGCAAAAGAAAAGTGACATGTTAACAGTGGCAATGTTCAGGCAGTCAAGATGCCTTAAAGCCCCCGAGGTTGTGGGCAGCTTGGAAGGGTTGCAAAAGCTAGGGCATCAAATTGAAATGGAATTTTAGATAAACAATATTTAAAAAAAAAACAGCATAAGTATCTCCCAACTATTGTATGGGATATACTTATACTGTATCTTTTTTGCTATTCTTGTTTTCAATCTGAAATTCCAAATTACGAAGTGGCCCTATACTTGTTAGATATGGCAACTCAGGGCTCCACGCGTCAACACCAAGTCTGCCCCTGTGCAAGTGGGACCCTGACCAGGCGCTCGGGTCGATCCCAGAGGGGCAGCATGTCCCTTGTCCTTCCCAGGCAGCACTAGCCGCACCGGAGCGGCCCCGCCCCGCCAGTCCCTCTGGGAGCCGAGGGCAAGTTCCAGAAACTGTTCCGGCGGGGCTGCCCGGCGGTGTGGAGTCGCTCCCTCCTCCCACAGAACGTGCCCAGGCAAGACCAGAAAGTCGCTCGCCATGTCATCTGCGGAGGCGGGGGATGTTTTCCACAGAGCCCGGGGCAGGACCCTGGACGCGTTTTCCTCAGGTACTGCTTGGCTCTTCGCCCGGGAAGGGGGCACTTCAGAGCTGCGGAACCTTCCGCGCGGGAACCTTACGGTCACGGGGCACACTTCCAGCCGGACCGCTTCGCCGGTTGCACACACGGCACCAGGGGACCTCTGTAGGGGTTGCGCCTTCTTCGCGGTGCTGGGTTCTACCCTGGCCTTGCCCTGACCTTGCAAGCAAAAAAAAAAAAAAAAACCAAACAAACAAAAAGAACCAGAAACGGAAGTCGGGTGGAGATGCAGAGACGTGAATAACAACTGCCTTGGCACCTATCTTTCGACTTCCTCATCCGTAGAACTGGCCCCGTGGTTATGGGAGGCGAGCTTTTGAGAGGCACCTGACAAGCGCGGGGTGTGTGTGTCAGAGGTTGTGACTTGTAAGATTGTGTTTTGTACCCCACGATTGCGGCTGTTTGTTATAACAGTAGAGAGGGAAGGCTGTCTGGGTCCTGGTGACGTTCTTGGATCTTGGTCTTAGCCTCAAAGGGAGCGTTAACACATTCAGAATATTTCTGTAGCCCACGGTGGAACACAGGTGCTAGGCCTTGAGCTACTCAGGGAACGCGAATGGTTCCTGTACCCCTCTGTTTTGTTTGGGTCTTTGGGGTTGATCCCTCTCGGGCACTTGGCTTAGAATCACAGGAAAGTTCTCCTTTCTTGACTCTTGCAATCCTTTCTTGCCTCGTTCTCCTGCCTCTAATTTGCCTGAACTGCTCTGAAAAAGAATCAGGCCGGTTCCAAACCCTGGAGGGCCTTGGCACCTGCTCTTCTCTGCTCTCACGGTCCCTGTGGGACTGGAAAGTCTGGCTCGTCTCAGCCTTCACATCCTATTTTCAAGTTCATTTCCCTAGTCTTGCCTCTGGTTGCCTAGCCAAAGTACATCAATCCTCCAATTCTCTCATAGGTCTTTGGTGCTTTTCTCTCTTTGCAACTCAATGTTCTGCACGAGTGCATGGCCAAAAATCCACTTGTGGTTGACTGGGGAAAATACAATCTGCTATGGTGCCATTTTCTACAATTTTTAATGTGTCTTATTTTTTATCTGTTTCTTTTTTCCCTGTATGTTTTTTAGATGCATCCATTTTACTGTAAGTAGTTCTCCTTATTTCCTTTCTGGGCAATATTCCATTGATTGAGTATATGTGTTGTACATTTTGTTACTGGATATGCTGAGTCTTCTCCAACTTGGTATCTTTCTTTTCTCTTTCTGTCTCCAATTTTCTTTCTCCCACAGTGCTCTATGAGAGTGACTTCTATGGACACGCAGCAATGAACTCTTTGCCCTATTCCTTAGGAAGGCTTGAGAGCTGGGCAAGGAAGAGACTCCACCAATGGGGAGCTCCTACAGGAGATCAGGGCAAAGGGAAAACAGAACACCAGCACACTTATTCCGGCACTTGGTGTCCTTCCAGGGTTCCCTTTTGAGGGCTGTATTCCTCCCCTGAAAGCCCTGCTTCTCTCAGCAGTCTGTTTTCTAAGACTCCTTTTCCAGATTGAGGCATCTGAGTGATAGTGGCTCTGTCTTTGGCTGCTAAACTGTCCCTCATAGTTTCTTTACATTCAACCATCCCAAATAATCCCTTTGAAGATGACCCAGGAATTTTCCTAATTTTAGTATGTTAACTGTTTCTTCCTTGGTCCTGACTGGTACAATGATCATTTGGTTATTTGCTTTTCATTCTTGTTAACAATGTCATAATAAGCCTTCTGTAGACACATAGGAGAATTTCTTCAGGAGCAAGGGTATGGGTTATAGGGTGTAATTACTCCCAGATTTACTGGGTGTTACCTTCCAGAGGGCTATACCATCCATGTTCCCTCCAGCAGACAGGAGAGTCTCCTGCTGAAGTCTGAGAAACACTTATCATGTCTCATTTACACTCTAGTAAGTTGTGGGGAATAGAAAAAGAAGGGGTGACAAATTCCCAGTCCTCAGGCTGCAAATCTAGGCCCAGAGCTGTGGCACCCAATAGTAATCCCTGGCACCCAATAGCCACCGCAGTGGGAGGAGTCAGGATTGTAAGTACTTGGCCATGCTTGATGGCTAGGATGGGGGTGGGGGTGGGGGCGTTGATTGGCGTCAGAGAGCGGGTTTGAGATATCTGGAATTCAGAACATTTAGGGAAGTAGGGATGGGGTTCATTGCTTTAAGATTTTGGAGGCATTATTGTGAAGGGGGACAGTGTGCCACAGTGGGTAGTGCCTGTGTGTTGTCTGTGCTGTTTACAATCAGAAGAATGTAGCATACATCAAAGATCCAAAAGTAGAAACAGCCAGAAATTCTGGAAAAACCAGCAGCCAGTCTTGGCACCTAAACCTGGCAGGAAGGCTTAGGCAGGAAGGCACATGGTGTCCGGTGCCACAGAATGTGTGTGAGTACAAGCTGAGCTACCGACTCACGGTGCCGCGGGGCTGTCCAGTTACTCTGTCTGTAGAGACAGACCTCACACGACCATCCGAGGAGTTCAGTTAACTCAAGCCACGCCCGTAGTTTACACTGTGCTCACAGTCCCCAGTGAGCTGTCTGTCCCCCAAATGAAATGAAAATACCATCCCTACCGGAGGTGATATCCCTGAGGGACAGTACTTCTGTTTCTCCAGGAGTTGGGTAAGTGAGTCTCAGTTTCAACCATCCTGTTCACATAATCTGCTAGGCTTTGCTAATGGGGTTTATAAGAAATAAAATGTAAATGTCTCACCTGAGAAAGTTCATGTTCCTAAGCCCCATTCAGCTACTCATTTTAATTAGACCAATTGATAATTATAGTTTCTTGACATATCCTAATTAGGACTTTTTTTCTGCATGTAACTGTCTTCTCAGAGGTTTACTGCATCTGTTCTGAAGGAATTCTGAAAAGGAGAAATCAGGACAAGGGTGCTTTTAAAAATTATATTTAAGGGTCAACAAGATGGGTCAGAGGGTAGCGGTGTTTGCCGCCAAGTCTGACGACCTGAGTTTGATTCTGAGAGCCCACGTGGTAGGAGAAGACCAACTCCCATAGGTTGTCCTCTGACCTCCAGACGTGTACTGTGGCATGTGTACAACCACACCCCCACAAAATAAAAAATAAAATTAATAAAACTGTGTAATTTGTTGAGGCACTAAGTTCATTTTCCCTGACACCCCGTCCCCCATCGGAAATTTCCACCTTCTTGGGTGGCTTCCTTTAAAGGATTGTTTGGGGGGCTGGGGAGATGGCTCAGCATTTAAGAACATTTTCCACTCTGCTAGAGGACCTGGCTTTAATTCTCAGCACCCAGGTTAGGTGGCTTACAACCACCCGTAACTCCATCAAGGGGATCTAGCACCCTCTTCTAGATTCCCCAGGCACCAGATACATGTAGTATACACTTACACATAGGTATGCAAAGAAATAAAAGAATAAAAAAATAGCTTTTAAAGAACTGTATTTTAAACAATAATAAATAAAAGATTGTTTTCCTGGACATTTTGCCCCTCTGCAGCTGCCTTGTAGGAACTGACTTAATTTTGAACATTTCTTGGTCCTTCCTGTAAATCCTCTCGCTGGAGAGAATAAGTGGATTCTCAGTAGAAATAATCAGGTTTAAACAGTTGTAACTGGGCAGAAGATGAAGTGAGAGCTCCAATTGTGCCTTTTCATTTAGGACAAATTAGTTCTTTCTTATTTGAAGACCGTTCTGTTCAATAAAAGCTGTGGGAGTGGATGGATTTGGCCCAACAGCCTAAATCAATAGAGTTTAATCACAGTAGCTGGACTTGGGTTGGTTGTGGAAGGCCCTGTGGTGATAACTGAGCTATAAGCTATTAACCAGGTGAGCTGGAACTCAGTGACTGTTGGCCTGATGACTACACTGTAGCCAGTTAAATTGCTTCAGGTTTTCACATCTGCTTTCTGTTACTTACATGCTACCTGGCCTGATGTTGGAGTTCTCAGAGCTCGCTGCCTCTAAGAGCTGCCTGCTCACAAGACATCTTTGGTTTGTTTTGCTTCGTTCAAATAACTGAATGAAGGAAGTTCTTGTGACTAAAGGAACGTCAGTCCTTTCTCACTTTCTCAGTGTAATAACCAGCCAAGGGATCCAGTGATCAGCGCACATTTACATATTTTAAAAGATCACACTTTTCAAAAAACTGGTTTCTAACTGTACTCTTTGGTCTGTTTATTTGAGATAGGCTCTAGCCCAAGCTGAACTGGAACTAATGAGCTGCCTGCCTCAGTCTCCCCAGTGCTGGAATTACCAGGCTGTGTTTTTATTTTTAAAAAACTTTATTGGGTCTTATTTACCATAACTTTCATTCATATTGAGCTTACAGCTTGTTTTCAATAAATTTACAGAGTGACACAGACATGCAGTAGTTTAAAGCAGCTTTGTGCCCATTTTCGTCTGTGTTTCCACTCCCACACTTCACACATAGCTACTAAATTCCTGTACAGACATGTCTTATTTGGACCTTTCCTGTGATTGGAATCCTATGTGGACTTTCCTGGTTGGCTTTGCCTAGGAATGTTTTAGAAGCTCATTCACATTGTAGCAAGTAGTTAGTATTTTGTCCCTTTTTACTGCATTACGTTTCATTGTGTGAATAACCAAATTTGTGTGTCCACTTTATTGACAAGAATTTGGGTTTTTTATATTGATGGATATTCATTAAGGCATTTAAAAAGATGAGTAGCAACTGTGAACAGCAGCATACAAGTCTTTATATATTTTTGTTTCTTTTCGGCAGATGTGTAGGTTTGGAATTTCTGGGTCATGCAGTAGCTATACTTAATGTTTTGAGAGTCTGCCAGTCTGTTTGCCAAAGCACCTACACCATTTTACCTCCTTGCTAGCAGTGTCTGTGGGTTTTAGTTTCTCTGCTTTCTTGCAGCACTTGCTGTCTGTTTGATTGTAGCATGGGGTGGGTTCTCATTGTGGTGTTGGTTTGTGTTTTCTTAATGGCTGATTATATTAGTTACCTTTTTCATTGCTGGAACAAAATACCTAGCCAAAGCAACTCAAGGAAGAAGGTTTATTTTTTGGCTCATAATTGGAGGTGTGGTGCCAAAAGGGATCGCAACTGTGGCAGAGGAGTGTGAGGCGGCTTCTTATATTGCACTCACATTCAGGAAGCAGAGATGGAGAATGGATGCTTGTGCCCATCTCCCCCCTCTTTCTTAAGTCTGGGATTCCAGTCCCTGAAGGGTGTCACCCACATTAAGGGCTGATCTTCTCTCATCAGTTAAACCTTTCTGGAAACACCCTCACAGACAAAACCAGAGGTGTAGTCCCATGATAATTAATTAAATCAAATGAAGTTGATTGACCACCACACTGATAGTACTGAATACCTTTTTGTGTGCTCAGTGGCCACTGGTAGATCTCGGAAGAAATATTTACTTAGCTCATTAGCCATTTTAAAATATGTTGTCTTTTTATAATTGAGCCTAAAGAGTTCTTGTTTCTGGACCAGACCCTCCTTACTGAATGTATGATGCACGGGCATCTTCTTCCACCCTGTGAATTGTTTTCAGATGAGCTTTTCATTCATGATGAAATCCAGTTGATCCACTTTTTTGTTTATCATGTCACACCTACAAAAATTTTCTTTGCCCAAGTTGCAGATAATGAAGATTTAATCCAATATTTAATGTATTTTATGGTAACAGTTCTTACATTTCAGCAAGTTTTTTGTTTTTTGGCTTTTTTTTAAGTTCTCAAAGGGCCAGTGAGCTTGCTTACTGGATAAAAGCATTTACCATAAAAGCCAGATGACTAGAGTTTGATACCTGGAACCGACAGGGGAAACTGGATATAATATATGTCTGTAACCCCAGCACTCCTACAGGAAGACATGAGACAGAGACAGGAGAGTTGCAGACCATGCAGCTTGCAGGGCAGGCATCCTGGAGTATGCAGAACAGAAAACACGAGAGAGCCTGCCTCAGAAATAAGGTGCAAGGCAAGAACAGACTCCCCCAAATTATCCTCTCTCCTCCGTAGGTGTGCTGTGGCACATGGGTGCCCCCCATAATAATAAAGTAAGTTAAGGAAATTAGTTTACAGGGATGAAGATGGGACCCACTCCTGAAGCACCTTAGGCAAGGACTCAACCACTGAGCTACACTTCCAGCCCCTTGGACAGTTTCAAGGTGATTTGTCTGTGATATAGAGGGTCTAATTATTAGCAAGCTCCCATTGTTGCTTTCTTTTCCACCCACAGTGGAATCTTCATAGATTAAACAGTTTAAAACAGAAAGAATATGCTGTGGCTTTTAACATTTCATTTTCATGTAGACCATAAATGCACATTTATTTATCCATCTTTTTTAGGTCAGGTCAAGCACTTGTATTTGAATGCAATTGGCCCCCATAAGCTCATAAGGAATGGTACTCTAAGGAAGTGTGACTTTGCTGGAATAGGTATGGCCTTACTGGAGGAAGTGTGTCACTGTGGGGGCAGGCTTTGAGTTCTCATATATGCCCAGGACACCACCCAGTGTCTCAGTTGACTTCCTGTTGCCTACAAGCCAAGATGTAGGACACTAGGCTACTTCTCCAGCACCATGTCTGCCTAGACACTGCCATGTTCTACCATAATGACAATGGACTGAGCCTCTGAACTGTAAGCTGCCACCTCAATTAAATGTTTCCTTTAGAAGACTTGCTGTGGTCATGATGTCTCTTCACAGCAATAGAAACCCTAAGACAGCCTGGATGTATACATGGGCTTGTGTGTGACATTTTTGCATTAAGTACCAATGCAAGAATCTTTTCCAGTTTGCTCCCCACTCTCCATAGACATGCAGTCAATTAAATCTCACCCCACCCCTGGAAGTACTCTACATGGGGAATTCTTAGGTTTAGATTTTTCCTGTTTGGTGCTTATTTTTTTTACCAGCTCATTTTTATTGAATCTCTCCACAGAACTTTCATTTTCGTTAGAGGCATGCTTAGAGGTGGAAACAATTCTCCGTGTTCCTCTGCTCCACACATTTCACTAAATGAGGCAATTTAAAAATAAGCATCAGCATCCACAGACTGGGGACAAGTCAAAGCAAGCCACTGTGGGGCCAGGGCGGAAGTAGGAGTGCCACTGAGGTCTGAGCCACTGGCTGGCAGTGACAGTCTGCTGCAGAAGTCTTCTGGAGTGCTGGCCAGACCTTCCTGGCACCCTGTGGACCACTCACCAGAGAAGGCTGGCAGACAGCTTTTATTTCTGTACACTACCCAAATTTGAACTTTGCTGAGTCTCCAGTGAGGAAGGGGCAGTGACGCAGAGCTAGGGCAATGGCAGACCCCAGTAGCCTAGGAACGAACGCCTGGCCTTCTGCCCCGCAACCAAGTTTGATGTACAGGTGAGTCAGACACCCAAAGAATAAGTGACTGCTCTCTGTGTAGCCTTCTGAAAGAGAAGAGAAAACATGCCAATGTCACCTGTCCTCATTTATAAAATAGGGGCCCAGCTTAGTTGATGTGCCTTAAGGCACAGCTGTGATCAAATATGCATTGACTTTGGTTTGTGCTGGCTTCCCATATAAGGGGTACCAAGGCATTTTGTGATGTAAGTTCTTACCCTAGTGAATGGGCAGGTCCAGAGACCTTTGCTCTGATGACAAGTGACACCAGAGCAGGGAAAGGTTCCCATCTGTTTCGGCTGCTCTTTCTACAAATGTTTCCGGTTTACCTGTTCATCTGAAGCTGAGAGATCTTAGTGGTCTTCTTCTTGTCTATCTCTTCCCTGTGCAAATTATCCCTGGTCTTGTGCATTCATCCTTGAGGGTGCACTTAGTTTGTTACCATTCTCCTACCCAGGTGCCACCACAAGAATCCTGGCCACCTCTAGCTCACACTTGAACAGTCCCAGCAGCTTTGTACATTCACTTTTGCCCTTGCAGTCTCTTTAGGAACCATTTTGGAAAATGTTGGGTTTTGTTTGTAGTACTGGGGTGAAATTCAGGGCTTCCCACATTCTAGGTGAGTATTTTCCCAGGGAGCTACACCACTAACTTAAGATGACTGCCTCAAACAAGTTTGGGGTCTGTCCCCCCAGACTAGGTCTTCTCTGTCTCTCTTTTTTCCTTATGTCTTCTCCTTCAGGTTATAGTTGAAGAAGACTGTGTTGCTCATCTCTTATAAATTAGGTCTCCAACACTTACTATAACCCATTCTTTTTCTTGCTGACACTTAGGACAGTTCATAATGCACTTTCTTCTTATGATAGGTGCCCTTAGCTGCAAGAACAGTTACCCTCTTTCTTCATTCAAGACTCTGTTTGCCCAGCCTGACCCCTGCAGGGCTGCACCTGCCCAGAGAAGGCACCACTTCCATGTCTCCCTTAAACTCCAGCGAGTCAGCAGCTGCCTGCATCTTGGTAGGGAAATAGGGACATGGGGCAAAGGTATAGCCAACATCTACCCCAAAAAGGCACTCCCAAATGCCACAATAAGGTTCTGGAGATGTCTTACTATTCTGTAATTTGTCTAAGATTGTGTTGGCCAAAGCCAGTGATGCTAAGAGACACCCTAGCCAAGAAATCATGGCCCACCTCATGTCTGGTCTCCAAAGGGTTTGGCAGGTCTTCACGGGTGGTAAGTGTGCCCGCCAAGCCGACTCAGAAGTCTTTGTGTCTCAAAACCATTTTTTGTTTTTAATGCACTTCAACTAAAAATAGGGTAAATTCACCCTGGTACCTGAGACAAATAATTTGGCAGTTTTGAGGAAAACTGTTATGGCTAATCCTTTGGGGAGAAGAATCAGTCCCTGGGGGACACTTTGAAATTACTTTTCAAATACTGGACGCTCACCCCTTTCAGGTGTGTGGTTCATGCTCTTTATCACATGCACAGAGTTGTGCAGCTGTCACTGCAGTCAACTTTGCATCCCACCATCCTGAAGAAGAACCCTGTACCCTCGTAGCTGCCCCCAGCCCCAGCCCCCGGCCCCCGGCCCCCGGACAAGCAGTATGGAAGGACGCCATCATCTGCCACACCCAGCCTGGCTGTTTTATGATGAGGCTATTGTTAGACCAGAAAGAGTCCCAGAGTAGTGATGAATATTGTTTAACAACTTTTTCCCCACTAAAATAAGATTAGTCCCCTGAGAAGAAAAAGGATTTTGCTGAAGACATTTAGATTGCAATTCACCGCGCAGATTGCTGCCGGGAGGAGCTGCAAAAATTGTATTTTGCTGGCATTTGCTCTTTAGCCTAACAGCCTCCAGGCGGCTGTAAGGCTCTCCTGTCTTTCTGTTTTATAACCAACACAGTATCTACGGTATAGGAAAGGTAAGGGTGTGGGGACAAAGCATGTAGATACTTACTCTAAAATGTCACCTGCTGTTTTCATGGAGACAAAGACATGGCTCAAACTCCAGGAGCCTGTCTCTACTAAGACAAAACTCATGGTGACACCGAATGGTAATCATGGTAACTGTAGGTAACTCACATTGGACCATTTACTCTGAGCCTCGTTCAAGGAGCTGCCTTTATTCATTCTCTGCAGATGAGGAGACTGAATCCCAGAGAGGGTAAGGAGCTTGAATGTGTTACGGTTAGTAAGGAATAGAAATGGATTGGGGCGTGAACTCTTGAAACTCAGAACCTGGAGTACATGGATCAGATAAGGGTGGGTCCTGTGTGGTCTTCCTGTTCTAGCCTTAGCCCACCCAGGAGTGTGACCTTCCCAGCACCCTGCTAGTCACTCTGCCTTGTGACTCTCTTGATTACACCTAAGATCCCACAAGCATGGTTTCAAATAACCTCATTCTGCCCACCTTCCCCACTGTTCTGGAAGGCCTCAGAAGACAGGACCTGCCTGCAGTGTCCACTGCTGAATGTCTAGCATTGCACATGACCCACACCACAGAGGCATGTCCAGAGTAGAATATGCTTCCCTCCTTTTGAAACAGTATTACTGTGTAGAGTCAACCCTCCTGCTTCAGCCTCCTCTACGCTGGGGTTACAGGCATGCACCATCCTGCCCAGCTCTTGTGTGTTTGAATGAAAGCCAGAGTGGCGACTGCTTTCCTGGGTAAAGACAGGCTCTGTGGAGGAAGCAGCTGGGCTGGCCAAGGTAGATGATCCTTTTGGTAGGAAGGGTTGCCAGAGTGGAGAGCAGCCCTTGGATGGATGGCAAGTGTGGGCATGTGAGAGGAGGTAGACAGTGCTTCATCTTGGAGGGGTTCTATGGTGTGTCTTGAGTAGGGTTCCTCAGCCTTGGCATCGTGCCATTACTGGTTCTGGCCTGTGTAGTGGATGTCAGCAATATGCCGAGCGCTTACCTCCTGTGTTCTAGTAGTTCCACTATGATAGGTAAGATTGATTAGCAACTTGACAGGACCTAGAATCACCAAAGAGGCATGCCTGTGAGATAGTAACCAGAATGAGATAGGAAGACACATCCTATCTGTGGGAAGAACCATACCATGGTCTGGAGCAACTGACTGAATAAAAGTGAGAAATTAGCATTTGTTACTGTCTGCTTCCCAACTGTAGATACAATGTGACAGAGGCTCGAGTCCCTGCCACTGGAACTCCTGTTATGGTGCATTGTGCCCTCACACAGTGATCCAAAACAAACCTTTCTGTAAGTCCCTTTGTCAAGTATTTATCACAGCACCAATGACAGTGACTAATACAACCCACCCATTTCACATCCAGAGATGTCTAGACATTTTATGTTAAAATCATCAATGGTGTGGGTGTTAAAATGTCCTAAAATCAGCCGGGCGTTGGTGGCGCACGCCTTTAATCCCAGCACTCGGGAGGCAGAGCCAGGCGGATCTCTGTGAGTTCGAGGCCAGCCTGGGCTACCAAGTGAGCTCCAGGAAAGGCGCAAAGCTACACAGAGAAACCCTGTCTCGAAAAACCAAAAAAAAAAAAAAGAAAAAAAAAAAAAAAAAAAAAAAAAAAAATGTCCTAAAATCATCTGGTCCATTGAGTGTAGAGCCACTGGCTGGACCTGTGGTAGATATCCCAGTTCCCCAGTGTCAGAATGAGCCAGGGCCCGGTGGCATCTCCACTCATCCTTGCTGTCATCAGGTATTTGCTACCTGCCAGCCTCAAGACAGGCCTAAATGACACGTGTGTTCTGGAGAGAGAAGCAGATAGGAGCCTGAGTCAGAGCAGCAACGCTCATGGGGTGAGGAGTGATGGGGGAAGGCTTGGGAACAGCACAGTGGCAGCCGCAATCTGGGTGGACTGGAGTAGAGGATTTGCAGAGTTGTTTTTGAAGGAACAGCAGAGAGCCGACCCCAGGGGGTTGTGGTACAGGACAGGAAGACTGGGGCAGGTGATGGAGAAAAGGAATGCTGCAGCTTGACTGCCTGTGTGAGCTTAAAGACCTGATCCCAAGACTAAGGGACTGTAGATGATGGAGGCGGAACTTAGAGGACTCCGGGGAGGAACCAGGATGAGTAAAACACATGAATTGTGAGTGAAACGCATGAACTGTAGAAATGTACAAATTCAACATTTAAGCATTCGCAGAAAAATAAACCTACCTACTATGCTCTGCCCATTTTAAAGTCAATTCTTTAGCTGTCTAGTCATGTGTTATTTTGAGTTTGCTAAATTAACAGAAACCAACACCTTGAATTCTTAAATCCTTGTACCTTGTGATGATGTGAGGCCGTCCTGCCCGAGGCCTCTTAGTCAGACTGCTCGGCCAGGGTTTGATGCCCTGTGTTGTGTTTAACCAAACTCAACTTAGAAAGTATGGTGGTGTGAAATGAAAATGGCTCCATCAGCTCAGAGGGAGCGGCACTGTTAGGAGCTGTGGCCTTGTTGGAGGAGGTGTGTCACTGTGAGGTCTCAGAAGTTCAAGCCAGGCCCAGTGTCACTCCCACTTCCTGTTGCCTGGGGATCCGCATGTAGAACTCTCAGCTACCTCTCCAGCACCATGTCTGCCTGCATGCTGCCATGTTTTCTGCCATGATGATAATGGACTAAACCTCTGAACTGTAAGCCAACCCCAATTAAATGTTTTCCTTTATAAGAGTAGCCATGGTTATGGTGTCTCTTCACAGCAATGAAAACCCTAACTAAGACAGAAAGTGTGATTTATTTTTTCCCCTTTGTAAAAATTAAGAGATCTGTTTATCCATTCTTTTTTACCTTTAGTTATTTGAGGCTCTTTTTAAGTAGCATATCATGAGTGTATACATTATTACAGCATCAGGCATTAATGACACAGTGTCATTCTTTAGCCTTTTCCTAGTCGTGGGATGAGAACAGTGATTTCTTTGCTTTGGGGGCTGAATTTCTTATAGTCAGTGACTAGCAGGCAATAGCAAAAGAATCTATAATGTTTCTAATTTTAAGAATATATTAAAAGTCAGCTTCCACCAACAATGGACAAATATACCCAAATGGTAATAAAAGTGAACACAAGGAAATATATTGGCAGAAACAAATCAAGAAGAAATTTATTTTGTGGTACAGAAAGTGCAAACTGTACAGAGAATTGCAGTTTGAATGTCTATCTTTCAGCAGGATTTAGCACATAAACAGTCTCATAGGAAGGCTTAATAGAGAGGCAGTGTGTGAATTCCTACAGGCTTTTAAGATTCGTCCTGGTTTCAAGTTACTGCCTTGCACCTGATTAAACAGCTAAAAAATCTCAGAGGCTTTTTCTGTGAGTAGTTTATTATCTCCCAAGATCCACTATTAATTCCTTAATTTTGCAAGATGGTTGCCATGATAGTCTTTTATCAGGCAGCAGAAATCAGACTTAGCCAGACCTTGTAACTATGTGCAACAGATGGATTGGGTTGATAAGGCAAAGCTTTTTCTTTAAAAAATACTTTTAAATTAAAAGTTTGATTTAGAAATTGGTGGCAACCTTGAGGTATGGGCTTGTGACTTTTGTGTAATGTCAGCTGTGTGACTACCTGATCCCGCACTGGGGTGGATAGGACATTTGAACCTGCTTTTACTCCTTGTATGTGTTCTGGGTCTGCTCTTTCTCACCTTGAGCAAAGTAGAAGGGTTTCCATAGATGGGAGCCCAGTGGTGAATTGGCTGTGTGTGGGCTAGAACAAGTTTGAGGGCATGTAGAAGGATCACATAGTTGCAGCCAATCCTTGGAATGTGTCATATGAGCACAGTGTGGCCAATTTTCTAAGAGAATTCAGAAATCCAGGCGTGCATACCTTTGCATACATACATGTATGTATGTATATAAATTTAAAATGTTGGCAACAGATTTCAAATTTTATAAATAGTGTGTAGGTCCAACGGAACACATCTGCTGGCCAGACCTTGAGTTTGGCAGACTAAAGGAGCTCTCCAATTAACAGCCTCAGAAACTGTGTCTGGGCAGCAGTCGTACCCTGAGTCAGCCCCACGCTGTTGGCAGCGACTGTGGGCATCACAGACTACTGGGAGATGGTGCTGGGCCTCAGCAGCCTTAGTTTATGCGTCCATCTCCTTTACTGAGTCACTCTGTTTGAAGGGAACTTTTTGGAGACAAAATGTCTATATGGAGAGCAACGACTTTTGGGCAGCTAAGTTTGTGCATCTCTCCAGCCAGAGAAACTCAAGGGCTCTTGGGCAGAAGGTGTTCACTGTGTGAACTCCAGTCCTGAAAATACTAGCTGTCACTCAGCATCACACCTTGGTTGAATGAAAAAAAACTGGCTAAGTCAATTTTTAGAAACTTGTCATAGCTCAGGTAGCCTTTGTGGCCAAGCTTTCCAGCTTCCTGTGGATGGGCCAAAATAAATGGGCTTAAATCTGTTCAGTACTAGAAAGTCAGTAGCAAACTTGAATTTAACTGATTAAGTGCATGAGAAGCCAGGCCTGGGTTTTTGTTTGTTTGCTTGCTTATTTTTGTTTTGCTTGAGATAATGTCTTGTATGGCCTAGGCTGGCCTTGAGCTGTATGTAGCTGAGGCTAACCTTGAATATCTCATCCCAGGGCAGGGTTACAGCTGTGTGCCACCACCTAGCCCAGAGCTTTATATTAGTGTGTATGGCTGACTCGGCTGTGCCCCCCTGATCCTGCCTCCTGGAATCCTTACCTGTGGGATTATGGTCCCCTGTCCTTGGTGTTGGCTGCTCTAGCAACTACATTGTGATAAAGAGCTCCCCAGAAGCAACACCGGTAGGGGGGTGTCACGTCCAGGGCTGTGTCGTGTACAATTATAATATGCTATTGCCAGCAGATTCTTTCCCCCAATGGCTTTGATAATGCAAGTTCTCATGCTGTGAGCCGCCAAGGAGCCAGGGATGGCCCTGCAGCAAAGCTAGTTAATTCATATGCTCAAGTCCACTTGCCACAGGGCCTGCAGCTTGGAGGTAGAATTGCTCTCGTGAGTTCTCAGCTGAGAGCTCCACACTGGCCAACACCCTATTTGCTGCTTATGAGGGGCTCCGACCACAGGGCAGACTGAGCAGAGCTTGATTCCTGACCCCTAGTGACTATGAGATGTGTGCTGTCTTAAGCTTCTGCATTTCTGGTAATTTGCCACCTAGCAATAGAAAGCTAATTGAATTTGTTGACAAGCAGGCCGGAGAGATGGTTCAGGAGATAAGCACTGTCTGTGTAAGTGTGAAAACATGAATCTGAATCCTCAAGTCCATGTAAAGCTGGTACCTGGGTCTATAATCACAGCACTTCTATAGAGTCATGGGAGGCAGAGAGAAGAATCCTCAGTAGCCCTTTCCCCCCGAGTTATAGAACAGAAAAAGAACAGAGTCCCTGTCTGAAGATAGCAGGCAAGGACTTGAGTTTGTCCTTTGACCTCTACACACACTGCAGCACACTTAAGCCTGTACATACACACATGAATACAATACACGTACTCATCATACGCAGTTGAGATTAAAAAATTACATTCATTATGGACATTGTTATTCATGGCTGTCTTATGTGTTTCAATTAAACAAATATGTGCTTTATTATGATTTAATGCTAAATGTTCTGTACATTTTTCCAGAGCTTTATATCAAATATTTGTAAGGACTATATATCTTTGTTTTGATGCTCTCTTAGTGTTGTGTACTATTATTTTAAGACGTGTTACATTTGTTTATCCTGCAGAACATTTGTTTAATAATGCAAAGATGTGTTGCATTCTTTTATGTTGCATTTGTTTAATGCTATGAAGCTGTGTTGCTGTGCCTGTCTAATACATCTGATTGGGCTAATAAGAAGCTGAACAGCCAGTAGCTAGGCAGGAGAAATGATAGGTGGGACCGGCAGGCAGAGAAGAAGTAGAAGGAAAGCAAGAGAGATCAAGGAGCAAGAAAAGAAAGGGACAGCCACACAGCCAGCCATGGAGTAGGAGTGAAAGTAAGATACACAGAAGTAAGAAAAGGAAAAGGCACAGAGGCAAAAGGTAGATGGGATAATTTAAAGTTAGAAAAGCTGGCCAAAAATAAGCCAAGTTAAGGCCAGGCATTTATAAGAAATAATAAGTCTCCATATGTATTTATTTGGGAGCTGGGTGGCATGCCCCCAAAGAGTAAAGAGTGAAAAACAACCAACTACATCTTAGTTCGGGTTTCAGTTGCTGTGGAGAGACACCATGACCATGGCAACTCTTATAAAAGAAAATATTTAGTTGGGGTGGCAGCTTACAATTTCAGAGGTTCAGTCCATGGTGGGATATGGCAGTGTGCAGGCAGACATGGTGCTGAAGAAGCAGCTGAGAGTTCTACATCTTGATCCATAGGCAGCAGGAACTGAACTGTGACACCAGGTGTAGCTTGAGCATACATAAGACCTCAAACCCCCTCTCCCGTGGCACATTTCCTTCAACAAGGCCACACCTCTGAACAGAGCCACTCCCTTTCAGGACCATTTTCTTTTAAACTCCCACAGGTGCCATCTGGGTCAGATCTGAGGCTTTCTTAAGCAGCATTGTGTTCTATCACACAGACTTAGTCTCAAAGTTGACCACATTCTCATCATAGTCATCAGTTAGAACTCCTGCCTGCATTCTCCCACAAGAAAAATCATGCCTCTCTCTGTGCTCCTGTGAGGTGCACATGTCCTTGGTTATGGCTGGTTTCACTGTGCATCACTGTGTCATGTAAGAGCTAAGTGTTAGAACTAGGACCAGTGAGACAGCTGAGTGAGCAAAGGTTCTTGCCTCCAAGTTAGTGACCTGTGTTTGGTTCCTGAGACTCACATTGTGGAAGGTTGTCCTGTGACCTTGTCATACAAACTCACATGTGCCCTCTTCCAAAAATAAGTAAAAAGATATAATAAAGTATTAGAACTCGCTAGTCACTAAAGAATTCTTCAATTAAGCTCTTACCATTCACATAATCTTGGGTTGATTTTGAAAAGCAATTTCAAATGTGATAATTGTGACAATACTAAGAAATGTTTAGGACCAAATACCTAAGCTAAATAGAATCAGGAACAAAAAGAAAATGAGCAGAAAAAGAAACAACCCCAAATATGCAACAGTTAAAAATCAAAAGGCCTCCTCAGAGTGGTGTTTCAGTGCAGGGGAGCTGAAGACTCCATGTCTGTCACTTCCCCAGGACACTGGAGTCTGCTACCAGCTATTCTCAGATGTCAGTGAGTGCAGGGGTCATTGGGAGGTTTGACTGGCTTGGCCCCACTTCCTGCTGATGTTGCTGGACCCCAGTACATCACAGTGAGCCCGGAAGACCTCTTTACTTGCACAATATTCACTGTTGCCAGCATCTCTTTCTCCTCCCTCCAGCCTCCATTTCCAGGCAGTTCTTAATTAGACTTGTCAGGCATTTACCCTCTAAGAGGACAGTTTTTTAGGAAAAGTTAGGGGCATATGGGGTCTCTGTGCATGTGTTTTTCAGTAATGACAGAAACTCTGATTGTAAATCAACCAATTCATAAATGGGTCTCAGATTAATGAATTGCCATGGCTTGAACTGCTATGACAGTGCTTCCAGAGGGTCTTGAGAAGCTGGGCTTTCCTGGGGTGGGAAGCAGATAGTAGCTTTGCTTTAGAAAGGGTGCCATACAGGTCATCCTACAGGTATTCTGGGATAAGCCTGCACTTTGGAATTCATCTTCATCTTGTAAAAAGCTGCCCTCTGAGAGATGAAAGAGATGGGCCCACAGAATAGCCCTCCTTCCAGGACAAACTTTCTATAGTCCCACATAATTCAGCCTGTCCTTTATATATTTACAAACTTGCTCTTACTGTGGTGTGTGTGTGGGGGGGGGGCACCTGTGTGTCAACTGTGTAACTGAAGGTTAGAGGACAACTTTTGTGAGTCCATTCTGTTCCACTGTAGAATAAGGGTATTGAATTCATGTTATCAGGCTTATGTAGCAAGGGCTTTTATCTTGGCTGTCTCTTGCCATCATCTTTTTAAATACAAATACCTACCATGTAGCCCAGAGTGGCCTCCAATTCCAGCTCCTTTTGGTTCCATGCTCAAGTGTCAGGTTTGCACACATCTGTCATCACACAGTTGGACTGTTTGACCTTGATTCACATTAAGGTGATACTAAAGACCATTAGCCCCTGAGCAAACCCCTAAAAGATGCTTTGCAAGTGCAGCACCCTGAGCCAACATCCACTTTATTAGATAGACACAGTAGGTGTGTATTGAATGTGCAGAACTTCATTTTCTTTATCTGGAAGGAGAATGTCTGCAAAGCTTTGACTACAAAGCTGATTAACTCACTAGTTCAGTGACATGGACAGTTTGCAATGTTGCAAGTTCAGAGCTAAATTATCTTGGGTTGTCTTTAGCCCACTTAGGAGTCGTTTATTCCCTTCCTGTGTATGTGACCTAATACCTTTGTGGCCACGAGTTAAATCATTTGGGATGGACAGAGCAATAGCTTCTAGCAGTGCAAAGGCTTAGAATGGCGTCATAGAGTGTCTGAGCCCTGTGACTGAGCTGTGACTGCCTACCTGATGTTTCCACCAACATACTCGAAGAATGTCTTGATTTATGATTGCCTATGTTCTTTTATTTAAAGCTTCATGAAACTGTTTCCATGTTGGAAATGGAATTTGGAGTCACTTGAATCTGTGTTCCTGGACATGGTCACATGGTCTCATATTTGACTCCAGAATAAACTCTTTTCTCCCTTTTGAGGTGAAAGCTGTATTTTTGAATCGACAAGTCGAATCTCTTTATTTTGGGCTTCATCATCATAAAATTGACACTCTTAAGTTTTTACTAAGTAACATGTAATGAAAGATTTATATTAATAGAGCCAAGGACTATTGACTTTTTGAGGTTCTTGGCTGTTTGTCATGGGAAACCACTTATTAAAATGTTTGCTGCAGGAAACTTTCTGAACTGTGGCAGCAGGTTGATTTACTCTGTGACCTTGGGTGCCACTCACCCCCTGGATCTGTTTCTGATTAATTTATATGTTTTAAATAGCTCTGCAGAGGGCCTCAGAAATCAGAACATAGCTAAAAGCAGTCAGCGGCATACAAAGGTTACTACTGAAATAATAGGAAAATGTTACTAACAGTTAATTTTAAAAACACAAAGCAGCATCTAGTAGGGTTTTGTTGTTTCTTATTTCTTTTTCTATTTATGAAGTGTATTCAGCTCTTCAGGAAGAGTCTTTCCCTTTGACTCTGTCACCAGCCTGATCTGTAGTCATCTATTGCCATCAACAAACTACCCTGAACCTCGGCAGTGTGAAGTAGCAAGCCTGAATTGTCACAGAGTCCCCTTTGGGTACATCATTGCTGGGTTCTGCTGCCACAGACTCTCCTAAGGCTCCAGTTAAGGCTCTGCTCTTATCCGAAAGCTCAGTAATGGACATCTCTCTTTCTGGTCACATACAGGGCCATTTGCAAGATGCAGTTCTTTCTGGGATGTTGACCAGACTCTTCCTTCTGTTCCTTGCCATGTTAGCCACCCCATAGGGCAGTTTACTATATGACGACTTTTGTTTTGTTTTCTTCGTAGACAAAAATCTCTCTCTATAGCCGCTGGCTGACCTGGAATGTGTCTCCATCTTCTGAGTACTAGGATTAAACATGCACTTCTGCACATAGCTTGATATGACAGCTTTTGACTATGGAACAAGGAAAGGAGAGGGATGAAGATCACGGTCTTCTTCCACCCTTTATCTGAAGGGACATATTGCTAACTGTATTCTGTTTATTGGAAGCAGGTACAGTCCATACCCAAGATTACAAAGGATGTGAATACTATCAGGCAATACCTTTGGGGACCACCTTGGTCTTTCTATCACACACAGTAAAGGCTGAATAAATATGAGTTGAATCCTTCAGTAGAGCTTGCTCTCTGTCCTGTACTGTGAGATGCACACCACTCCTTGCTTGTAATGAGCTTAGGTTGGTTGTGAGTAGACTTAACAGCCATGTTATAATATAGATCAAGGACTCATGGGTTAACATGCAGGTACCCTTTGTTCTGCAAGTTTGGTGACTTTATAATGTGTTATATTCTTGCAATTTGCCAACAGTAGATACTAATTTTTCTCACCACCCCCACACAAAGGTTGAGGTGATAGATATGTTAATTGTTTGGTTCTGGTAATTATTTCACCATTTGCATGTATAACAATTGTGTGTGTGTGTGCTATTGTTTTTTTTGTTGTTTTTTTTTTTGTCAGTTCTACCTCATTTAGACTAGAAAAAATAAAATTCCAATGTTCACTCTCAGGGTGCTGATACCCAATTGCCTTTGAATTTTAGCTTTGATTTTTTTCCTTCCTTTTTTCCCTTTCACATTGATCTATTCATTTCAAGATTTCAAGACTTTATTCCTGGCGCCACATCTCCCACCACATAGCCAGAGTTTTGAACGCCAAGTTTTATAATTAAAATTCTGTTGCATTCCCCCAAAACAGCACAAATGGTGCCATTAAGCCTGGAAGAAAAGATTCGTAAGCACTTTACCTAGTAATTTAAATATAACACTCTGGCAGCATTGGTTTTGGGTATTTTTAATTCTAATTAGAACACTATTACTGAACATTAATATCTCCTGCACTGTGCTCCGTTGTGGTCTCTGGTTCATTTTGGATATCTAGCTTTTAAACAAACAGCTTGGGTACGTGACTATAGCAACCCACATGGTGTCCTGTGGCCTTTGGGAATCACTAGATGTCCAGTGTAATTAGTGTAAATCAAAATCCTCTAGATAGTGACAGGGAAATGGTATGTTTGGACAGCACCGTATCAAAATGACCTATTTAATTTAAGAAAAATATTGTTTCCACTTGCATGCTAACCTGAATGCTGTCACTGACAGATTTTCTATCACCCTTCCCCACCTTTTTTTTTTTCTTAGAAAAGGAAAGGGAATGGAAAGGCCCATTCTACTTCATCCAAGGTGCAGACCCCCAGTTTGGGCTGATGAAGGCCTGGTCCACTGGGGATTGTGACAATGGCGGAGATGAGTGGGGGCAGGAGATGCGTCTCACTGAGCAAGCTGTTGAGGCCATCAACAAACTGAACCCAAAACCCAAATTCTTTGTTCTTTGTGGAGACCTCATCCATGCCATGCCAGGTAAGCTTTGGGTTGTCATGGGTAATCTTTTCTTCTTGAGTTAATCCTGACCAAGTGTAGGCAGGAAAAGTAGATTTTCCTCCAAAGACATCTCTGTTTGGTGTTGTTCTTACTCTTCAAAGTAGTTGTGATATCATTAAATATCAGAAAGAGCATACTCGCTTTATATTTAGAACTTGGCAAGATTAACAACAGTAATTAGGCCTGGTTACAGTTCTGGTGATCCAAGCTTAGTAGGAAAATACACCCCTATGTCACCTCGCTATGTTTCCAGGGGCAAACATTACAACTTCCACACACCATGTCTGTAATTTTTAACTCTAATCTGTAACTATAAGCTGGTCCCGTCTTTAGCTGTCTCTCTTTAGATTTTTATTTATGTGTATGGGTGTTTTGCCTTCGTGTATGTATGTGCACTGTGTGTGCAGTACCTGCACAAACCAGAAGAGGCATAAGAGCCTCTCAAACTGGAGTTCCAAACTTTTGTGAGCTACATGTGGCTGCTAGGAATTGAACCTAGGTGCTTTGCAAGAGCAGCCAGTGCTCTTAACCACAGAGCCACCTCTCTAACCCTACTTGCTTTGCTTCTTACACTTTTATTTCTCCCATGTGTGGTTGCTTTAGGTATATCTGGGTCCAGGGCTCAGAAGTTGTTATCTGATTTTGATCTCTCCATCTCTCAGCTGTGCTTTCCTCTTAGTTGACTTCATTTGCAGTCAGGCTCTCTAGATAGTGGCTATAAACCTAGGGAGTTCTAGGGTCATAGAAATCACAACAGAAACAAAGTGACCTATTTTGGATGGTCCAGTCAGAGTCACAGACCACATTTACCTGACTTACATGTGCCCAAAGCTAAATTGTGAGGTTAGCTCTACTACAGCCATGTGGTCTGAAGAATGGGGTGGTTTTCCTAAAGAAAAGTAAGATGCTGGGCCTTGAGCATCTCTGTTCGTGTGGCCTGCTGCTTTTACCATGTGTTCTGATCTTTTCTATTGCTTTGTTCACAGGAGGAGAAGGGGAGGGCAAGAAGGAAGAGCAAAGGAGCAAGTGAGGAGGAGAACAGGGAGAAGCAGTGCTTGGAAATTTCTGGAACTCTCTTCCTTCTCTCCAACACTGAGTAGCCTTCTGTCTCAGATAGGCCTTCAACCCAGTGATTAAATGTAAGCAAGTAGACAGTGGCCCTTGCCATCAGAGGCAGAGGTAGCTGCCATGGCCTGTTCCCCTTCCCTGCCCGTCTCTCTTGCTATAATAGAAGTGACTTGAAGACCAGGGCAGAAATCATGAGCAGTGCCTGGGGATATCTGCATTTGTCTAACTTTACTTATATTAACTGCTCCAGAAGCTGAGATGCTTTGCAAAAAACTGGGCACATTGCAGTGATCAGTATCCAGCTCCTACTGTCTGGCCACCTGTGTGTCCAGAACTAAACTCAGAGTGAAGATGTGATGGAAAAGGAGCAGAGCTGGAGCTGTTTGTTTTGTTTTGTTTTGTTTTGTTTTGTTTTGTTTTGTTTTAACATTCATGGGGAACAACAAGCAGGGAAAATTCTCAGGAGTGTCCTTGTCTCTGTTCACTGGTGTCTTACACAAAGTCATGCGTATGGCCATGTCCACATTGATGACTCCTGGACTGGGCCTATAAAAAACTAACAGAAAGAGAGAACAGAAGACTGTCACCTCAGTTAGAACCCAGGAGCCTGGGCTACCAGCTCCCTGCCCACTTGTGATGAAGTAGGTGGGAGGAGACAATGCCCTTACCTCAGGCTCTCAGTTTTTGAGCCAAGAATCCACAAAAACAGCAAGAATGTAAAACCACAACACAGCCTGGGGCTGCATAGTAGCTAGAAAGCAGAGCTGAGCAATGGGGAGATCCAGACCCTGTAACAACTTTGAAGTTTCTGCATCCAGACACATGGCATGGGGACAGCAGCACCCTCCCTACCTGTACAATAGAGCTGACCATCTGGGCAGCTCCATACAGAAATATATTTGTGAAAATAGTCCTTTGTTTTGTAGTGAAGTTAAATACTAGCTACTCATAAACTTGACCTTTTTTTTTAATGACTTATGGCCAAAGGTTCACAGGTGTTAAGATACTACAATGTAGAAATAGCTATTGGCCTTAGCTTCTGACATACTAAGGCAAACTAAGGTGATGGATTCATTGACCCAGCACATTATTGTTATTTCTAAATGGTCTGCTTTGCAGTTAGCTGGTATCTTCAGGGTGATAGGGCCCCATGTGCCATCAGCTTGGTATTGTTGTTCTGGACCGCATGGTGGGCAAAGGTCTGGTTCTATTGACCCTTGAACATGACACAAAACTAGCATTTTTCTGTTCAGTAGCTTCAGGGTATCATGAGACTCCCTGGAATTATATAATATGTCCCCGTGGATGTTTACCAACTTGTTCTGAATTATGTTAATATATTCAGTCACATTTCAAAATCAGATGTAAAATGAAAGCTTTTCTTGCAATTGCATTTCTTCTTAAATAGAATATACTGAATACAAATAAATGAAAAGATACATTTTTATGATCAATCCTAACCATTGGTCAGAAAATCTTAAAATGTGAGCCTGCAAACTCCTGAACATACACTTTATATCCAAGGTGACTGGATCAGAAGTCATAATCTCCTCTGAAGATGTGGGCTGTGTTGAGGGGTTTTAGCTGAGCCAGATAGAGGACTTTACCTGTTTTTTAATATTTTGCCTGAGATTAAACAGAATGTTTTAAAGCTAGTTACAATTTTTTAATATGCAGTAAGTTGCTTCCCTCATTTAGCACGTATGCCAGGGCTGACTAGAAAAGTAATTATTTGCTTTGACTGCTTAGCACATTGTTAATGACCAAATGCATATATTAATAAGCAAATAAAATCAGAAGGCATGCTTTTAATTCTACCATAAATAGCATCTTGGGTCAAGTAGATATTAACTCAAAATGAAGCAAAAGAACTTTCCAAATAATGTTTTTTTTAGTGAAAGTAATAATATCCTTTTTCATTGTAACTATCCACTGTAATATTCATTCATCCACAAATATTCATTGAGTGCAGAGTAAGTGCCAATTACAGCCCTGGTCACTGTGGGTATAATAGTGGAAATGAGAGATCAAGGCCTTTCGCAGAGCTGAGAGTTGATGCATAGGTGGTGGGAGGCATCACTGTGCCAAGGCTCCAGCTTGGTTTTGGACAAACATGCCTTCATTTTACAGGTACACTTAGGATTTTTAAGTGGCTTTTTATTTGCTATTATACCTTCTCTGTGAGATTAACCACATTAAAAGTGGCAAATTAAGATCTTGTATATGTTCCTGAGACCATTGATTTCCAGTCCTTCAGCTCTCAAGCGCAGGGTGACTTTTGTAGGCCCTCCTGACACTGATTCATCGACCCACCGAGAGTGTCCCCAGGAGCCTTGTTAGAGGCCAGCAGTTTCATGTGGATGACCAGTCAGAATGCGATGGTGTAATTATGGAATGAGAGATTCCAGTGAGCCTCTTGTGTTTTACTAACCATGTGTTCATCCCTGTGTATTTGGACTGCTGTAACTCCATGAAACGGACAATACAGGCTGATTCTTCCCTTACATAAAGTGTCTTAGAAGAGTTCTTGTATGTTACCTCTGCCTAAGCAACTGTGGCATGCTTGAGTTTCTAGTGAGCATTAGCCTCAGGAGCTTCCGTTCTGTAAAGGGAGGCAATGTTCCCATCATTCATCTTCTGTAGCTGCTGAAACAATGCACACTCACTCAGACAGATCTGGAGACACAAAGTGCAATAGGAATCTGTAGGGCTGTGCTCCTGGGAAGCCTCTCCCATCTAGAAGCTGCGTGCATTTCTTGGCTTGTTGTACATCTACAAAGCCTATAGCCTTGTGTCTTCTCTGGCCTCTGCTCCAGCTTCTGGGATGCTCCTCCATCTGACTGGCCTCCCTCCCTCCCTCTGATACTGATCATTGTGATTGCATTGGGCCTACCTGATAGCCTAGAGTAGAGTAACCTCTCAGTCTGCAGAGTCTCCTTTGCCATGGCAGATAAGGTACTTACAAGTACTGGGAGTTAGCATGTGGACATCTCAGAGCGGGCTTTATTCAGGCCACCATAGATGACTTGTGCTGAGTGAAATCCAAGGTCTATAACTGGCCATTGTCGGTGCTGCCAGCTCACCTGCTTAGAACAGCAATGCAAAACAGATGCAATCGTTATGCGGTTTCCATTTTTGCTGGCAGGGTAACTGGCTCAGACCAAGGAAGTGCCTTCTCCTAAGGCCTCGTAGCCTAAATGTGGTGGACTCGCTTCCTTTCTAGACCTCCTGTACTTCCCACATAAGGTTTTAATAGTTACTATTAAAAAATGTGGCCCAGAAAATGACCAGAGCCTCCTGGAAATGAAGCATTTCTGCCCCAGACATAAAGATCTAGCAGGTCTTTATTAGTCACCAGATGAACCTTACAGACAATAAGGCTTGAGGTGCATAGGCTTACCAGACTAGAATGCATAGGCCCAGTGTGTTCTGCTTTTCATGTATTATATATAAAATACTTGTGTGCCTGCCAGGAGCCAGTGAGAATTCCCTTCAAGTGTTATCAATGATGGCATTTAAGCAAGAGAACCATCATTCCTTTATTCGTTTACTCAGGTTTCAGAGGAATGCTTTTGAATGTGTAGGTTTTGTTTTACTCCTTAGATACTCTGAGTAACTAAAGCAGGATGATCTCTCCTATAGAAAACACCCACAGCAGCATGTTAGCAAAGTGCCTTGGAAAACAGGCACACCCATTTTCTTTAACTGGATTTGTACATAGATAGCCAGGACTGGGTTTTTTATTTGGATCGCGTACATGCAACAGAACTCGTTATCTGTCATTCCAACACTCAGGAAGGAGGCTCTGAAAATTAAGACTGTTTTTCTTAAATTTAAATTTACTTGACTGGTAACAAAACTGCCCTGAATAGACTATTCCTAGTCTTTATCTAATGGGATACTCCCACATTTGTTAGTAGAGAATTCCCGGGCTGTAGTGAGTTGTTCTCAAGCTCTTGCTTTGTTAGTACATATTCTGTCCTCTCTGTTCCCCTTCCAAAGTTTGTAAAAATCCAGTTTTAAACAAGACCCAGCCCAGAAGGTTTTGCATAAGAATTTGTGGATCTGCAGAATAGATGCTTGCAACTTACAAAACCACTTCATCCCTAGAAACAAAAGCTTCTTTCCTGTTCCAGCTTGTGTGATTCCTCAAGTTAATTACATGGCAAATATTTCTGTTGGGACCAAAGGGCCTCAGTGTAAAACTGAAATTGACTCCAGAGATGAGGGGAGCAGATGGAGGAGAGGGTGTGCACAGAGGTGGGGTTTGTTCTTAGGTGGAGACGTCTTTATGGGAGAGAAGGGCCGAGCTTCAGCAGAAATGACGGCAGAGGCTGGAGAGGGCCACTCAGTGGCCAGGTATTGAGGAATGGGTGTCACCATGGGAGTTTGATTAGATACACTGATAAATGGGATTATGTTTTTCCTTCAGGTAAAAGGCCTGAACAGATCAGAAAAGTAAACTTTCTTCTGGCATGATAGCCTTCACCTTAAATTGGGTGCAAAGGGGTGGGCTAACGTCCAAATAAAAGTTGTCACCACCCTATAAACATGCAGACACTTTCCCCCACTTGGTGGCTTCTACTTCTATGAAGAATGAATAAGTTGGGAAAGGAAGGCATTGAGCAAAGATGGAATGTATTGGTGTTCTGGGATCTAGGCAAGGAGTAGAGCCATTTGTCTTCCTCTTGCTTACATAGTCCAAGAGGTTGATGTTCATTTTTCCCAGGCCAGGCAAACATGTGAACAAAATTCTGGTACAAAACAGACTCTGATAAGCAAAGCCTCAGAGGCATAATTTTAAAACCAAAGCCAGGATTAAGGCTCTGGCCGGCAAAGGGCCTTATCTCAGCCCCCATACATCATCAAGTTCACCTTCCCCAAAGCTTAGTTCTAAGATCCTAGGGGCAGTGTGCATGTGAGGGGTATGTGGGGTTATTGAATGCTGGACATGGGGAGGGAATGCATGTCAGATGATCCTGTGTCTGCCTCCCAGGGTCTTAGCAAGTGACTGCACCCTATTACACATTTCTAGAATAGATGAAGTTTAATTTGACAAATCCATTCTCAGTGCCTATTCTATACCAGACTGTGTTCTAGATGCTTCTGCTGTCAGTGATGAAATGGATGAACCTGTTTAACCCAGAAGTAAAGGATAAGTATAGAGAGAGACTTGGAATTCATTCATTTATTCTCTCTCTCTCTCTCTCTCTCTCTCTCTCTCTCTCTCTCTCTCTCTGCCACTTTACTCTCTTGAAGGATTCGAGCTAGAATAGATCTGGGCCTTTTATTCACTTTTAAATTGTGCAAGCAATGTGTGAATAGGCTAGGCTGCCTTTGCCAAGACTGAAAACCATGACTCCCTTCCCCAAGTTCTTGACCTGGAGTCACTGTAGTTCCAAGTGTGTATGTGTGCAGCAGCCTTTTCTGAAGTCTGAACACGGTTACACATTGTTCTGTGGTTTATTTCTTCCCCTTCCAGTGTCTGAGCATCCTTCTGTGTTGTCGTGTACAGACTGTCACACTTGAGACCCTTCCCTCCTGGTCACACTAGTGGAGGTAATCTCCCTGAGATAATTGAGAGTGGGAGGTGACCTGAGTACTGCTGGAAAGACCCTCAGCTCTGCTCCAGTGCAGTCAGTGTGCCTGCCTTCACCAGCCACTCTTCTTTGTGCTTCCCTGAGGACCTCTCTGGGGACGGGACTGACCAGCACTCTTCTTCCATGTGATCCTTTTATGTAACCAACAGCCTCAGCCCCTGTGACACAGGTGGACGAGTTCTGCACACCACATCGCGGAAAGTTTCCACTGCGTGGAAGCCCTTGTGTCCATCATGAGGTGGCTCTTGTTGTTAAGAAACTCCAGTTACCACACATTCATTTCCTCCACTCTGTAATTAGCCTTGCATTTTTATTTTTAAGTGTGTACTCCAAGAAACGCCAAGATTTAAAGACAATTTACAGTACAGCTTCATATACAGAAACAAAGGGATTTATTTGCTTGCAAGGGTATGATGCCTCAGTCAAAACATCAGCAGGCTTGGGGATGGGGAATGAGTGGGGCTGTCTACATTCATTTTTATGCCAAGAAGCGACCAGAGGGCAATCAGCTCAGCCCCTTGGCTCCCTCACTCCTTCACATCCATTATAAGCCCCAGGAAAGCGTCCAAGCAATCAGGGACAATACTTCCCTCTGCTAAGGTTGATTAAAAGAGGTTTGAACTAATTTACCTAATATTACTAATTGGGGGCCGCGGGGCCTCAGCTGCATGGCTGTTTCTGATTAGGTGTGTGACTGTGCTTCCACCCCTGCCATCGTCCCACATGTGCACATGGCTGCTGGAATGGTGTCAGCTCTCCGTTCCCTGTCAGGGCACCTTAGCGCTGCCTGTGCCTGGGGACTCTTTTGGTAGATTGACAAAGTCCCTGGACCACATCACATAGTAATGTTTTTAAATACAGGTTTCCAACAAAACGATTAATATTGAAATATAATCATCCAAACACTATTGCATAATCCGATTGGGTGGTATGCATGCTTCTTTGTTGATCTGTTATCTGACATCGGACAGCATGGTTAATAACTCTGAGTTTTATAGTGGTAGTGCATGGGCAGCAGCTGAAGTGTGATGGGACATCTGTGTGCTTTCTGACACTAAAGTCAGAGTCCTTGCTGCCCCCATGAGCCGCTGCTAACTCTGTGATGGAAGGGGTGCTTCATCAGCATGAGTTTATGGGAATCTTGTTTTCTCTCATCTTAAATCCCCACCCCACCTCTGCAGTACCTAGGGCCCAGATTAAGAGCCTGTATCCCCCTCCCACAAGAGCACATTCCTCTTGTTCTCTCTCAGAGCTGCTGCTTCATAGTGAAAGTGTGAACATTATTTACTAGCCAATGTGCAGACTCAGTGGAGAAACTTGACTTTTAATTAAAACTCGCTTAATTGTAGCTAGGAAAAGATGGACATTTGATTATTTTTTTAATATCTCTTTCATTTATGTAAAAACTTTTCATTTTACATACCAACCACAGTTCCCCTCATCCCCTTGGCCTCACTCCCCATCCACTTCTCACAGGGGGTGAGGCCTCCCTTGGGGAGTCAACACAGACTGGCATACCAAGTTGGGGCAGGACCAAGCCCCTCCCCCCTGCATCAAGGCTGTGCAAGGCATCCACCATAGGGAATGGGCTGCAGAAAGCCAGTTCATGTACCCAGGATAAGTCCTGGTCCCACTGCCAGGGCCCCACAAACAGATCAAGCCACACAACTGTCACCACATTGAGAGCCTAGTTTAGTCCCATGCAGGCTCCCCAGCTGTCTGTCTAGAGTCTGTGAGCTCCCTCAACATGGGTCAGCTGTCTGTGTGGTTTTCCCTGCCATGGTCTTGACCCCCCTTGCTCCTATAACCCCTCCTCCCTCTCTTCAACTGAACTCCAGGAGCTTCTTCCAGTGCTTGGCTGTGGGTCTCTGCATCTGCTTCCATCAGTCACTGGATGAAGGTTCTATGATGGTAATTAGGGTAGTCACCAATCTGATTACAGGGGAAGGCCAGTTCAGGCACCCTCTCTACTATTGCTAGGAATCTTATCTGGGGTCATCCTTGTGGGTTCCTGGGATTTCCCTAGTAGCAGGTTTCTCCATGACTCTGTAATGGCTCCCTCTATCAAGATATCTCTTTCATTTCTCTACCTCTCCATCCCTCCCTCAACTCGGCAATCTCTCATGTTCCCATCCCCCATCCCCTCCCTTCTACCCATACCCTTCACCCCCAGTTTACCCAGGAAATCATAACTATTCCCCCTTCCTGAGGCGATCCATGCGTGTCCTTCTTAGGGTCCTCTTTTTTACCTAGCTTCTCTGGGGTTGTAGATTATAGTCAGGTTATCCATAGCTTTGCATCTAATATCTACTTATGAGTGAGTACATGCCATGTTTGTCTTTCTGGGTCTGGGTTACCTCACTCAGGATGGTATTTTCTAGTTCCATCCATTTGACTACTAATTTCATGATGTCAATGTTTTTTACCACTGAGTAATACTCCATTGTGTAAATGTACCACATTTTCTTTATCCATCTTTCATTGAGGGGCATCTAAGTTGCTTCCAGGTTCTGGCTATTATGAATAATGCTGCTATGAACATAGTTGAGCAAGTGTCCTTGTGGTATGTTTGAGCATTCCTTGGGTATATGCCCAAGAGTGGTATCAGTGGGTCTTGAGGAAGATTGATTCCCAATTTTCTGAGAAACCACCATACTGATTTCCAGAGTAGCTATACAAGTTTGTACTCCCACCAGGAAGAGATGGATATGTGATTATTTGATGAGAAGAAATGGCTACAGTTGATAGTAGGGACTAAGTTACCTTTTGATTAGGGACACATGAAAATCTTCCAGATTCCTTATCTCTGGCTTCAGCATTGAGATCAGAACAAAACAAAAAGAAACAAACACCTGCCAGTTGAGAGAAACTTGCCATGCTGTGTTCTCCGTGATGCATGAGAAACCTTCAAAGAAACCAAGCACACAGTAGGAAACGATAAGGAAGATACCAAAGTCACACCGAAGGCAAACAGAAGCTCACAGAGCAAGTCAGGGTTTCCTCTGGGCACTGTAACACAGGTCCAAGATGGTGGATCTTTGGGACCAGTTTCTTTCTTTCTTTCTTTCTTTCTTTCTTTCTTTCTTTCTTTCTTTCTTTCTTTCTTTCTTTCTTTCTCTCTCTCTTTCTTTCTTTTTCTCTCTTTCTTTTTTTTTAAGATATATTTATTTATTTATTATGTATACAGTGTTCTGTCTGCACACCAGAAGAGGGCACTAGATCTCATAGATGGTTGTCAGCCAACATGTGGTTGCTGGGAATTGAACTCATGACCTCCGGAAGAACAGCCAGTGTTCTTAACCTCTGAGCCATCTCTCGAGCTCCCTAGGGCCAGTTTCTTAACCTGAGTGGTCATTCATAAGTAGGATTTTGTCTTGCTGGTAAACCCTGTAGAACTGGGTGGAGTTCATGGTGTTTGCATAGATAGATTCCTTAAGGAATTAGGTGGGGGAAAAGTCCTTAGTTTTCATCAAATCTTTTAACGGCTTCTGAGACTTAATTTTAATCTGTCAACATCACTGGTCTTAAAGATCCCCAAGTGGTTGTTAAATCAACGTTTCTGCTTCTGTTTACAAGGGTGTTTCTAGAAAAGATAGACATTTGAGTTGAATTGAGGAAAGACCTGACCTCACCAGTGTAGACAGATGGCATTCAGTGCAGAGGTCACCATAAAACAAAATGGTAGAAGAAGGGCAAGTGTGTCTCTCCTTTGAGCTGAGACTATCTCCTTGGATGTGACTGCTCCAGGTCTCAGGCTGCCAGTTCACACCACCAACCTTCTTGGGCTATGGCTTATGGGCAGCGGGACATAATTTCTTGGCCTCAATAAACAAGAGCCAGTTCCCATAATGAACTTGCTCTGATAATATTCTGTGTCGCTCTGTTGGTTCTCTGGAGAACCCTGACACATAACGGGCTCTGTGACTCAAGGGTGGAAGCTTCCAAGTCCTAGGAGCAGATATGCTTGTGATATGGTTCCTAATTTCTGCTCCCTCCTGGGGACCCTTGACTCACAGCAGACCATGCCTGCAAGCCTTGGCAAGAGCGAGTGGCAGGCTGCTAAGAGGTGCCAGCCCACCCCCGCAGCAGGGCTGCACTGGGACCCCTTCTACCTCATCCCTTTCCTTGGGCTTTTCTGGAGCCAGTGCATGGAGACATCTGGAGCCCGAAGAAGTCCTGGCACAGCAACATGGAGACACATAGACACATAGACACAGCTAATGCCTTCTACCTTCCGCTTAGCAATTGGTGTAGTTACATCTTTCCTGTGCTGTTTCTACTCTCATTTTCTGGAATTAGAGCATTCCACCTTTTTCACTGGCCTATTTTCTGCACCTAAATGAGGTACTAAAAGGGGACATGATCCTGAAGGAGTTCAATTATCAGGTAATTGGTCAAGTGATCAGAATGGGAAATGGACAAAATAATGAGAGACTGGAAAATGGAAATTTAAATGCCACAGCTGCTGAGGACTGTGTTTCTCAGACTGCCGACATTTGGAGGCTTGCCTGCATGTTCCAGATTCTGTGTTCACCTTTCCTTCCATAGTCCACCGGGAAGCCACTGTATATTACTTGATTTGTATAAAACCTCATTATTCTTTTCATTTATTATCTTACCATGATGAAGTACTATTGTTATAATCTGTTAATATTTTTTAGAAGAAATTTTATATTAAGCCAGGCTTGGTGGTACAGGCCTGTAAACTCAGCCACCCATGGGGCTGAGGCAAGAGGATTGCAAATCCAGGGTTTACTTAGGCTACTAAGTGAGTTCCAGACTAGCCTGAGCATCTTAGTGAGGTTCTGTCTCAAAATAAAAAGCCAAAAGAGGAATGGGACTCTGAATAGCTATGCACTTGCTTGGCTGTGTGGCCCAGGGCCAGCCTGATTGGTGGCAGGGGAGAAGGGACTTTGTGTCAGTCAGAAGTAACTGGAATTTTTGTGTGGACCGTTCGCCTTTCTCAGCCTTCTCCTGGTTTCAAAAGCACATGAGAGCGTATTTGATAGCACACTGAAGCCTCTTGGTGTGTCAGCCAGTTACATTTTATTAATTGTGTCTCCTCCACTGGCTAATGGTACAGATGCAACAGTGAGGAGCTAGGAGAGCCTGGGTGCTGCTAGGATAATAAGCTGTAGCTTTTAGATGCAAAATTAAATGAATCTTATCTAATAACATGTATAATTTGAAAACGGGTAGAAGCTGATTAAGCTTGATCTGTTAGCAGCGTGGGTCGCGTCACCACATGAGTGATGTTTATGCCTGCAAAGTTTGAGATCAGTGAATTTACATACCTCAGGTAATTAGGGGAGGATAATGAAAGCATTAGAGATGGAAAGGATTATGGCTCCATAAATTTTCTGAGGCTGGATGAAAGCAAATGTGTCCAATCAAAGGAGTAAATCACTCCCACGAGTCCCACTTGTGGCAGATCATGTAGCCATGCCCCCACTCCTAGTGGGGACACAGTTCCTGCGGCAGAAGGACCTTTCCTGAGAAGTGTCTCTGGCCCCTGTAGTCACAGCTAGTCCCTCACAGCTGGTTTTTGAAGTCATCAAATTTACTCATTAGTTTTTCTGGTTGGTGACAACAAATGTCCTCGTGGTTTTAGCAAGAAGCAAGAAGCGTGTCTGAGCACAGGAAGCCTACAGGCTGGGCAGGAACAGAGATGCAAGCATAGGGATTCATGACTGAAAACCAGGTTTGTGTAGACGTGACTGTTGGTCTGTGAACAGAATCCCGGCAGGTGTCTAACAGCCCCTGCTGGTGGGCTCTCATGTTAGGTCCTGTGGTAACCAGGGCTATAAGTTACCCTCTCTGAGCCTACCTCTGTACATCTATGGATCAGGTAAAGGAACATGGCTGTGAAGTCACATGACTGATATTCAAATCCTGGCTTGACTGCTTACCTGCCAGGTAAGTTACTTATTTCCTCTTCAGCTGAATAGTGTTTCTGTAGGAGGGGATTGTACTAACTTCATGCTTCTTACAGGAATCCAGTGAGATAATCAGTAAGAGGTTCTAGGGCTCTGGTTGGAGTTTAGTGCCCTCTAGTACCTACTAGATTTTTTTATGAGTTTTGTTTAGATTTATATCACACATGAGTGCTTTGTTGCCATGTGTGTATACGTACCACATGTATTCCTAGTGCCCACAGAGACCAGAAGAGGATGGAGTTACAGATGGTCATGACCTACCATGTGAGTGTGGGGAACCAAATCCAGAATCTCTGCAAGAGCAACAAATGCCCTTAACCACTGAGCCATCTCCTCAGCCCCTATTTTATTACATTTTATCTGTTTATTTCAATCTATTGCTTTAGCATACAACCATCACTACAATCTGCTATACTATACTCTGATAGCCCCAAAGGAAAGCCCATATTCATCCATACTACCTCCAACCCCACACACCGGCCAGTTCACGGCCAGTTCACTCTTCCGTCTGTAGAATGGCCTATTCTGGATGTTTTGGGTAACTGAAACCACACAACAGGAGGGCCTGGCTTCTTTCACTTAGCACAGTGTTTCCTTGACTCATGTATATTGTCACTTTTATTGAATACATACTTGCTTTATGAATATGCCACATTTAATAACCTACTAAAACTATATTTTTTATTGTCTTGTGAGACAATATCTTGTGAGATGTTGAACCAAATGATAATACGAAGGAAAATCAAAGTTTATCCTTTTCCCTGATGTATGGTACAACTAGTACAATTTGATACTTTTTAACCAACATCATTACTAAGTAATACTTCTAATGACCCAAGAAATCAAATTCCTCATCTCCTTTATGTTACATGTCCCTTACCCAAATAAAAGGAGAGAGGGGTCTTTTGCTTTGTTTTTTGTTTTTTGCAACAGGGTCTTATATATCTCAGATTGGCTTCGGACTTACTATGTAGCTGAGGATGACCTTGAACTCCCTCCTGTCTCTACCTCGTGGGTGCCATGATTACGGGCATGTGCCACCATGCCCAGCTTTGGGCAGTGCTGGGGACTGAACCCAGGGTACACACTCTAGATGAGCACTCTACCAACCGAGCTGCATTTCCAGCCCAGACACATTATTATTGATGTGTGAAAATAAAATAAGACCCCGGGAACTTAAGTAGAAGGAAGGTCTTAGTGCCCAAGCTGCTGCCTATAGCTGGCCCTAGACTGCAGCTCAAAGAGCTGAGTGTCTACTCACTGTGAGACTTGACTCCTTGTCTTGTTTCTCATTTTTAGTGGAGACTGTTTTGTCTGAATAGCCCAAACATTGGGGAACTAGAATGTAATGTAAGCTTACTACATTGACTTAGGGCAGTTTGAACAAGTGTTTGAACATGGGTCTCTGGTTCACAGAATTGTGGTGGGGTGTTGCGGAGCCTTTGGGACTGTGGCTTAACGTGCAGATGTGGCTTGCTGGATACCAGCCGTGAAAGTGGTGTCTGCTACTGGCTCTAGTCCCCATTTGGGTCTCTTCTATGTGCATCCGTGGGAGGAGTCATTGCTACAAGCCCTCACCTCTGTGACCAGTCCACTCCAGCCTCCACAACTTCCCCACCAAGATGGACTGTCCTGACAGATGCTCTGCAGAGCTGTGACGAGAGCTGAGTGATGTACGCGGCACTGGAGCAGCGCCGAGGGAGCTGTGCTGTTAGAAGTGGTGCTTTTGTCTTTCTGTGGGGATGTGGAAACCATCGGCTTGCCGTGCCCAGAACCACTCGGTAGATAGCTTGCACCTCAGCTAAGTAACCACAGCTTGGACTTCCTGGGAGTCACAGTTGCTGCAAATGAGTCTTCCCTTTGCTGCCCTCCACTAGGCCACGCCTGCATGGAGACAGGTAAAGAAGGGACCAAGTGTGTGGCAAAGACCTGCATTTCTTCCTGAATTTGATGACAGCCCATCTGAGATGCCCTTTTGGATGTAGACCATTAAGTGCAAAACGATCTCTCCCTCCATCTACACCAGTGCAGAGCCTTGTGGTAAAAATAGAAAGGGTGTGTTGCTATGATCTGGGCCACCCTGGCAGCCCTTGGCCACATGGGCATTGCCAGGGTTCGGTTAATAGGAAGATTCCGCCTGGGGAGTTGCTGTTCTTTGTTTAATAGATGGGGACAGCAGTACTCAAAGTTGGCACATTTAAAATGTTCACTTATCAGTAAATTAAAATCAGCCCCTGGAGCCCCTGGTCTAGGGCTCTCTAAACACTTATCACATGGTGTGGGGTTGGCAGCACTTGTGATGAAAACAGTTGTGTCACTGTCTGTGCCCATGTCTGCTGAGAGAGTGCCCTGTCACAACCCCAACATAAAAAAGCCTCTGACCACATCATTGTTAACAGTCCCCAGATTCCAGGGAGGACAGGTGTGACCATCTCCCACCAGAGCATTGCCATTCCGAACTCTGTTCATTTTGAGACATGCAGCATTATTTTCACTTGTGAAGGACAAGTTAGCAGTCAGTCTTTGTTGTTGTTGAAGACATTTATAGTGGACATTGTCCTTTCACATCTGAAGAGCCTCCCTCTAGGTATAGTCTGGCAGAAGCAAAGGCCACCTGCTGGGTTGGCAGCAAGATGTCCAATAGTGCTCTGCATCCTTCAGCCGAGATGTGGCTCAGACCCATGACTCTGTCTTAGCCAGCCAGATCCACCTGAACTGTAGTCAATTCCTCTAGAAGGGTGATGAATGAGAGGCAGGCTTCCCCCTAATCATGGAGGGACACAGCAGCTACCTTTGCTATTCCAGGATCACTGGGACCAGGATCAGCATTTGGTGTGCACCTCCAGCAGTGTCAATGGGACAAGCGAGAGCTCTATGCCCAGGCATGTTTCTCCCTGGGAAGAGTTTTCATACGGCTAGGAAGACCACCTCTGCCCTTGTGGCTTCAACTTGGCCCTCCAGCTTTACACTCATACCTAATATCCCTTTGATAAATCGGTTGATTCTCTGTGTGAACTAGCTAGAGTCAGCAACTAGAGCCTGACCAGTAGACACTCCCCAGCACGTCTTCTGTTCACATCCTTAACTGCCTTGCAGGGACACTTCCTGCCATGTACAGCTGCCTGTTCCACGAAGCTCACACTTCTCCTAGTCTCCTCCTGTTTGGTGGCAGACATGCTGCCACTCCTGGACCACAAAAGTGCATCCTTTTTGTCCTCACCTAGTATCACTTGACAGAACCCAGATACATGGGTTCTATACCAGTACATGGCAAGGGCTCTACCACTGAGCCACAGCCCAGCTCAAGTTGTGGGCTTCTTGGTCCATACATGAGCTGTGCTTCCTCCCTCCCTGCCTAGCCTGTACCAAGACCCTCTGGATTGCTGGTCTGTGGGGGGTGAGGGAGGTCCCTCATTCACCAGACAAGTTCTACTGAAAGCCCCACCGTTTGCTTTTTCTATCACATTTCTAAAGGTGGGGACCCAGAGCGCTGACCACACTATTGTCCTTACCTGCTGGGTGGACATTCACCTCTGTAAATTGTTATCACCCTGGCAGGAATGGAGATATTCCAGAGAGACCCTTGATGACCCTCTCTTTGATCTCCAGACTATTGAAACAGGGACCCTAAAAATTGGGATTCTCTGGGACCCTCTCCTTGGGTAAGGGAAGGTCCGAAGTTTTGTTACTGGCCAGAAATGGAGCTTGTCTCCCAGGAAGGGATTGCACACAGCACTGACAACTTGTCAGACCACCTTATAGGAAAGACTGGAACCCGGCAGTGATGGGCAGGACCACACCTCAGCCAGACTGCTTAGCTATGCATATGTCTTGTATGTATGAACCTAAATCTCACAGCAGGACCCTGAAGATGGACTTGAGGTGGGGAATAGGATCACTGGACCATTTGCTTCTCTTCCCAGTGTGGCAATATTGAAGAAATCTCCTTTCTCTGCTTTCAGAGCTACCTCTCTGTTTAATTGGCCTATTGAGAGAATGGAGTGCCAAACCCAGCATGTTAGGACCGCAGAGCCCAGAAACAAAACAAAGCTAACAATGGTGCCTCCATGTGAGGCATGCCACACGGTACTGACTGAATAAAAAATGGGAAGTAGTTTTCTTTATCCATGGGTGGGTGGAAGGATTAGCCGAAATAATGACTGGGAGACACATCGCACAATATTAAGCAGACAGCAAGCCTTCAGAAACTGTAATGGCCACAGCTGTAGATTTTCTTCCTTTCAGGCCTGAAGGCTTCTGGGAGTAGTTCTCTCCCTCTGTTTCTGTTAGGTTTGGGGTGGACAGGTGGGGACTAAGGCACTTATTAGAAGAGTTATTAATGACATGGACTGACAGCTGGGGCGACAGACAGCTCAACAAGTGCTCTGAGGAGAGTTCAGGCCTAGCACCAAGGACAGACAGCATGGCAGGGTCTCTGAAGAGAATTAGAGCCCGTAGGCAGAAGAGGGGGCCTCTTTTTTATATAACTTTTGAGGATTAGGGGATTCACAGAAAGAACCTGCAGCCAGGCTTTGATTCCCAGGCAGGGAACCGGATGTGGCACCCTCTGACGTAAACTCACTTCCCAGGTCAGATATCATGGCCCCGTGAGGCTGCTCACTAGGGGCACAAGGACCAATGTCCAGGAGGCTGCCTATCAGTACTTGTTGGGGGAGGTCTGCTGCAAAGCAATGGCAAGATTCAAGTGTTACATTCTTAATAGTTTCTGAGTACTGACCACAGTACTTGAGAATACATAGGTGTTCAAAGCATAGAGACTTGTTGGGGACAAATGTGCCTAAAGCTGAGTGTCCTTTATGACCCACTGTCATGGGTAGTTTCTGGGACTTTATCTGCAAACCAGGGTGTTGCTGTCCACATCTCTGAGTTGTCAGAAGACTCAGCAGAATTGCACATGAAAGGACTTGGAGTATACATGAGTGATGGCAGTAGTGGGGTGATGTCATTGTCCCCTCTATCTTCATTTGACACCCTGCTTGATTGTATGCTACTGTATTCCATTTCCTGCAGGAAATGGTTTGAGGGACAAAAAGGATCTTTGATGGCTCCTTGCCCCTTTAACTCATATTCCAGGTATCCCCAAGTTTGCATGAGGAAACAGTGCCGAGGAAGCCTCCCTGTGAAACACTGGCTATGAGTCACCTAAGTGACCTCTTCTGCCTTGTGTTGCAAGTCTTCTGCTCTGTTTCTGAGCAGCCCCAGCTGTCGGCAAATCTATCTGGGAACAGCCTTCGGCCAAATGCTCTGATGCACCGCCAACTCCTGTAAATAATTACAGTGTTTCCTTCTGACGTCA